>NW_024609881.1:108056846-108545958 GCF_016920785.2 Ixodes scapularis
GCACGAGAGCACGAAGTCACTGCTTTGATAAGTTCTTCCACAAAGCGAGCACTCGGGCTAGAAATGCACGTCTCAAAGCTAGCCACGTGTCCACTCGCGCTTGTAGCTTTGGCTACAAAACATAAAAAAAGGTCAATTTGTAATTTGGGGACACTTCCTTCACTAAAAAGTGTCATAACCCTAAAATCAAGAAAACTTTACCCGAATTACCCTTTAACTTGCAACAATCTATATTATTTATGGTCGCGATTGGCGCTTTCAACTTTTTGAGCGCGTGGTTGTCCCGTATATACTTGCTGCAGATCGCGCCTGTCGCTTGGGCTTTACAACGAACGAGCAAAAAGTGGCGATTCCTCTTTGCGCGTGTTTGTAACACCTTGCTCTATCTTTTCACTCCATATTTCTCTCTATTTCTTTTTTATGGCAGGGAGGAGTGCACCTGGACCTGTACTATTGTCAGAGCAGACAGGGCATGTCGGCCACAGCAATCATGGTATGGTTCTCCAATCCAGCCCCCTACGAAACATCGTTATGTGGTCTGGAAAGTCTAGAAATGTACCCTTTCTATAGACAAACTACTTCTGTCCATTGAGAAAAAAAACTCAATTTGCTTGTTTTGTTGTTTTCCACAAAATATACCAGTCCTCCTCTTCTTCTCAACACCATTGCTGTCAATTGCCCCGCGTTCCCTGTTTATAGACGGAATTTTCTCCCTGAAACGATTGTACTCCAACCAGGGGTTTCCCCGGGAATTGAAATTAGGGGGTGTCAAAATGTTTAGGGGGGGGGGGGGGGGGGGGGGGGCATTGAGAATAGAGGAGTCGTGGCAAATTAAACAAATGCCTTCAGGAAAAAAAAAAAAAAAAGAAGAGAGTGTACAACTCCCTAGGGGGTGCAGGGAAATCACTGGTGACTCCAACTAACCAGGATAAATTCTGTGATTTTCGCAAGGCACACATCAAAAATGTTTAATTTCTACGTTCCTTCTAACTGCGACTTCTGCGGTGTGAAACTAGCACTGTGAACCGAACGCTCGCGGCCGTCGTGGCACATAAAATGCCGGCATGGCCGCGATCGACGTCACGTGCAAGCTATGTATAATGTGCATCTTGATAATTAATCAAACTGTTATATACGGACACTCTCACTGTTTACAGTCATGTATATATTCAACGACAGCTTGGGAAGCTCGCTCTCTGGCAATCTTATCGGCTCACGCATGCAGACTTAACCCTCCGATGTCACGGTCGGTATCGGTACCGCAGTGGCGCTGCCATCATACCCTTTGTAACGGGCGGTAGCTTGCGCCACCTAGCCTAAGTCTAAAAAGGCATGCGTGGACGCACTTCTTTTGAACTTGGTTTCTGCGCATGCGCAGTCACCCACGCCTGGTGTGGGCTTGTTTGTACAGAAGCGCGTTGGTGCATAATGCACTGAACCGAATTGAACACCCGAAGCGGGAGTGCTTGCCATTGGGAACCGAGTGCGTGACGCCGGACGCTGTCGGGATCTGCGGCGGCTCAACGAGTGCCTCGCGGCAGGCGCTGTCCATGGCACTGTTCCTGATGGTGAACCTGACGAAGAACCACTCGGACGTCTTCATGTACGTCCGCTACATCAGCTTCACCTATTCCCTGATGGGCGTGTACCTGGCCTGCCAGGGCCTCTTCAGCAGTCTCGACAGCTCGATCACCGTCTTTGTGAGTTCCTTCGAGTTCGACGAGGGACGGCCTTCGATGGATTTTGATATGGATATCATGTACGGAGAGTTGGAGATGGGGTCGCGACGGAGCATCGAGCTCTGATTGGAAGGTTTAGTGGGTAGGGCTGCCCTTGTCTCTAGGCGCGCCGATCAGAGCGAGCAAGAGCGTCGTCTGCTCATCGCGCGGTGTCTCGCGTTAGAACGCCGGAGGCGTTCGAGCAGTGAGTAGAACTGCCAGGTAACTGGCCTTTGGCTTTGCGTCTCTCCACTAATCCTTCCAATCAGAGCTCGGTGCTAGCTGACGCTCCCCGAACCCTTTCTCCTTCTCTCCCTCAGTTTCCCTCCTCTGATGCTGAGTCCCGAAATAACACTTCAGAAAACCGCAACTGAATGCGCCACGCCAAAGCTAACATTCACATTTCACCCGCACTTTCTCTCACCCGTAAAACTTTCAGGTTGAGCAGGCGCAGTATATTTAAAAAACAATAGGTCGCGCATTTTTTTTTTTTTTTTTTTTTTTGCTAGAGTGAGTTTTTACGGCATTCAACCAAACTTGTTGTAACCCGTCGAGAACAAGTTCGGAGTGTGGGAAAGCGATGAGGACAAAATTTTAAAATAATATAACTTCGCGAAAGAAAAAAAATTTGCCAGAGTCTGCTTATGTGTGGCGATGCGAAAGCATCACTGGGCACACCTTTAGTCAGCCGGAACCGTGGAGCCGCCGTGGCGTCGGGGAGCGTGCTCGTCTCGCACACCGAAAGCCCGGGTTCGATTCTCAGCAAATCTCCAAACACGGCTGTTTCGGAGATTTGTATTTGTCCTTTGTCCCCCTTGTTCCCTTCTCCGGGGATTATTTCGTCATACCGAAACGTACCAAATCAAAGTCGTTAATTTACTTTGTTCATAAGAACCTCCCAGAGAAAGTTGACTACGATCGCGAGCATTTTTGACGTGTTTTTTTCTCTTTGCGCCATCGGCCATTTTTGGTATCATCGCTCGGTCACGCTAGAGTCAAGGTCACGCCGCCGACGACGCCAGATTTTCGCGTAATGAGGCATGCAATACTTTCGCATAAAAATAAATGTTTGACCTATAATTTGGCTTAAAAGCTGGGCTAGCTGCATATATTGATCTGTTGAACCAATCTTTCTGCAACTCAGCTACCAGGAAGGTTTCTTTTCCGGCTAAATTTTAGTCCCTGATTTGTCTCAAAATTAGTTGAACAGATTAGTAAACACTGTGATCTCCTTTTCGCGAAGTAATGAAATTTTAGAAGTTGGCCTGACCGGCTGAGGGGATGTAGTGGCGACACTGAAACGTGACGTCAGAGGTTGTAATTTGGGGTACGTACAAGCTCGTCTTCAGAGGGTCACAAGAAGTTTGATGGTGTGTGGAATTTGTATGCTAAAGAAGCTCACGCCAGCAAAAATATTAAAAAATAAAAAAAAAACGAATAAAATACCGTGCTTTCTAGACTGCCCGAAAAAAAAAAAAATGGTGGATTTGGCATAACCGTTATTTTGCGTTTTCTCAATAGCTATTTTGATTTTAAATAACATGTCAAGAGTTTCAAAGCCTTGGAATTCTGAAATCGTGTTTAGTAAATAGCTAAAAAATAATAATAAAAAAACTTAAGTGTTTTTATAGTTACAATTGTTCTTCCTTTTATTTTCTCTCTCTCTCTTTGTTTGCCCAGTCGGTGACCTACTACGGATGCGGCTGCTTCTTGTTCCTCAGCGCAGGTTTCCTGATTTTCAGCCATGGCCACACCGAAGCCCTGGGTATCATCAGCGCTGTAGGCAGCGGCGTAGAGTTTCCATTTTCCCGGGGGGGGGGCAGACCCGGAATGTGGCTCAAAAAAAAAAGGGGGGGGAGAGGAGAAGAAGGTCCTTGTTTTATTTGTTGCGTGGGTTCTCCCCATAAGGGTCACCTGCAGCAGTCGGAGCCTTTACCGAGCATTTTGGTAAACCGGAGACTGGAGAAAAAGGGACAAGGACATAAACAAACGGACACGGACATTGTGACAGCTAACTACCTGGTGTCCCCAAATAAGACGCTCCGCAAAAGAATGACCCGGAAACTTCAGCGGTTTGACGCATCCAGTAGAAATTTCTCTGAATATGTGTTTTACTGGCCACATTTATGCAAACATATTGCAAGACTAAACTACCAGTACAAAAAAGTGAATCTTTTTTTTTTCTGCAGGGGTAGTTCGGGTCTAAAATTTTGTTGCATAAATGTGACCAGTAAAACACGTATTTCAGGAATATTCCTACTTGTTGCACCAAGGATCTAAATTTTGGGGGCTTTTTGTGTGTAAAGTGTATTTTGAGATGCCCATATAGTACCAAACTCCCCGAGTGGATACGCAGGCGCACCAAAAGTGTTAATCCTTTGATCCCTAGCAGACACAAGTTGCCGTCGGCAGGGCTTGTCTACGCGCACTCTCCGCCTGGAGGCACGCTCCCCACGCGGCGACCTTGCTGTCCGGGATGCTCGTTCCTTTCGGTGCGCCGCCTCGTGTAATTACTTTTTGACGAGCTGCACTTCGCTTTTCAACGCAGGGACCCATCGGAGAGCCATTCGTCTTAATTTTTACACAGGATACCGGACGAACTGTCACGTTCTTAGCCGAGTCGGAACTGGGCGAGTCGACTTCCTATGAGAACGGCTTACGTTTCAAGAATGTCAATGGGTTCTGAGTTTAGGTTTCCATTTGCGGTGTTCGTGTCGGCTCACGGTTTAAGTTTCAATTGAACTTCGCTTGGCCCCGCTCGTTATTCCGGGACTCCAATCACGATCCTTCAGTTGCTTCCGTCTCTTTGTCAAATAAGCCTCAACCCAGGGAGTTAATATAAAATAGTTTCCACAGGTAATAAGCTCCGGTGACCTTGCCTCAAAGGAAGTGATCAAGCACTTGCTATTCTACTGACTGTTTGCGGCGTATATGTATGAATGCCTTCCCTGGGAATGTTCGTGAAGCCTATTCAGAATAAAACGGAAAAGGGGAGCGGATTGTACCGCCTAGCGCCGCACTGTCCATACAAACGTTTTAAAAATGACAAAAGGAACACGTATCGGGCATGATGATTATTCTTTCCCCAAAGTTGGCCTTCGTAGAGACTCCGAAGGCCCAATCGCTCTCTTCCCCACAGGCTTTTGTTTCAAAGCAGTGTCCCTTTGTTTTTGTTGTGTTTTGCGATGCTGTTATTTGGCTTCTGGTGTGCATTTTATTGTCATGTTTTGTTTATTTTGTTAACACATGCAGCAGGGGAGAGTGGGGTAATGGTGGCACAAGAAGCTTTAATTATACGACTGACTTCAATTTTAAGAGGGCCAAAAATAATTCTCAGACGGTAGCAAAGACCATTTGATACCACTATACCTTGTGCGAAGCTGGGGTTACAAATTTTTCCGCCAAAAGTTGTTTTCTGGACGAGTATTCGAGTCGCTGTTCGGTGACAAGACTGGTAGTAAAGCCCTTCACTGACCAATCAAAAATGTGTACAATATTTTCTTGGCCGAAAGGGCATTCATTTGTAGACGCGCAAGAAATTAAAATTTTTTTCTTGGCGAGCAGGTCTGCAGAATCAGTCACTGACTCACTGTGTCGGGGATGCTTCCTATTCTCAGAAGCATTTTTGTTGTCTAAAAACCGACAGAGATGTCGCGACGCTTTCAAGACTTTTTTTAGCCTGTCATAGCTGAAGCGGGCACTTCAGCTGTTCATTCAGACAACATATTCCGCGCATCTAACTCCGTCTGAGGGGAATTTTCCACTGAATGTCTGACCTGTCACTGTCCCGAGATCCACCATTTAAAAGCCTGAAAGGACGTAAGAAGCGGGAATAAACATTCCCCTGTGAAATAGCTGCCAGTCAGGACGGCCAACAGTCCACTGTCGATGGGCGCAGACCCAAGCCAAGCTCTTTAAAAAAAATCCCGGGCCGGGGCCGGGGGGGGCTCTGCCCCCCCGTGAAGCCGTCCGGGGGGGGCACGAGCCCCACTGCCCCCCCGTAGTTGGCGCTTATGGCTGTAGGTGTATACTTGCGTCGCGTGCCTTCGCAGCTATAGTGTCCTTGGACGCATCCGATGGGCCTTTCCAGGCAATCAAATACTGTCCGTAAAATCAACACTTAAAAGAAAAAGAGGTATATAAAAAAATAACTTTCAGCCTTTCTACTCTGGTGAAGAAGGAAGGCCAGCGAAGCTGTACTATGGTGGGAATGAAGTAATGGCCGGCCGCAAGACGGCAAGCCAGATTGGAAAGGCTCGAAAGGTTGCCGCCATCTATGGGCGACGGCGGCAACCAGACAACCGGTTGTCTGGTTGCCGCCGTCGCCCATAGATGGCGGCATACCTGTCCAGAGTTCTCTATCGTCATTTGTTTGCTGACGGACACGATCCTGGGGAAACTAGCATTGACCACAGCTCCGCTGTGAAGCCGACCGCTTTTACGCCTGCTACGCTTCGTTATATGTACCCTCGCCTCAACTATCATTCTGTTTTCTATACAGACCGTTACCATCCTGAAAACGATAGTATTCAACGTGGTACCTCAGCGCTGTAACGATTGCCTGTTAACATGTTTTGGGTAATGTACCTTGCACCTTGCGTAGAGACCAACGCGCCGTTTACGAACACGCCCGCGATCGCCCATGCGCAGTTACGACAGCGGCAGGACGTCAGAGCCGCCTGTGTGTCGTTTTGAAAAGTTACGGGATACTTCTCGTTCGGCTACTCAGATCTCTGGTCTGGTTCTTGCAGCTCTTCAGCATTGTCCTCGGACTCCTGATGGCCATCTACATGATGTTCGGCTCCAAGATGTAGCACGGCCTCGCCGCGATAAATAAATACCTGCCGTGCTCGTCTAAATGGATGCGGCGCCAACAACTCGTTCGACCTTGTTCGGAAACGATTGATGGATGAAAATCATCGAAGAGTTGCGAAAGAAAAAGAAACGCGATAAGAGGGAAATTTCTTTATTTCATTTAATTTTATTTCCTTAATGGGCCGAGGCACTCCATTGAGAGCACCGCATGAGGGGGGAATATCATATTATCGCAATAAAGGAACACGGAAACACTTCCGAGAGCAAAAGTATGGCAGTAGTAATGACATTACTGTAATAAAATTAGAGTAATTACATTTTCGTGGTAATGGGTAATGAATTACTTTCTTGGACGGGTAATTAAGTAATGTAATGCATTACTTTAGGGCAGTAGTTTCAAGGAGATTACACATTTTGTAATTACTCGTGTTAAAAATGTGATATACAGTTTGAAAAAAAAGGACATGCCATTTATCTGGTGTAAAAAAATGGTAAAAGGCAATAAAAAAAAGTTGCAACTTGAGCCTAAATCTTGAGACGTGGGACCACGAGACATGCGAAGACGGCCCCGAAAGGCAAAGCTTTGAGGACGTTGCTGGACCTTGGTCACGGTTGCCGGGTGAAACCCTGTCTGGGATGTTCCGGCTTTACAATGCGCACAGCACACTGCAGCAAGGCCAGCAGATTTTAAAGCCCGTGAAGGCGAACTAAGGACAGGACACACCGGTAAATGGAATGCTTAACTTTCTACGAAATGATTGACATCGCAAAGGTTTTCTCGCTAATCCCCGGAACTAGCGATAGCGAAGGTTCTGGGGGTTGAAAGATGTGGAAAGCAGACGCTGCGCTGTGGTAAAATGGTCTTCTTTTTTTTTTTTTTTTTTTAATATTATTTGCTTTTTGTATTTTGTGTTTACTTTTCTCTCCTGCCTCGCCCAGATTATCGTCACCCTGAATGTCACGTCAATGCCATGTGCTATGTCTTCTAAGAAAAAATTTTGGCAGAAGTGTTTCTCTCCATAAGATACACGGCTGCTTGGTAAAAAGAGTGCGAGCACCTCGGTTGTTGCAACCTAAGAACGAAAGGCGAGGGTAAGACGGGCCGGGGAGGAGGAAGCGGACGGAACGCTGGAGAAGAGAGGGGGAAACCTCCTTCTCTCTTTAGCGTTCCGTCTGCTTCCTCCTCCCCGGCCCGTCTTACCCTCGCCCTTCGTTCTTAGGTTGCAACGGACTTCTCGACCTTGAGGGAACAGTCTGAAGAATCGGTTACTACCGCTTTTGGAAGTGCAAAAACAACACCTTTTTGTTGTTGTCTATCTTTGTTTCTTGAGAGTCTTGTGGGTAAGGGAATGGCGAATCCTATTTGCAGCAGATTACATAAGTAGCTCTGTGGCGAATTCCACCCCAGTCCATGAGCTCCTGCGAGGACGAGTTACCATGACCAGGGGCGGATGCAGGCATTTCCTGAGGGGGGTTCAGGTGTTGGTCAACGTACCATATGTTTAGGAACCCCCTCTCCCTCGTTTCACGCCCTAAATTTTACACATGCAGAAATCAAGAGGGGAGTCGGGACATCCGGACCCCCCCCCCCCCCCCCCCTCTAAATCCGCCCCTGACCATGACCCGACCTATCACCGTAACTTGCAAGTTATATCCGCCAGGTACGAATACGTTATCGGCCAACGTGAAAGCTTCGTCAAACCTTCGGAAACAACTGCAGGTAAGTTCATTGTTGCATTGTATTTCAATATAGAGAGTCTCTAGATTTTTAAACTTGAGGAAGAAAACGAGAAGGGACGGACAAACACAAACGGACAAACTTGTTTGTCCGTCCCTTCTCGTTTTCTTCCTCAAGTTTACTTATCCATACCAACCCGCTCGTTCTGTCCTTTCTCTAGATTTGTTTCGAGCTGATCTCTTTTTTAAAAAGGCGTGACCGGTGCGAGATTATTGTTTTCACTGCATCTGTACCGAGCTTGTAGGACATTTGGTGGGAGGATAACCGTCACGACCGCCTCTTTCCACTCCTCCCACCTCTTTCCACTTTAGTAGTGCAAATGCTGGAGAGGAGGCGACCTCCTCTCCACCGTTCGCTCTGCTGAAGTGGAAAGGGGTGGGAGGAGCTTCCACCTCGTCCTTTGCAACTCAAGAAGGTAGTGCGAGGGTAAGACCAGAGTAAGACGGGCCGGGGAGGATGAAGCAGACGGAACGCTAAAGAGCGAAGGAGCTTTCCCCCTCTCTTCTCCAGCTTTCCGTCTGCTTCCTCCTCCCCGGCCCGTCTTACCCTCGCCCTACCTTCTTGATTTGCAAAGGACTATAGCTTTATCATCAACACAACTGACACGGATAAGTCTCAAAACGCAGCTGAAACAATTTTATTTCACAGAGAGAGAAATATGCCAACCGCCACTGACGGTTTGCACCCTCCTCCACCTCCCCTTTTCCTTTTCCCTTTCTCTCCTAAAACCCCGCACGATCCAACTTGACCTAAAGACAGGAAATACCACCGCCTCTCCAACGGGTGGCATTCAGAACGTCGAAAATCAAAATGACGAATTATCGGAATGCCAAAAGTTAAACCACCAAAAATTAAAAAAAAAAAACAAAAAAAAAAAACGAAAATACAAAAAGCCGTAAATTAAAAAAAAAAAAGGAAAAAAAAAACGAAAATGCAAAACATTGAAACATCAAAATGCTGGCATCACCTGGTTATAGTGTAAGATAAAGTTTCTTGGCAATGTGATCAAAGTTAGGGGAGAGGTTCCGCCGGCCGATGTGCACGCGCTTTCGATGAAAGGCTTCGCATAATTCAAGCCTTCAAGAAAGGAAAAATATATTTCTGAATATCTCGTCGCATAGCAGAGCGATTTCTCGTTTATTGCATTTCAGACAGATAAGTTGTGTGCACTTTCTCGAAGAAAGCTTAGGACGCCGACATTGTGCCGGTTGCCCAGAGCAGCTGGCAGACGAATTTCGCGCAACTTTTGCTTCTTGCTTTGTGAGCGGCGGGGTTGGCCTCTGATCTCTCCCTTGATGTCGTCTTCGACTCTAGCTTGCTCCTTTTTCATGGTGGTGATGAGCCGGAAGACGCCAACCAATATCTCCCATCGTCGGTGCCATAGTAAAATACGAAATTCTACATCAGTTTAATCTACTGTTACTGGTGCCTTTGCAGAACGGGTTAAACAGGCTCGTGTCAGTGGAAAGTGATCTGGCGGAAAACGCGTCATTTCTTTTTCACGTGGTTTTCCGCGTTATGTCTTTTCGGCATTTCAATTTTTCAACTTTTCGGCGTTCAGACGTTCGGCCTTTTCATAATTCGGCCTTTTGATTTTCGGCGTTTTGATAGGGACCCCTCTCCAACAAAAGACGAGACAGACCCGCGCGTCAACATGTCAACGTTCAGATAGCCGTATATGAATCTGCCTTCTCCGGCGCTTACTTGCAAAGACGCCTGACTAATGCAGTTTCTCCTTCACCACCCTTTTTATGTCATTACTCTCCTTTTCCGAAATCCCTACGTTTTTTTCAGGTCGGCAAAATCCCTACTTTTTTTTTTCCAGGTTCAAACACAGCTTGGTGACTGTTGCGCGACGGACCAGGCGGATTTTTTCGCCTGGTCCGCACCAGTCACCTAACTGTGTTTGGAGATTTGTGTTTTGTCCTTTGTCCCTCTTGTTCCCCTACTCCAGAGATTATTTTCGTCATTCTTGTCCAGCTCGCTTGCAACTTTGCATTTAACTGCATGATAACCATGTAGTGTACGAAGGTTTTCAGTTTTGTTACTCCCACAGCTCCTACCATTAGAGATGACACAAGAATGAAGCAAGTAGCCAT
Organism: Ixodes scapularis; assembly: GCF_016920785.2. Taxonomy (NCBI): domain Eukaryota; kingdom Metazoa; phylum Arthropoda; class Arachnida; order Ixodida; family Ixodidae; genus Ixodes; species Ixodes scapularis. Next base: position 108,067,217 of record NW_024609881.1, read on the forward strand.
GCTCACAAAGTCAGCGGTAACCACAGATATCTAAACGCAAAGTCATGCAACCTCACCCCTAGAGTACGTCTGCTCGAACCGAAACCAAAACTATACAAAGTTATGAGCTACCGGCTACCGGCTAGCCGCTGTCAAAGAGAGCCCCAGCCGAAGCGATCCAATATCTGGTTTCAAAATGGCGTCGCGTCCGGGAGACGATATGGACGATATTCGCAAAGTCCTCTTCAAAGAAAAACCACAATACGTAATCGGGACGGCCTGTGAGTAGGACTTGATCTCGCAAACTAACGTGTTTGGAACGCGCTTACAAACGACTTTTTCTGCGGGTGTGACGAGCGGTTTTTGAAAGTCGCTTCGTCAAAGTCGTCCAACTCGAAAGCGAAGGAATAAAAACACAGACGCCCTTACGCTAGAGTGTCTATCCTTTCGCTTTCTAGTTTTCGTGTGGTGTTTCGAATTTTGTTCGTGCACTATACTTGCCGCGCTCTAGGAGGAAGGAAATTTGAAAAGCGATTAAACGGTGCAGGCGGGCTCATAGGAGCTCATGATGGTGATTTAACATCATTGAAAAACGACCGTCAAACGGCCAAAGGTCGCTGCCCTATGTCTGTGGTTTAGCGTGGCCTCCATTGTCCAGGTTCCCAGAAGATGGACGTGGTCGCGGCCAAGGCAGGCATCCGGTTCGAACACGACGTGGAAGTGAGCCTCGCTTCTCTAGAGAAAGGTAGGCATCTTTGTTACTGCGCACTGCAGCGGTGCAAGTAGGCATGTGGCAGAGTTCCAGCAGCCGAGATTCACAAAAAAGCAGCTTCATCACTGCCGTCTGTTGCTCACGCAATTGGAAACATTAGAACCTGTAACGTGTGTGCATTCACCTGCCTGGCAATACTTTTGAGTGTGCTCCTGCCAGCTGAGGCTCACTTAGACATTTTACAGCGACAGCCATTATCGGCAGGGTTTCACGGCGGATCATCGGATGTGTTTCCTGTAGTGTAGTTGTGGCTGTGAAATTCCTACGCTAAGTGTCACTTCACACTGTGATGTCAAATGACATTATAACGCGACATTGTGGTGTCCCTGCATGTTATACCACTACATTATGTTATGGAACAATAGGCAGTTTTCGTAAACCGCTTTCCTTCCTCCGCTAAGCTGTCCTCAACGAAGAGACCGCTACTGCGCCTGCGTGCCGCTAGCCTTGACTGAAGAAACCCAGATCTTGTAGCAGGTTCAGAGAGTGTTGCGGGACGGCAGAAACGATCCACGAAAACTCTCTAATGCATCATGATGTCATGGTTACCCTACAGTATGGCGGCGTGTAGTCTGTGTAGCAGTGTGCTGCGCCTCGGCCCATGTCGTAGTTCATTTACCAGACGCGGCTAGGAACCTGAAAATTTTTTTACGTCTTTGGTGACCTTGTGCCGACGGGTGAGCGTTCATTGCACGTGCGGAATACAGAGCCTGGCAAGGAGTTTCACTCCCTTTACAGAGCTGCATGAGGACCGTCTGCAGAAGCTGCGGGCGGCAGCCGAGAGCCTCAAAGAGGATGAGTGGCGCTACGACCCCATCGAGAAGTTGCTGGGGCTCTAGGGGCCCCCACAGTAACCCTCCGACAGGCCTCCGGGCAGGGCCCCCACAACGAGATCATTGGGAGAAGACAATCTGCACTGCGAGCAGGCATCGAAACATATTTCATAGCAGCATTCTTTTGGGCAAGGACTGCTTGCCCGTCATTTTCTCCTTCATATATTTGTGCGGCCCCTTGCCCTAGGTCATAGTCACATAAGCAAGTGGGTGGAGCTTCCCCCACCGCCGTAAGCCACCTTGACTGTGTGACACCATTGATCATCAGGTTTGCGTACCAGTGGTAGAAGGGTGCCATAACCTGTCGAGTTGGCTCCTACTCCGTCACCACCCGGACAGCTGCAAGCATGGGCCTGGGGAGGTGATTGCTCCACAGGTGCTCGTGCAGCGGAGCCATCTTGGAAGGCTGGAAGCTTCAGCTGAGAAGTTGATGATGTCTCGTGCACAACACGGGCAGATGAGAAGCGTTGAAGAGGAAGCAAAAAGAAGTCAACATTAGCGTGTGCACCGGTGGGCTACACTGGTCGAACTTGCCACCCTGCCCCCACACGTATGTGCAACATGTGCCAGAAACTAGCTGGAGGCAGCATGGGGCAGTGTGGAGCCCACTCGCCTGCCGACGTGTTTCGGCTCTGTACTGCATGATCTCCTTTCCCGCTGGGAGTTTCAAGTGTTTGAGGTACTGCAGCAGGCCATCGAGTCTGGTTGGACGTCACTGCAGAAAGTTTGCCTTGCCCGCAACTTGACATACTCAAATAAAGTCCTTTCCTGGTCTGTGTGGTGCCTGTATACCTCTTGCTAACGGGTAGAAAAGTAATGCCAGCTTCTACAAGCGCATACTGAAACTTTTTTTTTTTTTTTTTTTTTCTGAGGAGAAGTGGAGCACATGATAATTCAGAATGGATGTCATAAGTGTATTCGGATGGCATCCAATCTGGAGCGTGAACTGTGACTAACACTTGATTAGGAAATCTCTCTTTGCGCGGCAAATCTAGGTTCCCTACTAAAGTTGATCAAATTCAGAGTGACGCCCAAGCTTGGAAAAGCTTGCGAAGAAACGCCCACACGGCTCCAAACACTGCACATCCTGTGTTTCGCGACCAAGATGAAGATACATTGTTGGTATAATTTTTTTTTTGTCTTTTTGCTACTTTGTGGAGAGGTCAGAGGATGAGCAAACGTAATGACAAGCCGGACACGGTCAGAACCTATACATAGCTTGCATTGACATCACAACAGCTGCCATTCTAGTGGTTGCGCCGCTAAACTTGTCCCTTCTGCATCATACACCTGGCACAACCGAATTTGTCGGCAATACCGAGCAGGAATGATGTCACGTGCAAGCCGCGTACAAGTTCAAGGTTGCGAAATTTCACCTCGAATACGATATGCGGCTTCCGAGACCGGGACAACCCACGTCCGATAATCGGACCTTCTTAATGAACGGTTCGGGCTGAAGCTGATAGCACGGCTGATTTTCTCCCCAGCCGCCGGCGGCGGCGAGCGAGTGAACAAGTATCGGCCGGCACCCGCAGTGGGGGTCCCCGATCAACCAATACCCCGTAGAAGACAAGGCCTTCGCTTATGACGTCATCGTCGGTGGACCCCGAGACGCGCTGGCGGCGGTGCTGACGCAAGCAAGCAGGCGCTGCGTGGATCTCTAGTGATGACGTTTGGGGGAAAAGGCGCAGGCCTTGACTTCTAGGTTAGTATTGGATCAACCGCGTCGTCTCGTCTTCACCGAGTGCACGCGCCCCTTCGGTGACCTCGTTGCCTATTTTCGCGTATCCTTATCGCAGCCGCGGATTGCCGCGCACCGGTCGAGTACCATATGAAAAAGAGTGGCACACTCTCAATTTCCATGCGCTTGTCTCCTCTAACATCAAATACGTCCCATTTCATCGACCCGCAAGTTCTCCGCTCTCGTTCCATCTCAAGAGCATCGAAACTTTCTCGTTGGCACACGGTAGGGCCGAGCGATCACGTCCATCGTGAGCGTAGCAGACGCTACAAGAGTGACAGCTCCAGGCTTTCAACTTCTCTTTTGAGCACGCGCGCTCGTGCACTGCAAACATCGCTTACTGCAACATGCTCGTGCTTGCTGCTTCGGCGTCGCTCACACGAAACTTTCGCTACGCAAAGTTCGTCTTCGAAATCGAAACTGACAGCGGCGCACGTCGGTTCGCGTCGTCTGCGACTACACGGTTTCGGTTTCAGTGTCTTCGCCCCGTACCGCCACCCTCACGAGTCTATCGCCGCTCCCGTTATTACGACAAAAAAACAATGTCCGGTTCCACGCGTCCGACACGAACGCCGGCGTCGGTCTCGCTAGGAGGAGCGCGCCCGGCCGCATATAATCCGGCTCGCTGACGTCACGAAGTTACCTGACAGGTCCACGTGGCTTCTCCGCGAGCTCCGCAGCCTCTCCTGACACAGCGGCACGGAACAGTCGTTGCACAGACCGGGTTCAGGCGGCCGGGGCAGCTGACGCGAAATCCAGGTAAGTTGGCTCCCGGGACGCCTTTCTGCCGCTGGCAAACGTCTGTCCTCAACATAAACTGCCTCAGATTCTAGAGACGGGATAGCATCCGCTGTACGTGCCGAGAAAGCTTTGCAGACGATGACCGCACGAGACGTCCGGGTCTTCTCGTTCTGCAGGCGGCTTCATTGGTTCAGGAACAGTGTGCTTCTGAATGGCCACGTCGATTTAGCATCCGGCCTCTTCGCCTTGTACTTCGGCAGTCGTCGCCACTTACCAGGATATTATGTCAGGTTAACGAGTTACAACGGGCAATTAGCACGTGTTCGGTGGCCTCGAACACTGCCTTCTTTTATAAAATCACCCCCGGCACAACTACTCGATGAAAGAAGTAAATGTTAACTTCTTTGATGTATCATTTCTCTTGGGGGGGCTTTTTATTTATTGTTTGCTTTATTTATTGCGGCGAAATGAATTCGTAGCTAGGACGCAGAGCAACAGAATGCGGATGCGACTTGGTCAAGCAGCGTGTACAACCGACTAAAGCGAAAAAAAAAAAGTTTCCTTGGTTTAGAATTGTTGCGTAACTCGCGACTAAGGAAAGACAAAAGCCGAATCTTCGGATGGAGCTGGTCACTTCACAAGGCCCGTGTTCTCGCTCGCCACAGTGAGAGGAGGGCGACGTGGACGCTGCAACGTGGAAGCTGCCGGTAGATCGCATTGTTTTCGGGAGGCGCGTCACGGATGAACCCGTCCAACACGTCACGGAAGAAGGGCACCCTCTCCCCGCTGGTGGTAGCGGTCCAGAGATCGGTCGCTTCTTCGCATACTGATCAGGCCTTTGCCGGAACCGCCGGTGATACGGGCCACGCTAGACATCGGACCATGTCACATGGGCCGATCCGTGGGCGAGACAAGACATGGGCCGATTAGGGGCTAGACAAGACATCGGCTATGAGACGATATGGCTAGACAAGGCATGGGTCTATTAGGGGATAAACGTAATTACATTAAAACCACATTCGCAAAAAAAAAAAAAAATTTTTTTTTCTGTGATTGTTTTTTTTTTTAATTGACACGGGTGAGGCCTTTTGGAACGTCCATCAAGTTACAAAAGATAAATCTTGTTTCTCCAGCATTCGATGGCATGGTTTTGTTTCTTATTCACTCGTGCGTGCCCGTGGACTGCCGCGACAAGAGAGCTTTTGGTCCGGCAGTCGAATTTGGCAAGTGACTGCACGCCTGCATTTTTTTGGGGTATATGGTTTCGGTTACAGTTTTCGGTTTGTTTCGCGCGCTTGCTCGTCCGAAAAAACGGGATGAAGCATTCCGCCGTGCGGTGTCCTCCTAATCGCGTGACTCTACCTTTAGCAGGCAACGTGCAGACCTGCGGATTTATATCCAACTTCGCGGAATCGGCGTACAAACGAGATTGTGTACGTGACAATGTGAAAATCTCATTTCCACTATGTTTAGAAACGACACTATTTTTTTTTAAAATTTATTTAGAGGCGTTTTGATTATCGTGGACAACAAGTTTCAAGAGGTACCCGGCGCTATTAAATGTTATCATAAAGTTTACAATTAATTAAATGCCGTCTTTAGTACCTCAATATGCTTCTCTGAATGCTCATGTCGATTCCGTCTAAAATGAGGGGGTCATTTCTTTTCTCTAACAACGCTAAGGATATGACTTTATAAGGTTTAAGACTTTATGATTAATATTTGTGAAAAAGTTTATTTAAAGGGACACTGACAGGGCATTTATGCTCGCCGAGGTTTTTAGTTGTACGTGACATATGAGAGCTCAACTACCCAGAACAAAATTTGCGGCTCGAAATTCGGTTTCTTTCCGCCCGAAAACCGCCGATCAAGAACTGGCCGGTTCGAGTCTCGCTCACTCTCTTTTCCGCGGTCACGGGCCGTTTTCTAAGGTATCGATGCGACCACCAAATTTAATCGAAGTCGTGGGTCACTGAAGGCACACACTCAATATTAAAAATAGAAAAAAATATGAAACCCATTTTTTGTGGCTTCTAAAAAGCTGCAAATACGTTGATTGAAAAAAAAAGTTGCACAAACAACCGGAAGCATTCTGTGCGTGCGTCGATTCGCGTATCGTGGGACTCGCAGGGACGGCGATGGCAGCGGACGACGGGCGTGGGACCACTATTTCAGAACTGTCGTTCGCGGTACTGGCGAATTCTGTCTGCCTTTAAAAGAGAAATTTGGGACTAATCAAAAGAATTGGTATTCATTCCGTACGACACGCCCGACCACCAAACCGATTTGCACGAAGACGTCGCCGAGCCGTCGCTCCCTTCTCGTGGCTGAAGACATCGCTCGCGCAAACGGCAAGCCCGACGTGTCTACATCGAGTTGAATATGCACGCGTACGATTTCTTTACAAGGTGAGAATGTCGCCAATGCATGGTGGATCCCGACTTCGACCCGGGAGTGCTTTTGCTAGAGGAAAATCGGCAGCAAACTTTCCAACTTACAGTTTATCGGCTGACTTGTTACTAAGGAAACAGATCCCTTACTTTCGATGTGCCCCAGTAGCTTAGTGGGAAAGACGTCCTCTTCACACGCCGTAGGACCGGGTTCGATCCTCCGTGAAACTTTATTTTTTTTTTTTTTCATGTTTTTCGATGTCTACATTTTTTTTTTTTTTACCATTATCACTGAAAAAACAAAACAAAAAATAAGAAACAAATGTTGTGGACGACACGTCGCTGAATTCAATGGTATGGGATTTCTTTTTTGACACCTGCGAACTCAATGTAATCACTTTCCACAAAATGCAAGGAGCATATAAATCAGGTAGCGTCCGCTTTCCGAGGTGCCCGTAAATGGTCTACAGGAATTGCAGCCAGCCATTGGTCCCGATCCCGTTGATCTTTCGGAAACTCTGTCGCACAATGCCACTTCTGTTTCGGACGCAGGACATGTGAGCCAGCTCTTCACGCAACATCTTGGGTGTATTCTTTTCGAAGCCGATCAAAATTCACCACGGGCACTCACCACTCATCTCCAACTCCTCAATGTACAATACAACTCATCTTGGAGTACAGAACAACGAGCGGAACATACATAACTGCAAAAGAATCCCACGGCGAACAGTTCCCGTACGCCGCATGTCGTCTGCTACCGGGAAGGAGAAAAAAAAAAAAAAAAAAAAAAAAACACGGTCGGGTGTAGCCACGTGACTTCCGCCACTCGCTCTCTTCTCTCCACTTCTCCGACCTCCGTCGGGTTTCGGTTTCGGTTTCGCGCAGTTGCGTCTTTTGGCTTTATTAAAAAATACGCTACTCTGTTGCAAAATATTAATTGGGTAGTCCTCCGACACCATAATAAAGCGCCTGGCAAAAAATTAAAAAAAAATTTTGGGGGGTGTCAGTGTCCCTTTAAAAGAAATTGAGATAGAATATGTTGCACTTTTTAAACAAACTGCATATCTTTGAAATATAAAAAAAATAAAATAGTATGCTTTTCTAACTTCGTTCATATGTCGTTTAGATGCTAAAAAAATACAAATAGAATAGATATTCTTGGACCGACCACCTTTCAAGTTGCAATAATGCCAAGATTGACACGTTTTTCGGGACGTACGCTCTGCAACACATATGTTCATATATATAAAACATATATGTTTTATATAGAAATCTTTTTTTTTTTAACACAGTTATTTTCAAGTGTTGTAGAAAACAAACTTTGATACACTTCTTTTTAAGTGTTACGAAAACAAATATTGCTACACTTTTATGAAAACAGGCGGTTGGGGAACGGAATGGTGAATAAATAACTTTATGACACTGTCTGTGTCGCAGCCCCGACGGAACCTATTTGGGCATCTAAACAGGGACCCACCAACTAACTAGAGACCGAGGCTCTTTACAAACCTCTATGAAAAAACAGCCAAACAAAGTAAGAATCAACATGTAGGACAAAGACGACACAACCGCATGTTTCAGCTAGCAACGGGTGTCGTCCTCGCCCTTCATGTTTATTCTTTCTTCAATCTTGACAAGCACCAACACGCTCTTCTGTTAATTAAACAAAATAATAGTTTTTTTAGTTTTTTTTTTAGTGAGGATATTTACGCACAGAAGAGAACAAAATAAAACGTGCCGAATTCAACATTTCCAAAAATGCGCACACGCGTTTTTTTTAAAGATATATAAACTGATTTTGCGATGGTCGACATAAAGGACCGACCGTCTGGCGCAATTCTTGCTATTTTGGCTGTTTCTCTTTTCTGGTTGGCTGCGCACAAGCTAGGTCTGTACACCGCCGACGAAGAGTCAGCGCAACGGGAGGTGGTTGGCCCTTGCCGTGGAGCGTGGTGCGTCCGGGAGACCTGTAAATAAATGCGGGCCCAACTATCAAGAATAAGCCTTAGCAACCCAAAATTGTGGGCCTTTATATTTATTTTTCTTCTCGCGCGAAAGCCGCCGGTCAAGAACCGGTTGCGTCCCAAGTCGGATCTTTCTTGACCCAACACCTCTCTTTACCTTTTCCTGTAACGTACGATGACCACTCAGAACGCGGAATAATTGACAAGCATAAGACGCGTTCATTGATAAAACTTTCTAAGTAAATAAAACGTTATTATGATTTTTTTTTTTTTTTTTTAATGACGCAGAAACACCGAGAGTACATTCGTTTCGACCCCCGCACTGAGGAGAGAAAACCCCGCGGCTTTCTAAATCTGCCTCTCTATCAAAATCTGACGACTCCAGCGACGCGTCACGTTGCTCTGTTGCGAAAAAAAAAATAATAATAATACTTGGGTTGCGTTTCGCAACTGCCCATAAATTGCAGCGCTTCGCGTACAAGGAAACAACTACAAAACAATGTTATTCTTCTCGCTGGCGTACTGTGGGCTAGATTGCTGGTGGGTCTGCCAGGTTTACCAGCCGCCATTTTGAAGCCTTCCCCTAGGTCACAGACGTATGTTCTTGCCAATAAAAAAAATCATGAGCCATTCCACTCTAAAGGTGTATGACCGGCGAAACTGTTTGGCACGCGACACAGACGTGACAGAATTTTGAACAAAGGTACGAGCACACTTATTAGCGGCGAGATGTTTTGGTGACGCCCTCCTATGGTTCCCCCTTGTGACGTCATTACCTTGCGAACAACAAGTTCGATGGTGTTTGTAAATAGCATGGTGGAAGCCTGAAATCATTGCGCTCTCAAAGGAACACTGCCAACACCGTCGAAATTAAAGTTCCTTCATTCTTCTTATTTGCGTCGATGGTATACCCTTTCCGACGTCATAGTCAGCTTTTGGGCCAATCGTGAAAGGCCGACCACAGCGACGCTTTCGGTCGCGCACGTCGCCAATAGGAAGTATTCACTGGCGGCCATAGCTGTGTGCGCGACTGCTGAGCGCGTGCTGATGGCGAGCTTCCACAGTTCTTTTGTAACGTGCATTCTGCACCCTCAAGATTGCTGGTCTTAGCAGCCTATTAATGTGGGCTCGTTCTGAGCATGCGCTCTAGACAGCACCCACAAAAATGGTGCCCAGTGAATACTCCTTATTGTCTTGATCGGTGGTCACCGTGACGAAAGGATACACACACACATTTATTGTTATCTCGATCGGTGGTCATTATTTCTCTTGATCGGTGGATCATTTGGTCGATATGGTGGTGACGATGTCCTTGTGGTAGCCATGGTACACACTGATCGGCTCGGGTACAACCTTGAGCACGTTCTTAGCCAGAGTAAAATCTATGCACGACCGGTGGTGAGTGGTGGGGTTTGCGCAATTTGTGTGGCAGATGAAACCAAAGCAATCCAACACAAATTGCGTTAACCACTTCTTGAACGGTCTCGAGACGTCGCCGCACGTGCCGGCGTCTGTAGCAGGAAGCAGTAACTGTTCTAAAGCAAAAAGCCTAAAACAGATGGCATCTTGCACGAGCGTTCGTCAACGCTTTATTTTGGTTATTTACTTCGAATCTTTCATACAGGGAAGGCGTGCGCGTGCGGCGGTGCGAGCGCAGAGTTTTTGGTCTCGCACATGAAAAATCCACTGAACCCTAGCCATAAACAGCTTCGCTGTAAAATAAAATTGCAGCTGTATTTTGATCTCTCGGTCAAACCGTCATACGCTGTAAAATAAAATTGCAGCTGTATTGTCCATTCCAGGCCTCCCTGACACGTGCCGCTGCGTCTTTACCAAGCATCACCTCGTCGTCCTCTCCTACCTGTTTTCTTTCATGTGTTTTGCTGCTTCCGAAAGCTTGTGCCACTTTTTCTTGCGCCGGTGTTTGGCAGGCGCGCACAACTCTGATACCATCTTGTTTTTCTCGGCTCTGTTCGTCTATACAAGCCATTACTAGTGCGTCCAGTGCGAGCCATGTATTCGAATACATGGCTCACAGGTCTGCGTTGAAAGAAAGGACAATACCAAAAATCCTAACGCTTTTTTGTTTTGTTGTTTCAGAATGCAGGTTTATTTGGCAGTGCTGCTACTAGCCGCCACGGCGGTGCTAGGAGATGATGCGAGCACACCCGCACCGCCGACTGGCAATCAGCAACAGCAGCAGCAACAACAGCAACAGCAGTTTTACCAGCCGCCCGACCCAGGTGAATGAGGAGCCGTGTGCTTCGTGACGGGCACGCGTTCTTCTGTCAGTGTCTGCGCGACAGGTGGGGCTCACACAGGAGATGGTTCTCGAGATGCACTCATATGACTGGGCCCGCGCAAAAGAGCCTGCCCGCAATAAATCCTCTCGCCCCCAACAGAGCTCGAGAGTGAAGGGCAGAAAGACGTGAATAGGTTGCCGCACAGAGCATCAGCAAGGAAGGGGTAGAGAGGGACCCTGACTGGAAAGCAGGGCGCGCTGTCTTTCATCATCAAAGACCGAGGCAGCACACGGGGGCGGGGTCATATGGTCCAGAGCAGCGAAAGGGAAACTGGCTGTTTACCGAGACCATAAAGTCCTTCAATTCGTTTTTGAAACGCGTTTTACAGGGGAGGCTGTGTAGCAAAAAGGCCGACACAGAAAAGCGACACTGAATTGACGTCATCGGCGTCGCGTGACGTGGCATATGTTGTGTGTGGTGCGCTACGTGATCACGTCACGTGGCCCACGTGACGTCATGTGCAGCATCAGTCTACGAGTCTCGGTATAAACACGATTGCACCGACGTTACGATAATTTTGTCAGGGACAGTACCGGCCTAGGGGGTGGGCGATCTAGACGGTCGCACAGGATACCATCAATGGAGAAGCGCCGCCGCGCCCCCTATTGATTTTTAAAAAAAAATTTATTTGAGCACAGCGCACGACACGATGTTATGTGCTCGATCGCCGTTCGTTTTCGGAATGCGGTTCTTGGCTGACAAAACGTTCGCGTGTTGGACCACAACTCACACGTTTACTAAGCGAAGTCGCATTCAGTAGATATGGGCGTACACAAAATGAGGGAGGCAAACGCCTGGGCCAGGGCACTTGATGGTGTAAGGCCGGTCCTGATCAGAGATGACCAAAACAGGCATATGTTTTTATTGCTCAGCAATGTACAAAGATAGTGGGGTCTCGTGACAATATATATATATATATATATATTTTCTTTTTGCCTTTCGCGGCGAGGTCGAAATAAAGATCACGACAGTTATTAGAGTACGCTAACAGAAATTAGCACGGAGACAACCTAAAGCAGTGCGCGCTTGCTGTCCCCCCGGCGTGTGAACAGAGCTGGTGAAGACGCACCTGCAGAAGCTGTTCGATGAGCAGCTGGACACGGACAAGGACCAGTACGCGACAGCGGCCGAGCTCAAGGCCTACCTGAAGAAGTTCCACAGCCGCCTGATCGACGACAGCATCGACAAGCAGTGGCTCTACTTCGACAAGGACATGGAGGAGAAGCAGCCGGGAGTCAAGGTCCTCAAGTGGGACACCTACCGCAAGCTCTCCTTCCCCGACAAAGGTGCGCTCAAAGCTGACCATTCCAATAATCGATCATCGAAAAAAAAAAAAAAGGCTTGAGGTACATTTAAGCATGTCTTATGAGTTGTGAATGCGAAAGCATGCAAGCCGCCCGTCCGCTCCCTCTGTCGTCTGCTCGTCCACTCCCTTTGTCGTCTGCTGCGTACTAGCGCGCGCGCGCTACGCGCGCTTCGGCAACTTGGAGGCCATGGCACAGCGGCGAATGGGAGCCCCGTCGACGCGCGCCAGCCAATGAAACTGAAGGTGATCGCGGAAACTAGGAGCCGTTTTCGCGCTTCAAACTAATGACGTCAGGTTGCTCCGTGAAAAAGTTAATGCTTTCGCATTAAAAAAAAAAAAAGTGCAGACAAGCTGGTGCATATTGAACATAATAATAAACCCTAAGTGGTTTTTAGGCCAGGTGGCGCAAGCTACCGCCCGTTATAAAGCGAACAGCCGTTACCATGCGTCCATCAATATTTAGAGCAGTAAGAAAATGACAGACGCATTGTCCATCCCCTTTTTTCTCTTGAACCACTTGAACCTCTAGCGTACATTATAATAACTCTATGGGAAACGGCCCATAGAAGCCTACCGCAGCGCCGTGACCGGATTGTGTACTCGTCTGCTTGCGCGTACCCCCGATTTGCAACAGATGGCGCTGCGGCGAGAGGAAAAAAATCGGAATTCGGATTTGCATGGAACTTTATGGGAGAGTGCGCAAAATAAACCGAGAGCACGACAGTCCTTCATTGAAAATCCACGAGAAACCATCTCCGTCAGTTTAGCCGGTCGCCACCGGTCGCCAACCTAGAATGAGAGTTCGCGGTGCTCCACATAGATGGCGCCACAGAAAAAGAGAAACCCGAGGGGGACACAATCTGGTCGCTTATTTCGCTCTCGTTTCCCCATCTGTCTATCTTACACCCTGGTCTTGGGGTTTACTATCATGTCCAATAATCGTTTGCTGCGTGCACGCTGCCATCTTTAATCTAGTGGGCTGTAAAACGCGCGCGGAGCATGCGCAGCCCGTCTTTTTTTGCACAATATCAGACGGCGCGCACGCGTCCAAAGGGGGTTTGTTTCAGGTGATGGATCATGGAAAGACAGCAGTCTTCATAATCTGCTGAGCAATCGTGCACGTCAGTCGACGACGTCGAAATTGACAAAGTACCAATAAAACGGATTAGGCATTGTCAGAATTCATGTAAAAAAGTCGTGAAACTTTTTTTTTTTTAAAGTTCTTGTAATTTTAGTTTTTTATTATATACATGATTTTTCACGAAACACCGGCAAATTCGGTTTTGCGAAAGCTATTACGCATCGTACACACACGCACGCACAAAATGGGTTGATATCTTTTGGTCCCTGTCCAGGGGCCTGTATGGAAAAGTTAATAAAGAACGGAAAAATTAAGTCATCCGAAGTCATCCTTATTTTCGAGTAATAACTTATTTCATTAGTCTAAGCTCAATATAACAGACCTGGTTACAACAGACATTTGGATATAACATACCGATTTGTGAAGTTCGGTTGGTTTTCCTCTGTGCGCCATTGACTCAACTTCATATCTGCATACAACATACTCCTTTTACAACAGACCAAAATCTTGGTCAAAACCAAGGTCTGTTATAACGAGCTTAGACTGTATTGAATTTAAGGGCCTGGTTTCAATTAGAAACTTGCTGGGCATCATAGAATATGACTACCAATTCCAGAAAAATGTAAAGCTCCTGCATCACGACGTTTAAAAAAAGTATCGGAGCGCACCTTTGCGTCAGCGGTCCTGCTCTCCGCGGTCGAGGCCCAGAACGCACGCGTACCACGCTTTCTTTCTTCCTACAAGGGAGGCAAAGCTGTAATACTCCGCTGTAGTAGTACGGTTGTACCAATATTTTGTTCGGTGTAGCCGTAGCTGCGAGCCTTGGCCACGTGGGGCAGGACCGTTGGCGCAAAGATGCGCTCTGTTAAAAAAAAAAAAAAAAAAAAAAAACTGAAGTTAGAAACGCGTCGAAATTAAGTACTCTTTTTCGGAACTTTGTTAAATATGCCCACGCCTTACATCTTTCTGGAAATGACGCCCATCAAGTTTTTAATTAAGATCATGCTCTTAAATTTAATAATAAAAATTAATTACTCGAAAATAATTACTTCATTATTCCGACATATATTATATTTCCTAATAATGCCCCTAATTTTTTTTAATGCGGTGCGTAATTGATTTATTAACAGATAAAGCAGTTCAGGTTTTCCCAGGGAGCTTCCTCCTCAGTTCTTCAATTACGTCATTATGAGTAACCAATAGGAAAGCTTTGTTGCGTGCGCAAGATGAGACGTAGACCAGGCTATCGAGATGGTAAAATGACCAACCTCCTTGAGCTCCTGGAATGCCGACATTGTACATTATCTGCTCCACAGTACAAAGAAGCTACGTGCCAAATATACACGAGACGAATACAAACTTCAATTAATCAAGTGGTTATTGGGGAAACTGGTAATTTCCGTTGAAAGCCTCACAAAACCCTTTCAGCCTCCAGACAGATCTAACCATAGCACCTTGGCAAGGCCCCAATGATTTACGCCGCAGAATTTATATGAGCGCTAGGTTTGTGGACAGGAGTTCTAAAAATGAGCGAGGTGTCTCTTCGAAGAACCTGCGGTGGTTGCAAGCTGTTCGCCTCCAAGATATTCAGGCAGTTCATGTGCTCGTCGGAAAATCGCGGAGGCCAGTCGGTCGCTCTACAGCCTCCCGGTCTCTTTTTACTCCTTGAAGAGTATGATCTCTTTATACTCATCTGTATACTAGTGTGAAAACTGTTCTAGTTTACAAACAGTGTTTCACCGAAGGCTTGCAAACGACATGGCGAACAGTGAATGGCGAACAGCCGCGCCGGAGGTCGCTCAAAAAGCGCGCGAAACCACCATTTACGTGTTCGGCGCCAACCAAGGTCACGCTAGATGGCAAAGCGTTCGTACGTCGTCTGTTGGCACGAGTCAACCATCACAGTACGCTTGACCCAGTGCATCAGCGTCGTAACGTCTTCGCTTTCCTCCTGTGCTATGTCACCGGAGTCTGCCATATTGGAGAGCTATCCGGAAAATGGTCTTTCAACATGGCGGAATCTCGCTTGCGTGATGGCGCCTGCGCAGTATGGACGGTATCGTTGTCGCAGTGCAAAACGTACGCGATCCTCTTAAACTTGCACCAACTTTGCGCGACGTAAAGATAGTAAGAAAATGCATATGGTACGTTTCCTACTTTCGACGTGGAGGGTACTCTCGGCAACAATATCAAAGGGAACAAACAGCTCATCTTCTTTCGAGTTTCATGGCTCAAAGCGATCAAAGTCTGTTCCCGTCCGCGGTGACCACGTTTACATGCAAGTATCAATAGACGAGCCGCCGCCTTCCTGCGTGCCCGCATTTATTTGTTTATTTTTAGCGGCCACTTGAAAACAAATATAAATTGACCTGCGTATCTGAAAAAAAGTAAAAAATAAATAAATATATATTTAGATAGGAAGGGCATCCGTGTTTTCCCAGGGTGTAACCAGCCTGGACCACACCACGGTTGCGTCGGGAACGTTCGGTAGTAAATATAGGCGGGGGTCAATAAAATAATTTGAATTAAAGAGTTGTGAAATAAGTAAAATCAATGGCCAGGTGGCGCAGGTCTTCGTCGCGTCTTTTCTCAATTTCAACCCCCCCCCCCCTCCCTTCTTTCCCCCTCCACTTTTCCTATCTAAAATGTTTGGACTGAACATGAGAAGAGCCGAGAAACAGATAAAACAAAACAATGTCCAGTGCAATATTTTTTATTTTTATTATTTTTTTGTGCTTAGAATTAGACGAGGCAAGTTGCTTATTGCTGAGAATTCGAGCCTTTTAAAATTGTATTTAGTTAATAATTTGGTAGTTTCGCGGCGATTAATAAATCCATCCGTGGTACATAAGGGTTTTTTTTACATACGGGGAGGGGAAGGTGGAGAGGGGGGGGAGCACTGAAGCTTCATTAGCTTGCTCCACGTAATAAATTGACTTGAGGTCATACAAATTCATTGTGTCAAGAATATTTCCATGTCGCCTAGTGAAACCAAACTAATTTGGACAATTTTATGTACATGCCAGCAGATGATAGACGATTCAGCATTTCTTTTGAGATAATACAAACAGAAACTGGATAGTCCAGATGATTGCTGTTGCGATACAGAACACGCTTCTTAAGAGGAAAAGGTGGTGTCGTGGCACCCTTTCCAGCTTTCTAGCGGTACAAGGTGCCTCAAAGTTTGCGGTATTTTAGGCCGAAGTTCTGCAGCCACTGTAGACCTAAATTCGGCAGCCTCAAATTTGGGGCCATTGTAGACCGAAGTGTACAGCCATTGTACACCAGAGTTCTGCAGCCTTGAACTTTGTGCCATTGTAGACGGAAGTTCTGCAGCCCAGAACTTTGGGCCATTCTAGACCAAAGTTCTGCAGCCATTGTAGACTAAAGTTCTGCAGCCTTGAACTTGGGGCCATTGTAGACCAAAGTTCTCCAGCCTTGAACTTTGGGTCACTGTCAACCAAAGTACTGCAGTCTAGAACCTTGGGCAATTGTAGACTGAAGTTCTACAGACACTGAAGACCTGTTGTCTATGGTGGCTGCTACTGAGGGTCGTGTTCGCTCTAGTGACTCAAGAACGCACGTTTTGCATGCAGACCTGGAGGAGAAGGGGGAAGATGGAGCCACCGGCCGCCAGATGCTAGAGCGCACAGAGCGCCGCTGGAAGCTGGCCGACGCGGACGGCGACGGTGCCCTGGACAAGTCCGAGTTCAAGAGCTTCCTGCATCCGGAGGAGGATGACCGCGTGCGCCACGTGGTGGTGCTCGAGGCCACCGAGATGATGGACTCTGACAAGAGTGGGGAGGTTTCCTTCGAGGAGTACATGCAGCATCTGCGTAAGGTCTCTGGGCCGGAGAAGGACAAGGACAAGGACTGGTCACAGGTGGGTCGTCCTTGCCCAACATCTGCTAGATAACAGGGCCTTAGAGTGTTCAATTTTTGACATCACCAAACGGAGGTGAGTGTGGAGCACAGACCGGAGACTAGTGCTGCATTGGCATTTGGCTGGGACTCGAGCTTCAGTCAGCAAGGACACGAGTGTCATCCAAATGCTGACACAGCACTCGTGTCCAATCCATGCTGGCCTCTGGTGGATGACATAGAAAGTACTACATCCTTATCTAAAAGGTGTTGAAGGAAAGTGTTCCTTGCTGGCACCCTTTCCCACAAGGTGTGCGAGCAGAGGAAATCGTGGCGTTCCGACCGTTCTGATTGCACGGATCCGACCCAGAGATGAGACGCCCATTGAGGCCGACTACTAACTTCTCGCCATATAAACATACACACAACATGATTACCTATCCGACCCGTCAAGGAAATCATTGTGGTTCCCTTGCGAATTGAATCAATTATTTTGAGGCATAGTATTACCAATCTGCCCACAGCTTTGTTTAGACTCAAAGAAAGCCGGGAGTGGACATGAGACTGTGCTGGCATTGTGCTAGTAAAGTTCTGCAGTATCGTCTGCAGTTCAGCGAAGGGAAGTAGCCCCTTTCAACGACCCATTACTGTAGTTGCTGCTGCTAACTCGAAGGAGCCAGTGACTAATTATTTTTTGCATCCGTCTCGAGTCTGCGATGCCACACGGGACACGAGAAAAGATAGGCTGATGGGAAAATGTGCCTTCCCCGAGCTGCAGGCCCAGCAAAGCCACTTCTCCACCTACCTGGACAAGGACAAGGACGGTGCCCTGAACATGGACGAGATGAGGGACTGGGTGCTGCCCAGCCACGACCGGGAAGAAGGCGAGGCCTGGAGGCTCATCTCTGTCGGGGACATTAACCAGGACACTAAGCTGACCAGGGAGGAACTGGCTGCTGCCCCAGACTACTTCATGGGCATCCTGCCCCACGAGTTCTGGCAGCAGCAGGGACATGCCGGCGGCGTCAAGCACGACGAGTTCTAGGCCTTCCCGGCAGCTAGGACCTTCCGAGCGAGGCATGCAGGCCTTTGATGGTGGCTGGCTTGTGCACCTTGCTCTATCTCCAGAAAGACTCCATTTTGTGTCGCATGCGTGCGATACATTTTTCACCCATCACCGTTTTGGGTTGTACGTTTTTTTATGAGTTTTCGACGAGTGCCTCACTTCTGGGATCTATGCAATCTATGTAATTTGGCAAGTTTTTGTTTCGATGATTGAACAAACATTTTTGCTGTTGTACTGACCACGCGGTACATATTTTGCGACGATTCGCCATTAAGTTATTTTTAAAGAAGCCTGCACGATACTCGACGCCATCCCGTCCAGTTGAGGCACTAGCCGTTTGTGTGTGGTCACACCGGCATAATTTATTTCACCGCCCACATCGTTTTGATGTCTTTCTTTCATATAAAAGACCAATAAAATGTCTGCCCACATTTGAGCTTTGTCTGCTGCTGTTCAACAAAGTGCTCTGCAACATTCAGTTTCAAATGGTAAGTTCCGTTGTTTCCCTTGTCTTCAGACCTTTACAAGGAGTACCTGCTCGGGATCACACCAAAGAAATTAACATTCCTGATATTGACTTTTTCAAAACATTCCGCATTACCAAAAAGTCCAGGGTGAGTACCTCTCCCAAAAGATTGCCCATCTGTAGGGTGAAAAATACCGAAACCTAAACTGCCCCGCCAGATTCATTGTCGTGTCGACCAGCACTTGCTCCACCAGCCATGCTTTCAGATTAAAGAGAACATTCTGGGATCACAAAGTGGGTAGGTAAGAGGGCAATGCCAGGTCACGCCTCCAACAAGACCAGCATAGTACCTTGTTTTACATCAATTGCAGCGTAGGAATAAATGCAGCGACAAGCAAAATAATTTATTGTTACAAACGACATTCCAAGATTTCTTATTTACCATTTCATACATCAGCCCGCTGTAAAGTCAAAATTTAGAAAATAGTGTTGGAAATTCTGAACGGTACTCTTTGGGATTTTCGTGTAAACTTGGTACTAATATAGTAATGGGTACCAGTATATAAAATCCTAGTTCTACACAAGCGTGTGATATGCTCTTGCCATCTTTATTGCTAATTGCCACTTGCAGTAGTGCACACACAAGGGAGCATGCGCCTATTTGCACACACCACTGTGTCGGGTGGAAGGTTGTGGCGCAAAGTCGACGGCAATAGAGGCATGCGGTCTGCAGGCCTTTCATGTTTGCTCTTGGCTAGGTGATGAAAGCTGCTCATTCGCGTGCCTGCTGCTGCATGATACGGCATGGCACCATGCGTGGCGTGTGGGCTGCTGATGCAAGTGAAACGTAAGTAGCCAGTGCTGCAGCCACTTGTAAGGAGGTCACTTCTACATGGATTGAGAAAGCAACTTAAAGGGGTCAAGAAACACTTTTCCAAATTTTTCCTGTTTAGCTTCCCTCATCAACTCAAAAATCGCGCATTCTACCAAACAGTTCAAGAAGACGGAAAGTGGGGAGTCCCCTCTTGCTCGGACTCTCGTTTGTGTGGCTGGACACAGCCATTCTCCCCCTAAAAGATTAGCCCGTCGCTCAAAATTCAGACAAAAGTTGCTTTCCCCACACCGTTCACCTCGAAGCTGACAGTGCTGAGGAAGCTACGTGCTCGTTGGGCCAGCCACACTTTTGCCACGTGATCACTCTCTTTCGCGCGTACCGACGTGCAGAGAATGAGGTCAGGTGATGAAAGGGAGGCGGCTGATCGGTCCGGCAAGCGCGTAGCTTCCACCACAATGTCAGCTTTGGGGTGAAGGGAATAACTGAGATCCGGTGTCGTGTGGCGTGCGTTTGGGCCCGGTGACGCGCTGCGGGGACTGCGGATGTATCACAGTAAAAAGCCAGAGAGCTTACGAAGGGAAGGAGGTACAAAATATTCCACCGTGTTTTCAAATTTTCGTACCGAAAGTCAGGCTTTTGACTTTCTACCTTTTTTCTTTTGGCCCGCTGAACAATGTGCTATTAGTAATATCCAAATATAAATTGATTTAATCCAGCCCAAAATTCGTTTTATGGGCCCTTTAAGTAAAAAGATCAATAGTCATTCCACCCTGTGATGGTGGATAACCAGCGAAGCTGTTTAGCACACGACACAGACCCGCCCTGAGAAGCTGGAGGAAACTAGACACGTGTGACGGGACTGCCACCCGGTGGAAAGTAGACATGCGCGACGGGACCACTACCCCGGGAGAGCAGAAGGAAAAAAACTGGGCACGCAAGCGGCTTGGAACGACGACACAGAGAAGGCGGTGCGAGCGTAGACATGGCCGACGCGGGTCCCACAGCGGCATATCTTTGAGAAACCTTCAATATCTACTTGAAAGTCAACTGATCTTCATAATGGTGCCTATTGAGAAGTAATCCACTGAATAGACCCATTGCTAAATTACCCAAGCATCAAGGAGAATGCAGGGAATGTGTAGCACACGCTGCACGTGCTGGCGTCTGCAGCGGCAACCGTTCTAAAGTAAAAGCCTAAAATGAATGGCATTTAGCATGTGCGTTCGTCAATGTTTTATTTCCGTTATTTACTTCGAATCTTTAATATGTGGAAGGCATGCGCGTGAGGTGCATGCGGCAGCAAGAGTGAAAAATGTTTAGTCACTGCTCACAAAAAATTCCCAGAACCCTAGCCATAAACAGCTTCGCAATAAAAAAAGATAGCTCTCTAGAATTGTAAGAAGTGAGAGAATGCAGGCAAGCTGGTTCGGAAATGACACACTTGCAAATCTGAGATGGGTTTCAAGTGTGATCCTGGAATGCAAGATTGCTACTTTCACAAACTGCGGTATCGGCTCGCGTGTTATCGGCGTTCGTAGCAGGCTCCCACACATTTGCTGTTGTATCTCCAGACGTTGCTCGTCCCATAAGTTTCGCCGTTTCCATCCTCACCATGGGCAGACATTAATTCGGGGTTCCACGTGCCTTTGCTCACGTGGTTCCTCAGTGCAAAGCAGTCACAGACACATATTTCATTCAAACTCGCATTATTTCTGTCCGTGTTTTATTGGTTCTTAAGTTACGCCTCCCTCCAACAACAAGCGAGCGCAGCGACGGTTTGTGCGCAACTTGGCACTAGTCGAAAGGCCGTCGGCCGACTTTACGTTTAACGTAGACAGGTGCTTCGACGACATCGAAGAGCACTTGCACGTGGTGGCTGACATCCCTAGAAAAGTCCCGCTTGCGTGGCCGAGGACCGCTCCTCGCAAGACGCCAGTCACGAGTGACCACAAGCACGAGTCGTTTAACTGGGTTCCTCATCCACAGTGGCATGAAAGGTCCTTGCGATCGGTGCTGCCCACCCCTTGAGGACGCCGTCACCATTGTGAGGATGCTGTCATCAACAGCGTGAGGACACTGTCAACCCAATAAGGATGCCACCCACCTTGTGAGGGCACTGTCCACCCCCGAGAGGTTTCCATCAGAAGGGACCCCAAGCACAAGCCGTTAAGCCGAAGGTCCGCATTGGCATCAAAGGTCCTAGTGAGAGCGCCATCCACCGCGCGAGGACTTCACTTGGGCCGTAGGGTGTTGAGGAAGCTGGTGAGGTCGTACTCCGAGTCGTACTTGGTGGAGTCCCACAGCTCAGGCAGGCTGAGCCCCTTGGGGCCCCCCTCGGTGTCCCTGCTGGGGGCCGGGGACTGTGCGGCTGGATTCAGGGTGAACAGGTCCAACAGCTGGTCCGTGCCCATCGTCTGCAGGCTGCTGTTCTCCGGCGTGATGATTGTGTTGGCCACTGTCAGCTTGAACTTCTGCAGGCTGCGCACGCAAGACGGTGGTATGAGCCCTTGCTTCTCGCTCGTGCCGTGATGTTCTCGGCAGGACAGTGTCTCGACTCTTAAGCTCATCGTGATGACGGGGGTTTCTCTGCGAGAAGACTCTGCACTTGGTTACTATAGTTGTACCAATGCCTCAAAGCAGATGCTGGCAAGTGAGAATGACCATGGTAGATGGTTGTCAAATAACGGCGGGTTATCTTTTAAGCAGGGAAACCAGCACCTCAAAGCAAATGCTTGCAATCCAAGTGACACTGACCACAGTAGGTGGTTGTCAAATTGGGGCAGGTAAGAGCTGAGACTAAAAAGACGAACTACGATACCCTCTGGCAAAGGACTGCAACAGGTTTCGAGTGACGACTCAAACGGGTGTTCAGTGCCCGGGAAGAGAGCCTTACCCCATGATCTTCTCCTCCAAGGTACCCCGAGTGATGAGCCGGTACACGTTCACCACCTTCTTCTGGCCGATGCGGTGCGCACGGTCCATGGCCTGCAAGAATTCGGACAACCTCCGTGAGGAAGGGTGCTCTTTCGGCCTCGACACTGCCCCCAAACGGCCGTGGGAGATGCAACATTTACTACAGAAGCCCCACATCGGCCAACAACAGCTCGGCCTTGACTAATGCCAGTCCTACCTCGGACAACGGCAGCACAACCTCAAATAATAACCTTGACCAACGGCGTCTCAACCTTGGCTGATGGCAGCCCTATTGAGACTAATATCAAGACTAATGTGGGCCTGCCTTGACCCAACGTATGACCAGGTCTGTGCAATGATTGCCCAACGTTGACCCGATGACTGTTCCACCTTTGCCCAACACTGGCAGAGGTCAACCCAACCTCGAACAAACCCTGGCCAATGTTGGCCCGACCTTGACCCAATGACTGTTCCAACCTTTGCCCAACATAGGCAGAGACCAGCCCAACCTCAAACATACCCTGGCCAACGTTGGCCCATAAACTAGGCTGTCTACGTCCCGCTTAGGGAACCGTGGGGGCAAAAAGGGGAGCGCACCTGGAGGTCCTTCATGGGGTTCCAGTCATGCTCCACGAAGATGACGGTGTCGGCCCCGGTCAGGTTGAGGCCCAGGCCCCCGACCTGAGTGGTGAGCAGCAGCACGTCCATCGAGGGATCCGTGTTAAAGCGGTGCACCAGTGCGTGACGCTGGCCGGGCGCCACGCTGCCGTCCAGGCGCAGGTAGCTCACGCCGGGCATGTGCGCCCTGCATCAAGGGGGGGGGGGAGGCGCTTAAGACGTGCTTGATTTCTCTGCAGCATGGGCCCAAGGAACCCAACACACTTTAAACAAGCCGCGAGAATCGACTTTTCCTCGTTTCCTGCTGCAATTTAGTACAGAGGTGCCCATATGCGGTGGGTTCTGTGTATCAGAATTTTCAAGGAGTGGAATTACCCAAATAAATGGGAAAAAATAGTAACTCTTTCTCTGTCTACGGCATCCCCCTGCAAGACGACACACGTCCAACTGTTGCAACAGCCGACAGACGCAGGCAGTGGTTCTTAAAAGCCGTCACCTCTACAGCCAAAATAATCGTGCAAGCCTTCTTTTTTGCTAATTTTGTGCTCGTTTAATGCGTTTCGTACGGAAAGATGACAAAATCGCGCTCCGGCAACTAACACCCATAAAGTGTGCAACATTTCTGTCTAAAAAAAGGTGTCTACTCTTGGCGTGGCAGCGCAGTTCCAGAGAGCGACTTGCGGTACATTTTGGGACAACTGCCGTAGCCGTCCGTTGACTACGACGCCAGTCGGACACGCGTAACTTGCGGACGGACGCCGTAGACCGAGAGAAATCGTTCTTCTTTTCTTACTTTCTACACAGGCAAGTTCGTCCTTTGAAAATTCGGCATGCCTAATCCACCGCCTAGCGACACCTCCCTGGAAAGTCGCGGCGTGACACGGCGAGAAACCTACGCTTGCTGTCCGTCGAAAACGAGTCACTGGGCCTGCACGGTACAACACGGCAGACCCGCCCTCCTCCCCCCTACCTGAGCAGGTCCCTCTCCACGATGTCGAGCATGCTCTTGAGCTGGCAGAAGACGAGAGCCCGGTGGGCGTGCACCACGCTCTCCTGCTCGCCGCCAGATGAGCTGCCGATGCCGCAGTCCAGCAGCAGCTGCCTGCAACGACAGAGAGGCGTCAGGGGCGACGATTCGTTTGGGTGACGGCGGCCATCGCTGCCCTTGTTCTAAGGGGCAATCAAAACATTCAATTTATAGTTCTCCAGATAACAGAAACACTGCACAGCAGGAATGGTTGTAGTCGGCTGGGCCTTGAGAACCAAGTGGTTTTCTTGTTTTCAGCACGTGCTTGTTGCTTTCTGCTGTAGAATGAACTCCTGCAGGCAGGATGCATTCACCCATTGCTTATCTCGAAAATTTTTCGGGAGGGACTTCAGATATATCAAGATATTGTCAAACAAAGATTAAAAAACAAAGACAGGCAGGGCACAGCGACAACGAAGACCAAAACACTGGTTGACAAAGAAGCAGGAATTTGAAAACGAAAACACGAAGAGAAAAAAGAAGAAAGTTCTGCATCATAGCAGACCTCACAAACAGGCAAAACAAAACAAAAACAGAAAAAAGTCCCCTGTCATGCACGTGGCAAAGTGCACATTTTTTGTCCTACTTCTTTTCTCCTCCTCCAAATCTTGGCTTGGAGTTTGGTGCTCAACATGCACCCCCCGACCCCCCCCCCCCCCCCTCCGGCACGTGTGTGTGTGTGTGTGTGTGTGTGTGTGCACGCACGCGCGTGTGCGTGCATTTTTGTTTCTGCTTTTGGTTTTGCTGTCTCATCTCATCTCCACATACACATAATGCACCCCAATCAGTACAAATAAAAATTCCGTACCTCACTCATCTGAAAACTCCACTGATCTCATTTATTTCCTAGTTTTTATGACTTGGAGTTCACCAGGGTTTACTGTACTGGATTCTGAACCTGTCACCAACTACAGATGTAACAGCCTAAGGCTGGAATTTTCAAACTTTTAGATTTTGAGGAATGTCCATTTGTCTCAGGGAACCTCCCCAGAGCTCAGCACAGATGCAACAAAAGCAGCGACACCTTTCAAACAATAATGCACACGGGGAGACTGGTTAGCTCATAGTGCGTGCGGCTTGTAGTAGATACCTGCTAAAATGGCACTCAAAATGGAACGACACTTCACTTATGGGCAGGGGACTGCCTAGAAAATTTGGGTCCCGGGGGAACTCGTGTGGGTGCTTTGGGGAACCCCTGGCTCCCTAGGAATCCAGTTTGAATACCCACCACTTGGGGGAGAATATTTACGCGAGAACAAATTGACTCCCGCTTGAGATGGAGCGCAACTCGCACCCTCTAGGCTACTGGCGAGCCATTAAAAATTATTCGCCTGGGTTGAGCTTTAGTGCCAGGACCTTTCAAAGACTAGCCCAGCGTTCTAGCTACTGAGCTAAAAAGGAAATTGGCTTTCAGTACAGCGAACAGATGATAACGGCTCCAGCGCTATGTGCCGACCTGCTAGAAGCTGTGGCTGATGTGGGGGAGCTGTGGGCCCCCCCGAGCATAATTGGTTGTGTCATATTTTCCAGAATCATACATTTGTTTTTTCAGAGCAGTCCCCTACGAAACATATTAACGGAGTTCTACGGCACCTTTTCGGGGAAGAAAGAATAAACTTATTTTACGTGTTTCTTCTTTTTTTTTTTTTTCCAGACTTCCAATCACACGCTCATCAATTCATTTAGCCTGCACATTTTGTTAACACGGCTGGAGTGTTTGCTGGAATAGCACGATGCGTCAAAAGACGATCGTTATACATAAATCCAACTTCCATATGCACTATCTTAACCGGGTCAAATTTCTTGCTCTACAAAAACCGTGCATCGGTTCTGACGCATAAAACGACGCAGGGGAATACTTTGGCCGGCTCCCTAGAAGAGCTGGAGGACGGCACGCTCCGACCGACCTGAGGGCTCCCAGCTTGGCCGCGTGCCCGATGTCGGACAACGGAGTCTTGTTCTGCTCCAGGCTGGCGTGGATGCGCTCGTACTCTGGGTGCTGGGCGTTGAGCACCAACTTCGGGTGGTTGCACACCTTGCGCAGGTACTGAAGCGCCTGCACAAAACAAAACTGCACTCTAACGAATGCCAACTCAGATTTTGCCCGTGTGAGTGGCCTGGCAGTAGAGCAGGTAGCAGAAGAAGAGAGGATGCAGTTACCCTCTCCAGATTCGTTCCACATCAATGCACAGTAGAGTGGAGAAGGCAGCGGGAGTGGAGAGAGTAGAGTTGCCTTTTCCAGATTTGTACTCGTATCAATTTACAGTGGAGCAGAGAAGGCAGCAGAAGTGGAGAGGGCAGTTGCACTTTCCACATTTGCACTGGTTCAACACACAGTAGAGTGGAGAGGGTAGCTGCCCTTTCCACATCTCCACTGCATCAGTGTGCAATAGAGGAGAGGGTAGAGTTGGCCCCCTCCAGGTTTGTACCTGGAAGACGTGGGGCATGGCATGGCTGCCGTCTCCTCCGGCCTCGACGGTCTCGTCCAGGGACTTCTTGGCCCGGCTGCGGGCGAAGTCCTCGTACAGCTGCACCTGCAGGGGACTCAGCTCGCAGTAGTAGTCCTGCAGGATCTTGGGGGGCAGGTCCTGCAGCACGTCCTCCTTCACCCTACGCAGTAGGAAGGGCAGCACCTGCCGATGCAGGGACTCCATGGCCAGCACCCCTGCACAGGCACGCATGGGCCGGAGTCACTGACGGGACCAGAATGGCAGGGCACCTCTTTCCGAAGCCCGGGCTCTAGCAAGCGCTCCTTGCCTTTCGTCATGCTCTGGCTGCGCGGGCATGCTCCAAGCTCACGAGACACCCAAGCCCTATTGAAGGTCGCGTTGTTCTTCCAGTGCTCGCAACAATGCATGGTTGTCAGCACTTGTAAAAAAACTATGCCTTGTCTCTGGTTCGTGCCAGAGATCTGTACAATAGTCGTGCGTGTCCTTTGGCACACTAAACATGCACTCACGTAATTATAAGGGGGTAGTCACGTGGTGTCACGTAATGTGACACTGTGTTGCTTAGCATTGCGCATTGTGACAGTGTGTAACGTCACGCCATGTGATGCAGTGTCATATGGTCTTGTGACTGTTACATGAATCATGTCATGTCACATTATCTGATTGTCCCATTGTTCCACATAATGTCATGTCATGTAACATGGTGTCACATGAATCACATCATGTGGCAGTGTTTGTGATGTCACATCACATGACTGTCACAGTGTCATGTTATGTGACAGTGTCACATAACGTCATGTGACACAGCGTCAGATGACGTCTCGTCATGTGACACTGTCACATGTGAGGGACCGGGCTGGCCCGACAAGGTTGCCCCTAGTGGTGGTGTGGCAGCGGAGGGCGAGGGAACTCTTGCGGAGTCGCTGGAAGGGCAAGTGCGTCATCGTGCTTGCGAAAAATGTGGTGTCGGAAGAGTGCGTTTAAGACACGTTTAGGTTTTAGGACGTGTTTAGAAGGATTATTCCTTTGCGGTCAGACACCCTCACCAACTTCATGGTCGTTCTGGTCAGAAATTATTTTTTGAAAATGGGTCACGGCAAAGAAAATAAAACCACTTAGTTGTTAGCATTCAAGACGTCCAGTCTCTCTTCGTCCATATCTAGTCACACTGTTTCAAAATGAAAACAGCATCTGCGAAATTATTTCCTTAAATTTACTTTGGCGTAGTTAGGAATCATAGCTGACGAGGCAGGAAGAAATGAAGTTTTTACCCCTCAATGTGCGAAGAAGGAAAAGCAACAACTGTAGCATGTTCGCACACCTCAGGATCCTCTCATCACTGTGTACGCGCGGCACTGGCAACCTCTTGTTGGTGGTAAGTGTGGGCACAATACTGGTTGCGAGCCAATAAGCCAGCCATTCCCTCCGAGCTCATTCATTGTACAGAGTACGGCCTTGGCGCGGCGGCACCATTAGGAAGTCTGCAGCAGTTACGACGCAAGCAAAGTCTATGGTTTTCCCGGTGTTGTTTATAGCCGAATCACACGACGAACCGAATCGAGATTTTTGTCCGCGGACTGTGTACCACGAGACCGGCACAACACAGATTCGTGCAATTCGCACCTTCTCTGCAGTCTGATAAGGTCGAGCCCCTTTTCACTTGTGGAGTTTTGGCAGGAGATTGACTTGAAAAGCGTTTAGGTAACCTAGGAACAGTCTAATGTTTTCTTTTTTTTTTTTTTTTTTGACGATCAAAACAAAAATGGCACATCGTTGTGTTTTGTGCATTCGCTGGTTCATCTTGTTGCGCGATTCTTGGTTCCATGCACGAAAGAAACTGCAGAAACTTTGTCCAGTTGACGTGACGCAGGTTCCGGTGCTCTTCTGGGTCCATGTCAAGAAGCTCCAGTCAAAACTCGTCTAGCACGCTGCAACAATTCTTGCACATTCGATCAGGCTTTCACTGAGCAAGACCTTGTGGCTGTCGTGTGTTTCAGTGTTATGCACGAGTGCCGAGTGCGTGACGGACTGCATTGTTGCAGACTTGTGTGTAACTTAAATACTGTACTCAAGTTACCATATTTTAAATACTCTTATGAATAATTTGGTATTCTACAATTACTTTTGAAGGTGAGTATTAGTGCTCTAACTTAAATACATTTTTGCAAGTAACTTGTACTTACTTTGTAAGTTACTCGCAATCTACTGCTCAATTTGTTGGCGCGTGGGTGGCCTCCCTTTCCAGTCTTCATAGAGCGCCTGTTTCGCGTCAGCAAACATGCATTTAAAAACGGGGGCAAGTTGTCGGACACAAATTTTGAAGAACAGCTGTTCCTGTCAGCCAATAAAGTGTTTTGGTAATGGCGTTTTTTTATAATAATTTTTTTCATAGTTCTTTAACAGTAAATTTCAGAATAAATTGTAACTTCAGAGTGTTTTGAAAGTATCAAGTTACTTTTTTCGAGTACTATTTAGTACTTCCTCAGGTAGTTTTCAGATTTGAGTATTTAGTACTATACTCTCTATCATCATCTTCACTTTCCACAAAATCACGCAACAAGTTTCCATAAAATGTGTGTGGCGAAAACAAGGCAATACTTTGTCGTGCCAGCTAAATTCAAAGCGTACACAAGTCTTCGGTTTACGTACACTTTTGGTTTCTATGGGAGAAGCTCGAACAAGAATAAAGCATTAAAGAAACTTCCAACAAATGTTGAAACAAAAGTTGGGCCATGTCTGACTCATGATTGCAAAGGGCTAAAGATTGATAAGAACCAAGTACATAACACACGTGACATTACATCATCATTTCGTGACATCCATCACGTGACCCGACACCACATCACATGACGTGGTCAAGTGACTTGACATGATCACGTGACTTGACGTGGTGGGACACGTGACGTGACCCACCACGTGGTCACATGGTGGGCGTCACGTTTTAATCCTATCGAGGGCAGGCTGCAGCGTACCGGCCTCCTGCTCCTTGGACGAGGACTTGGCGTCCCTTGACTGCAGGATGGGCTTGCTGAAGCGGGCTGCAAACTGGCGCTCCGTGCCCAGGAAGCCCGGCATGAGGAAGTCGAAGAGGGACCACAGGTCCAGCACTTGGTTCTGGATCGGGGTGCCCGTCAGGATCAGCCGGTGGTTGGCCTGCAGCTGCTTCATGGCACGCGCCAGCTGCAAAACGGGTTAACGCCGGGGCAGAACGGGTCAACACCCCAATCGCACCGGAACTTGCTCCCTCCCAGAGCAGGGCACGGGTAAAGAATGCAGCTTTTAAAGGGACACTCAAAGGGATTATGAGATAGTCTATTTATAATGATAACTCAATATACGGGCTCCAAGCATAAGAAAACCCAGAAAATACACTCATGGGCGGTCCATTTCTCTACAAAATAAATCAAAGTTCATAACACGTCCCCTTCCAGCACCCTAGAGCAGATACCAGGCGCTTTGTCAAAGGGTGCTTTTGAAACAGTAATTTCTGTATTGCTTCTCCTACGCCCAAAGATTTCATGTTTTTTCAAAACATAATGCACAATGTACCTAGAGAGAGCAATAATAGTAACGTTCGGAATTGTCACGCAATTCACTATTTTTATTGGTGAAATTTTATGGAGATGGTGGGGAACCCAGGATGACCCCCCCCCACCCCCCGGAGGAAGATAGTGCCCGATTATTTCCGTTGCTACGAGTTTACTAGAACGTCTTGCCATCTATAACTGGTCATTTTTATCGACTAAAGCCCAACAAACAATATGCCATCAAAAACAAGCTTCTACAGAAAGCACTCGAGTGCCCCTTTTAAGACCGGCTCACACATTTCGGTTTCCGTGCGATCAGCTGTGTAGCAACCGCTTGTGACTAAAGCCCCTGTAAGCGAAAATGAAACCCACTTTTTCCTCTACCAGGCTCTTTTTTTTCCAACTGTACGGAGCCATTTTTGAGCAGAAGTGCCGGTGAGGTAGAAATATTTCTTAATAATGAATCGCGTTACTTTTACATACACAGGGGCTTACTGCGTTCCAGGGCTAGCCGGTCGATGGCGCCACTTCTTTCTCTCATAAGCGGGTTCGAGATCTGGCAACGCAACTGACCACAGTCAAACACACATGTGCGAACCAGTCTCGAGCTGCTGCACACGTACGCTCCCCGCGCACACTCGAAACAAATCCTTGGCGAGAAACGGGTGCGTGAGGAGAAAGGACAGACCTTGGTCCTGCCGTTCTTGATGATGTGCCCTTCGTCCAGGATGCAGTAGTTCCAGGAAATGGCACCGAAGAAGTCGATGTCGTTGCGCACAATGTCGTACGAGGCCACTATGAGGTTGTGCTTGTGGGCCCTGCCCTGCAGCCTGTGGGAGAGCGTCATTTCTGCAACGCCAACATTTGCATTTTTGTGTCTGACAGCCTGCCCCGTGACAACGGCTCGCCACCGATCGTGTGCGGCCATCAGGACGGGAAGAAGCCACCTCTCAGGATGGGAGGTGGTGAATAGGGCTAGGTGACTCATCTACGAGCTTTTTAATGAGTCAATTAATTTTACGTCATAAGCTGATATGAATGTTTTGTCCATGGATGATTGTTAATACCTTGTTCTGGGTACCTCAATCCGCCTCTCAGATTTTCGTGCCTTGGAGAATTGGCAGAGCTCCAACAACTAAAAAGTTCTAAAGTAAGAAGCAGCGCACTCTGCATTTTTGGCTACCCTCGCCGAGGCTTCAGCCTCGGCAAGGGTAGCCAAAAAGTTTTCGTTCGAGGGTAGCCAAAAGTTTTCGAGACATCCCCGAAAAAAAACCTGAGGGAGTTTTCCAACACGAGCAGAGATCTCACGTGTCCTTGGTGACGCCAGGCATTACCGACAGGTGCCCACCACAATGGCTCTTTTCAGTGTTCCAAAATATGCTTCTGCATGCTACATCTACCCTACCTGGACATGCAGTTGTCGTTTTCGAATGGTTGTCAGTGTTCAAGGCATTCAGGACAGGACACGAGTAACCAACACCCAAAACCAAATGCATTAATAATCCTCGCTCGTTTTGCAAGATACCACATATGTGTGGACTGATATAACTGTCTAGTAACCCACAGAATAACGAAAAATTGTCCAACTAGAGCTCAGCACTACCAACAACGACCATGAGCTATAACTTGCCCACTCCTTTTTTTCTTCAAGGAACGTACAGCAATTCTTTATTCTAAACAGACAATTTGCATTAAAGTGAGACGAAAATATTTCGTCAACTTCCAGGTGTCATATGTTGCTCTGAATCAGGACTTCACATCTGAGTCCCACTGACGTGCGGACGACAAAGTTGATGGAATGTTTGGAGGAGTCACATCGTTTTCATCGCTCTTTTCACTGCCCATCAAACTATCGTCCGATTCCTAATAATCAGAAAGGCCGAAGGATTCGTCGTCACATACGCCTGAGCATTAATCCCATTAAAAAAAAAGATTTTGTATATCTCTTTGTCGGCTGAAGTGGAGCTCTGCGCCAAAACCAGATTGTTTCAGCGTGCACGCTCACAAACAACTGCCTCTTTTTCTTGGCTAAATGGAGCGTTCTCTCTCAGCCAACAGCAAAACAAACGAGCAAACTGCCCAAGGTAAATGGAGCAACAGGGGTGGTTTTGCCATCTGCCACAGAGCGCGCTAAACAAGCGTCGAAACCAAAACGCAAGTCACACTCGTGGTCGGAGCTTTATAATCCGTAAGGGGTGGAGCAAGTGACAGTTGTTATTAGTAGGCAAGGGGTTAAGCTAAAATACATTGCTGCCTGCCTCTTGCCAAAATACCTCCTGTGAGGTGTCGTGGATGGCGTTGCTCATCCACGACACCAAAAGGGAACAGCCTGTATAGAACAAGCTGTAGTAGATGAGATGCGACATTAAAGGCAATGGAAGAAGTGCAGGCAAGCAACTACACTATTTTCTCTTTTCAGTGTCACGTGGTGGACGCTGCGGAAGCAAGCAACAAACAAAACGTTCCTGCAATTTGTTGTGCACTGCGTACAGCATTCTGGGATTTTTGGTAAAGGTTGATTTACCAAAAGTTCATTACCATGTTCCCAAGCACTAACAGAACGAGAAACCTTGTGCTCGTGAGCGCTAACACTGGATGAAAAACAACCGCATCTCTACGTGGCGAATGATGTTGATTGGGGCGAAGCTCTGGTGGTGCTGGTCTGCGTAGACGCTGAGCCGCAGCATGCCGAGCCTTGCGTCCGTTTTTATCCATGTCACGCTGCGGTCAAATGCTCAAATGCGTATATAACCATGTTCCATACCACACATTCTCTTTCTGACATGGATAAAAATGAACGAAAGGCCCGGCATGCTGCGGCTCACCGTCTACGCAGACAAGCACCACCAGAGCTTCGCCCCAATCAACATCATTCACATGTGGAGATGCGGTTGCTTTTTTTTTTTCTACACGAGCAAGGGAGCACGAGCACCCGACGCCGGACATCGGACAGACATACGGACATGGCTAGACCCTAAGGAGCTTCGCCCCTAAAACCTTGTGTTCCCAAGCACTAACTCTGTATGAGAAACTTAGTGCTCCCGTGCACTTACTCTAGACAAGAAACCTTGTGTTCCTGAGCACTAACTCCACGCAAAAAACCTTGTACTCCCATGTACTTACTCTAGACAAGACACCTTGTGCTCCTCAGCACTAACTCCGAACAAGAAATTTCAAGCTCCTGAGCACTAACTCTGGATGACAAAGTTTGTGTTAGGGAGCATAGAGTTATTATAATGTACACTGGAAATTCAAATGGCACCAGTGTCTATGCGACTTCCGTGATGCAGATTGAAGCAGACAGCAACCAGCCTACTTTTGCGTGCTCCTGTGCATTCCAATGGGAAAACGCGTGCGCATTTTGTGTTTTCGCCGGAAAATAACGTGGCACAATTTTTTTATTTGGGTCATACCGAATAGAATGCCCCTTTATTAACACTGTAAAAATGTAATTGCTTTCGTTGGCACATTTTTCTTCATGAGTGAAGAATGTTTAGCTCTGCTATATTTCAGACCCCAACCTGTGTTCCACAGCGGGTGTGTGAAAAGCCAGCAATGATTCTAAGCCAAATAACAATCGGAAGGAATATAAAGTGTGTTCAAGGTTCGCCAGCATTCCGGTAACGCTTATATATTGCTAATATGCCAGTCCTGTCGCTAATGAAAACAACCCCGACATGCATCTTTACGAGTGGTTAAAAACATTCAAAACGTAAAGAATAAAGTATGAAGGCTATGAAAGGAAGGTGTACGTCTCTTCCTATTATGTCTCTGCAGAGAAGCCTTTATCGGGCCCTTGTTATCAAAGATTTCGAGCGTGCGGGTGATGTTTTGAACGTAG
This sequence comes from Ixodes scapularis, assembly GCF_016920785.2. Lineage (NCBI taxonomy): Eukaryota > Metazoa > Arthropoda > Arachnida > Ixodida > Ixodidae > Ixodes > Ixodes scapularis. Next base: position 108,100,931 of record NW_024609881.1, read on the forward strand.
AAGAAGCATATTCGCACAAAGCAGAAAGAAGAAAACGGTACTTGTTAAGAATCTGACTATATTATGTGGCCTTCAACTTATTTTGATCGTACATGCACATAGAGCTACTGAACCAGTGTTACTGCATAGTTCTTGCCATCTCTCTTGGTTTTCTAGATGTCCTTCGTTCGTTTGGCACGTATATCCCCCATGCTGAAAAGCGCCGATGTCGTGTTCGCGTAAACAGTGTCCGACAGTGCACACAAATACATGTACGAAGCCGTTTTAGCACCGTTTTTAATGACCTAAATTTGAAAGAAAAACATTGCAACTGATCAATTACTTTATCTGCCTCCCTGAGAAACATTCCAAGCTACCTAGCACGTAGGAATGATTCGAGATGTTTGCTCTTTAGTCGAGCGCAGGGAGAAAATGCACTCACTTTTTGCTCTAGAAATGCATTACCGGAAGTCACTTTTCGACTGGTTGCTGTCTGCTTCAATTTGCGACAGCACACTAGCACCAGTTGAATTTGTAGCATACATATATAACTCTATGCTCTTGAGCACTAACTCTGGACGAGAAACCTTGCGCCAGGGAGTCGGCAGAGGCAGCGCCCCCTTCATGCCCACCTGAGGCGCTCTGTGGGTGGGCCCGTGTAGTGCAGTGGGTTCAGGTAACGGGAGCTCACAAACTTCTCCACCTCGTAGACCCAGTGGCCCGTCAGAGTGGGTGGGCACACCACCAGGGACGGCAGAGGCTTGGCATCCGGTCGCTCCCCTTCCTGGGAACAAGGTACAACAGACTTACTTTTCCAGAAGACTGAAAGTCTTCCTAGAAAACTGCTGGGGCAGGTTGCATAGCAGAAGCAGACATGTGCAATATTCAATGACAGATTGAAATCTAAAGCATCAATTTGCACTGTGTCGTGTCAGAACAAGGGACACAGAACTGTTACCTTTTCAGAAGACTACAAAACACCACAAAAAATTACCGGGGCAGTTTGCATAGCAGAAGCAGATGTGCGCAATATTTGAGAGCACACTGAAACCCAAGGCAACATATTGAGCCATGTCTCGTCAAAGACCCATCCGGTTCCCTGCGTATTCTAGGAAGATGTCAGGCTGGACCGATTCTATTTACTCTATCCAGCCTTCATAATGTGCAACTTCCAATTCCGGTCTAAAGGCTGCAATGCAGAACATGCTGGGACAAGAGTGCGTATGCTGAGAGTCTTAGTTGTGATCTGCCAGCCCCTATATAGTCACATACAATTTAATAAATGCGGGGTGTGGCGAGTCTACATCTTATTATCACTCTGAAGCCAATAGGATTGAAGCATTGGCCAATAAGAACACCGAGAAGCAAATCATAAAGCATGAGATATTAAACATTTTAAGCCATGCCCCGTGTTTCGTAAGCCACCAGTGACCACAGCGAATGCAGCGTCCCGTCCCCACCTGGTACTGCTGCTCCCTGAGGTGGTGGTCCGAGGCGAGGATGCAGATGGACTGTAGGGTCTTGCCCAGGCCCATGTCGTCGCACAGGATGCCGTGCAGCCGGTACTTGTTCAGGAAGGCCAGCCAGTTGACCCCTTCCTGCTGGTACGAGCGCAGCTGGGCCCCGATGGGCACGGGCACCTCGAAGTTGTCAGCGTGCTTGGCGTTCATCAGCTGCTCCAGGAAGTGCTTCTCCGACGCACGCCGCTCGCGCAGCTCCTCAGGCAAATCGGGGCTCTCCCCGACGCCTCCCTGGGTACAAACGGCCGAGCGTATTATGGCGACATCACCAGAAGATGAGCCCTGCGCAAACGTGCTGCTACGCGTCCATCTTGGTGTCGCTGCGCAACAACTGAAATTCCTCCCTGCCTCGCTCGTCCTGTCTGCAACTACAGCGCACCGCAGCTCAGAGCATATGGAGTGGAAGCTCGCACCGCGGAACCCAAGGATCCTGGGTTCTATCTCCGCGTCCCGCCCGTTTCGATCTGGATAAGCATTGTACTGGTATGTGTTTGTGTATCACTACTGCATGGTGTACATTAAAAAAAAAAAAAACTCCAGGTCATAGCAGTCGAACCGCACCGGCTAAATTTTGCATCGACAGTGTAACCTAGTGTTGCTGTATACCTCACAGGCAGATTGAGCTTGCACTGTCAAAGCACAAATGTCGATTTGACCTGCTATGGCACGTCGCTTTCGCACTTGGCATTGGCTGTCTCAAGGGCTGAACGGCTTTGTATGTTGACGACTGGGTGCGCAATTGGGGGCCATTGCAGACTACTGTTCAGAGGACTCTCGCTTGGGCACTGCAGTAGCCACTAGATGTTTGCATGAAAATTGCAGGGAATGCTCATAGCAGTGAGAGACACTGCCATGCAATGTTTCAAGTCTTAAATTAATCCTTTGAAAAGTTATATAAATATATATATATAGAAAAACACTCCATGTGCTAAGGAATGCTATTGTTGAGAAATGATAATGATAAGAGCTAGTTTTTATGAGAAACATATAGTGAGACACCTGGATCAGACAGCTGCGAGAAATTACAAAAATTATGCAACCTTTTTATAAAAATAATGCAGTTAAGAAATGAATTTTTTCTTGCGTGCATTATAGTTGCGAGTTTGTTTCACGGCACTTGTGTCCACGCGTGCCAACTCGCGGCGTAAAGCGAGTTCGTTTCGCCAGGCACTCCACGAGCGGTTGCACTCTCCGAGTTTGTTTCAGCGGCGACACCCCACGCGTGCATGCACCCGCTGCACCGAGAAAATCGGGCGTGCGCCGAAATGCAATCCCGTCATGCCTCGCTCCAGCGAGGCCGGCGAGGAGCGGGAGCAGACGACGGGGGTTCGTCTGCTACGATGTGTCGCGGAACCGAAAGGGAAAAAAGTAGATTTTCTGATAGAAATCGCATCTCGCGGGCAACGGAATCAAACGCGAACTTGAATTGTGAGCGTCTGCTATTCCATGAAGAAAGAAATTGACAACCCATGCTTTATTTGCAGGTTTTAAGTCGCTCTGTTGCCGTACAGACGCTGAAATATACTAGTGTGTCAAGAAATCCTCGGAACAAACGCATCAGCGGCCCGCGAGATGTTTATCACCATCCGTGTGCGGGTGAAAAATTTAACATTTGTCGACAAAACTCCCCCAAAAGAAACCTCTGACTGCCCAATAAGCATCAGAGAAAGCTAAACATAGTGACTTTACCCGAGGCTCGGGCAACATCATCATGTTTAACATTTACCTACGTCAGCTAACTTGCCCCGTCGTATTTTGTTCGAGAAAGCTCTCCTTCTCGACGCCCTCACCAAGGCTAATATCTGATCCACTTGTAATGACGATCGAAATCGAAAGTCCCACGAAAAGTTTTGCTGGATATTCCAACAGACTTGTTTCAAGCCGTACCCTTTCAGTGGTTCACGCATAATACCATGCTCAAACGAATCAAGCTTCTGCTCGGACAGCATCATCAGTTTTCTTCAGTGTAAACGGTTATAAGAATTGAATGATTGCAACCATGCAGCAGCTTTGTAGACAGCTGGTTGCGGAAATTTACGCCGTCTGTAACTATCTCTACAACAGCCGAGTTGCTTAAAGTCATCGCAACTATAAACTACAGATTGCAGCGACCAACACTTGTAGATAAACGTTGGTAGCGATTGCACTCTCGCAATCCAACCCATCACTCCGGACAAAAAAGTGCTAGTTTCGTATTGAGGTCGGTACCTTTTCTACAACATAGATGGCGGCAGCAACAGTCTTCTGCACTCGGTGCATTTGGCAAGTTCGTTTGAGTCCAGTTCTCCGTGCAACACTCTGCGAGTGCGATGCATTCTGGGGGAGAATTTGAACGGTGCCGGTGCGTGTGAAACGAACTCACTATTAGGTTAATGGGCAACTTTGCATGCCAAAAGAACATCAAAATGAAGGAAGTAGGTTCACAGCCACGCCCTTAACAAATTTTCAGAATGAGACTTCCAAGAAATGGCTCGACACATCATTTCATTGTGAAATGACAACTCTCCTGAACTAAAAATGAACGCGAAAAAAAAGTAAAACCATACATTTTAAAGTGAAAAATATTTCACTTTAGATGATGCCAGAATACTGAAACTAATTTATTTTGGACAAAAAACTCCCGTTAGAGGAACAAAACTTTCTGACGGCATCCCTCAGGAGTTCTGTAAAGTGCTTAAAACTGCTTCTTAAAAATGTGACTTTTCAACAAACATTTTTCCTTAGCAAACTAGCCAGCGGGGGGGGGGGGGGGGGGGGGGGGGGAGTTCAAACTGCAGATCTTCGGCGGCCCAAGTGCAGCTCACTGCTCCTTAGTTAGTGTACCACCCCTCACCAACGTTCAGAAAGAATCCTTTTATGGTAGACGTTTTGAATGGTGACTGCCCAATCATGAAAAACGTCGCACAAAATTTAAGAGTGTTTGAAGTGGAACTCCTTGAAGTCCACGCAGACAAAGGGCTGAAATGATCCTGCACTATGAGAAAACTGCTGTTGTTGATTACGGGCTTTATGGCGCAAAGCGTGAGAAAACTGTGGGACTCTGGCGGCAGGTACCATGAGCAAAGTGTCCCTATTTCACGCTTGCGGGCCAGAAACTTCTGTCAATATTCAGAAAAACCTACTGCTGCACAGCTGTAATATCAACAATAAAGGTGGTAAAACCAAAACAGTGTCAGGATCTGATGCACAAACACCTAACTGAGCTGCCCAAGAGTGCATGCCATTCGAACCCGACTTGAAAGCGCTGGTTTCACGAATGGGGTCTCACAATAAAGTAACACGTTCAGCAATCGCTTTACGAGTAGAAATATCAGTGACTGCCAACTAAGATAAAGTAAAAAAAACTTCCACACCCCCTTTTCACTGCAGTTCTCCATCTATAATGACTCTTTTCTATGGCTTTTTGCATACGTCTGGGCAACCCCGAACCAGCCAATCAAGGCCCTTCCACCAGAACGTCGGGGGAGGTTGGAACTCACGTCGAGGGGCATGAGGCGGACGAGGGCGGCGAAGCAGTGGGTGGCCATGAGGCGCACTTGAGGGTCCGGGTCGCTCATGCGCCCCAGCACGGGCACCAGCAGCAGCACAATGTACGGCACCACCAGCAGGCCCAGGCTCTCTATCACACCTAGACTGGGAGTCGAGGAACGCACACGGGCTACTCCAGAAAGGTGCCCCTTCCCGCTGGATGTTCGCAGATCCCCCGGGACGAGAAACACAAACTCCCGAGGTTAGCCGCCACAGTTGGCCGACATCGAGCTAGCTTAGTGTTCGGTTGCCACCATAAAGCGCACGCTTCTAAACGCCTGAAAGTCGAGCACGAACAAGGCTGACCTCTCTTCATGTTTAGACTCCACTTCGTTACGGGGGGCTTGACTACGAAAGGCCTGCAGCCCCTTTTCCTTCCCTTATGCAGTTCCACGAGGAGCACGAACAAGGCTGACCTCTCCTCGTATTTAATCTCCACTTTGATGGTTAAAAGGGGATTGATCTTGAAAGACCTGCCCAGCCCCTTTTTCTTCTCCAATTTAATTCCACGAGGCTGCCGAAAAAAAAAAATCTGAGTTACCAAACTCTCGCCTCTGAACTCTCACCAATGCCAGGCATGTCCGACGAGGTCTGCAGCACTATCAATTCTAAACAAGCTACCACTGCAAGGCCATGGCTTTTTGCTTTGTTCTAGCACGAGTAGAAACTGTTCTGCAAAAAGAATCTCACGATGGTGTTAGTTAACGAGTGATGGAAATGACCTAGCTGTTTGCGCTGGACTTTAACTAGCATGACAGTGCTACCTGTTCCTAGACCAGAGAGGCAGCTGGGACTATAGCATGGGTATGGTACTTCGATTGTGTCTTCGACCGGTGCATTTGGCGTCCAATTCTGCCCATGCAACGAATGACGCCCCTAAAGCAGGGGTGTCACGCTGTCAGATGTCGCCAGAATCGAGGGACCCCTTCTGAAGACGCATTAAATGCAACAAACAGCTGGAGGCGCGTTCCAGAAACCGCGTCACGGTACGAGGGTTTCGTCTTGGACGGGAGTGCACGCCGCAGCCTTGGCAAGGGTCAGTCGCCCAGTCGGTCAGGAGGATACAGGCAAGGGCCTCGAGGGCCCCCTGTCGCAGGATGGGGTCGTGGGAGGCCCCCAGCTGCGCCAGCAGGCGTCCCGTCACCAGGGACATGGTGGGGCCCGTGCAGACCCGGGCCAGCATGCCCAGGCACCGGGAAGACAGGTGGCGCACCCACGGGGACCCGTGCTCCAGGGCCGAGCACAGGGGACCCAGCACGGACTCCAGCTGCGGGGAAGGCGTGCCCTCTTGCCCGCCGCTCTCTCTCTCTCGAGAAAAACACGACATCCCTAACGCGGAAACTATGCAACAGATTTTACGGCGTAAGAGTCATATTTTGTTTTTCTCCAAATTTATGTTGGTGTGTCTTATATACACCTTGTTTTATTACAAGTATGGACCTTTACTGTGCAAGATGTAGGCTGTATCGACATTCTTGGCAAAAAAAGAACGGCAAGACACCCGCCGTTGGCTTGCTCTCCCGGCGGTCCAAGGAGGGTCCAAAGCGTGGTGGCGTAAGGTCCCCGGCCGCCACGACACCACGTTCCATCTTTCCAAAAGTAGCGCAATTCGTACAAAGATGTGACTCACGGGCCGACCGTTCCGTGAAAACGGCCATTTATCGAGGTCTGTAACTCATATGACGGTGCAACTTCTAGACCAGAAAATACGGTACTTCATTTCGTGAGTTGCACATGCCATTGTCAAAGGTGCAGGGGACAGAACGTAACCGACACCGCTTAGACAATCGGAACGTGGTGCCGGATTTTTTATGTTGCCCCTCGCAGGCCAACGCGAGGCGACTCCCTCCAACTGCCAACGGGGCTCTCGCGCACAATCTCTACTTTGAACTGGTCTCGGTACTTAGGAGGGGATTTGGCACAATGCGAGCGTTTAAAAAGCAGAAATTCACTTCTTTTTCGGACTTTCTCCCACGTATCCCGGACGTTGCGCCTGTGCCCGTCGGACACAGGGGCAAGATAGCCCACCCACACGCGACAAGACAGTGTTTTTACCTTGTTTAGTGGACCTGTCACAGTGGTCATATAAAAACTACCCGCAGAGATGTTCGAGGCATACACATGTTTGAATCAAACAGGCTTCGAACATACGTGAGGAGTGTCCACAAATAATATAAAACTAATTTAATTTAATTAAAAGATTAAGACCCCGACTCAAACTTTCTTTTTTCACTCTCCCACCCGTGGCTTCCACAGCACTGCGTGGAACATCCGTGGTACAGCATAGGGACGTGCAAACATTCTCAAGGTCGAGCTAGAGCAAGGGGACGGGACGGACGCGGACGGTTAAGGTCCGAGCGAGCTCACCTGCGGGGAGAGGTTGGGATGCAAGCTGGGGCCCACGACCTCCAGCAGCTGCAGGCTGGTCGAAAGGGTGGCCGCATCTGCGGCTGCACCGGGGAAACGTCAGTCCCCCCCCGCCCTCTCGACGGGAGGCGCCTACCGATCGGGACACCCCCCCCCCCCGGACAAATTGCCCGGTTCCCTTTGTGGGGCGGATTATGCGCATTCGTTCCATGGCACTCCTCGTTCTTATAAAATTTAGAAAAACAAAATTGGCAGGCAAATGGAAGCATTCGTCAAGCATGAGCCAACCAACCGATTTCCGAGTAATCTCTCGGAGTGTACCGTATTCAATTTTTAAACTTTGAGCGAAATTCGACGAAGTTCGACTTTCTTGACACTCTTGCCCGACGTCCACACAAAAAATTGATATTTTAGGAAAATAATTTTTAACACTAAGCGAGGAAATATTCGCCAACGTTAATGTAACACTAAAGTAAACTTACAATTTTAGTTAGTTTGTTAATGTGAAACGATGTACCCATGAAATGCTCAAGCCATCCTCTGCCAAGCAGTGCCAGCTCGTATTCAATTTATGCTTATGCGTGCATAACAGTCAAACTTCCGTCAAATTTTCGTCAAACTTAGCGGTAGAAGTATGAAAAAAAAAATTAAATGCAGTTCTTTGGTAGGTTTGCAACATCTCTACCGTAAAATCCCGTAGGAATGCCCTCCGCCAAGAGATCACTCATCCCGTTTTTCTGGCTAAATACCCGTAACATAAAATTAATGAAACATAGCCCACTCTCCAATTCTTGTCAGCCATCCCGTGATGTCCGACAAAAGCCGCATCAACCTCGCAGTCTGTAGTACCGGTACATGCGACAGGCGAGTACGTAGCGGGTTCCTGCGTTTTTGTCCGCAATCTGCGTGCGCAATATCGATTCCTGTGACACGCAAATTGTTTCCGTGTGTATATTGTATCGGAAAATGCGAATCTGCTGCGTCCGCTATCTCTGGTATCCGTTCCTGTGACATGCGAGTTCGTAGTGGGTTCCCGCGTTTTTATCTGTGTTCTGCGCGTGCGATATCAGTTCCCGTGGCAGGCCAGTTTGTAGCGAGTCCTGCGTGCTCATTGCACCATCAAATTTGAATCTGCTGCATCCATGATCTGCAGTATCCGTTCCCCCAAAATGCGAGTTCGCGGCGGGTTCCCACGCGCCCTTGCACCACAAAAGGCAAACCTGCTGCATCTGCAGTCAACGGTATCCTTTCCCGCGACATGGAAGTTTGTGGCGAATTCCGGTGTGTTCATTGCATCGGGAAACGCGAATTTTCCGTGTCTGCGACCTGTGGTATCGGTCCTCGTGTCGCGTGGTTTGTAGCGGGCGCTTCGGAGTTTATCGCTAATTTGTGATGAGGTTTTGTCATTGCATCTCCAAAGACGGTCCACCTCCTGTTTTTCACCCTTTGTCTCTTCATTTCGGTTTGGCATCCTTATGGGATTTTACGGTAGTTGGAACCGAGCGAGGTCGTCCGCAGTTCTGGTAAGCTAAGCACTACGCCCCGTTAGGACCACGGTCACACTGCTCCGACATCATACAAAAGAAAGTCTGCCATAGACACAGTCTTTGGCGTATTTGTTCCTTCTTTGGTGGTCCTATCACACTGGTCGTATGAGAACTCTTTGCAGACAAGTTCGAAACACACATGCTCTTGAAACAAACATGCTTTAAACATCTGTGAGGCGCATCCGCACATAATTCCGTCGTCGCGTCTGAGGCGAACTCTCGCACGACGTACGTGCGGCGCGACCACGAAGCCCGCGTCGTGGTGCGGCTGCCACTCACCTCGGACGGCGTCCTGCAAGAGCGGGCGGAAGGCTGCCTCCCACAGGCTGGGCAGCTTCTCGGGCAGGTCGGCACCGAAGGACTCGGCGGCCAGCGACAGCGCCATCACGGCGCCCCGCCGCTGCACCCCCTGGGCGTGCGTGCCCCGTTCAGCCGCCGGCGACAAAAAAGCGTACGGTCCCGCACCCAGCGAACGTTCCCCGGCGTCCCTCCCATTGGAAGCGTGCGACGGGGCGGTGGCGCCGCCGAGCGGCTCCTGGCAGAAGCATTTTGCGTGCACATTGCGTGTGGCAGCCGACCTTAGTTTCTAGTTGAATTGAAGTTTTTAATTAAGCTGAAATAATTAAAGTTAGCTCGAGCATAAAATGTCTGGGTGTTATTTTATCTAGTGATTTATCGTGGAAGCGACACGTTAAAATGATAGCTCCTAACGCTATACGTATGTTAAATTTTATACGAAGAAATATTCGACAGGCTTCGAGGCAAGTTAGGGAAACCTGATACTTAACATTTATTCGTCCGTGCATCGAATATGCTTCGGTTGTCTGAGATATGCATCAAGTTTAATTAATAGACAAATTTAAAAATATACGGAACCAATGTGCTAGGTTTGCATTAAACAAAATGAACTTGGAGTGAGCGTCGCTACCACGAAGGAGGTCGTACACAGGGAGAAACCGAGTGAACTCGGAAAGCTTTTTAGGCAGAACTTTTTAGGTGATATCTACAACAATAAACTTCTAACCAATAGAGATACTTTTTTTACAAACCATGCCCCTATCACACTGGTACTTTCGCTTATTTCTTTTTTCCAAAAACCATCGAAGAGTGGAATAGGTTGCCAATAGATGCGTTCACGGCAAATGTTTGAGATGTCCTCTGATGCTCAGTGGTGTCGTTCTCATATTATATTACAGACTTCAGAGAAATATAGTGCATCTTTGCATTACTTGTGTTCCTAAAAAAAAAGTTATGTAACCTACCTCTTGCAATAATGCCTCACGGCGATGCAAGCTTTTCTGTGAATAAGTAAAAAAAAAGAATGTCAGCTTACCTGCCTCAATAAACAAAAAGTTGGTGCTCGAACTAGCTGGGGATGGTTGAACATATTTTAAAACAAAACCGAGAGAATGGAGAGAAAAACTAAGGACTTGGTCCGCTGTTGTCATCCTTCGTTTTTTTTCCCAGTCTCGAGGTTTTGCCTAAAAATACTGTTTCGCAGGAAGGTGCTGTGCATTGGTTAAATGAAAGTGCCTAAATAAAAGCTGTGCCCACGGACAACTGTAATCCTTGAGGCGCCGACTAAGTTAGGCAGTTTGAGTAGATCATTCCGATATCCACGATAGCTATACTCGATACTTCGCCGCGCCCTTGCGCATGCATACCATATTGCTATCAAAGCGTAAAAAGTATCTGGATGTTTTCATCTCAATTCAACCACAATTTTTGAGTCAATATTTTAATTTTTACAAAAACAAATAATTTTTGGTTTTATTCTTGAAATGAAAGAAAAAGTAAACGACAAGCTTGGCAGACTTTTTTTGTTTTGTTTCCACGTTATTTACTATTGAAGCGGCCGAGGCCAGAACTAACGTTTTTCCCACCTGTGGGGGTCGCAAGTTTGATCGCTCGCTATATACGGGATGACAAAAAAAAACTTTTACAGGTTTTTTTTATCGCAAAAATAAACTAGGCATCGCCGAACGCTCATTCTCCGCACATACGTAGCGCTAGAGGTCAGTACCAGATGCCGAAGTTTCAGCCCGATCCGATACCTTGATCAAAACTTAGAAGTGATTTTCTGAAAATTTCAATGGGAAAATGGAGCCCATTTTTGCCCGTTTTCGGTTTCTGGTACCATAAAGCCCCATGTATTTAAAAACTCCGTCGGCCGCCATTTTCCCATTGAAATTTTCAGAAAACCACTTATAACTTTTGATTACGTTATCGGATCGGGCTGAAACTTTGGCATCTGGTTGTGACCCCTAGCCCTACCTTTGGGCAGACAATAAGCAATCAGCGATTACCTAGTTTATTTTTACAACAAAAAAAAAAAACATGTAAATTTTTTTTTTTTTGTGACACCCTGTACTTATTTCTCAAGATTGCACTAGGACTCTTCTCTGACACTTTAAAAATAGGTTTTATTATGGTAAATGAGAAAAAAATACAAAGAAAAACCTTGTCCTATTATAAAATAATAGAACAAAATGTCTAACAATTGCCCGTTGGTGATTTCCAGCAAAGTTTTGCAAGTTCTTATGAGAGGACTATTGAAGATATTTTAATTACCTTGATATCACCAGAAAGCTCATACGGAGCTATTTTATTTACCATAATATATTTTGGAAATTCTTCGTACAAATTCAGGGGTGTTAAATACATTTGCTTCATTTACCAAGGTATTATCGTGATCTATTATGAAATGTAAATAAAATATAGTACCTTGTGTATATAACCGGAAAATAAGCTTGAATCTTTTGAAGTGTGCGTTGGAACACGAAAAGCTTTATGGTAAATTGCAATAACTTTTACTCCTACTTGAACACAATTTCAATTATGTTTAGGCATACGCGTTAACTATTTTTTTTTACGCAATAAACCATATTAATGCAACAATATTCTCCAGAATATCACCTATGCGAGAATGCTTTCACAATGCACTACTGAAACATTTCAATTTTCACTTGCTGTCATACAAACAAATGACTATATTTCCTATTTATATTTTCTGATAAAACACAATCATACGTTGTTACTGGAAAAACGTGAAGTAAAAAGAAAGGTGGTTTTTAAGAAAATATGTTTCAAATTTGCCAAGTTTTTGAAACGTTTGATCATTCAAATGTAAAGCATGCACCCACCAAATATTTATTTATTTTCACCGCAAGAATTAACTATGAGTTGCTGAACGTTCATTCTAAGCCAAAATGCGGCGCTAGCGGTAACTGGCGCAATAAGATTTATTCAAGAGCTCCTTTCGGCCGGTATTTTTCCAATAAAGATTTAGAAAAATCCCGTATAACTGTCGAATAAAGTAACAGTTAGTGCTGAAAACTTGGCACCTGGTTCGGAACTCTAGCGCTACATTTGAGCGAAAATTAGCATTCGGCAATGCGAAGTTAATTTTTGCGGTGAAAAAAAACCCTGCCAATCTTTTTGGGGAGACACCCTGTATATAACGAATTTTATTTTGTACATATATTATTGAATTTATAGGCACTAAAGGAGCAGGGTTTGATCTTTTTGGAGATACAGTTGAACCTCGATGTAACGAAGTCGGTAAAATTCGCAATTTACTTCGTTACATTGAAATTTCGCTAAATCGAAATTTGGCTTTAGCATGCGAAAAAAAATTCCGAAACATTTTACGGGTATGAAAACTCACCGAAAATGACATTTATTTAGGGGCGAAGTAGTCCGCGAGTTTTGCTTGCGCCTTGTCCGACAGTAGCAGCGGCGTCATACGGCGTTCGAGCGCCCAGAGCGCTTGCACGGCATCCTGCTGCCCATGCGACGCCGTGTACCTCCTCAGTACGTCCATTGCGTCGAGCACTTCCCGAGTGCTCGTGATCTCGGCAGTTTCTTCAGGATGGCGTCCAAAACGTTTGCTTTCTCATCCAAAGAAAGAACTTTACGTTTCCTTATGGCAGCAAGCACGTAAGTGAACCGCCCGGTTAAAAAATAAAGCTGTTTAGTTTAGGCAGTTTAGGCGGTGCCAATGTTTCCAACCTACACAGCACTCTTCACCGCACAGTTTACTTGCCCCCTTGCCACCCTTGCGCCCACAGTGATGCTTGCGCCGCTTGCGCCCACGCTCGCAAGACGATAATCGGTCTTTTCGGTCTTCTCCTAGATGGCACTGCCCGTGCGGTCGCGCCATCACGTCGCTCCCCCGCTGAAGTTGGCTCCCGCGCTACCCGCGGTGCAGTGGAGTGGACTATGGTTATCAGTGAATGTCAGTGGTGATGCTGGTATGCCGTGTTAACTTTTTGCTCGGCATTTTCTGGCCAACCTCGCGGAATCCGCTTTGCCGCATGCCTCGCCGGTGCTACCGGCGCCGCATCCTCGGGCAGCCTGGGAACGTTGGAAGGCTTGTCCCCGTTAAGTAACCTATCAAGCGCTCGCGTTTGCGCATAATTTTTTTTTTTAACCACAATTTTTTTGCGAAGTTGTTTTTTAGAGTTGATTTATTTATTGCCTTCTATGGCAATGGCACTTCGTTATAGACTTAGACTTCGTTATATAGAGACTAAAAATACATGGGGTCTATGGGCAAGAAATTATGAAAAATAAAATACTTCGTTAAATCGAAGATTTCGTTACATTGAAGTTCGTTATATCGAGGTTCGACTGTATCAAGTTTCTTCAAATACTTTACATAGGTCACATGTAAGAATTTGTCAAACTTTGACAAAATTCATCACAGGAAGCTAATTCAACTTTTCGGTTTTTCCATATTTATTCTAAAACACTAGCTTTTTAAATTTATTTTAATGCTGAGTCAGGTCCTAGGAGCCCCTGCTGGCTTTGACCTGACTTGCTAATCAACTTGGAGGTCAATGCACTTCTGGATAAATTATTATTAATATTATAAGTATTAATGTTCATAAGTGTCATAAAATTTATGTTGAAAGTGTCACAGAAGGTTCTAGTGCAGCAGCGTGAGAAGTCGAAGCACAAAGAGTGGTCAATTATGCAATCTCCGACAGGTGGAAGAAACGTCAGTTTCCGCTTTGGCCGCTTTAAGTAAAAAAAAAATAAAGAAAAAGGCCTAGTTTGCTGTTTGCATTTATTGCAAAAGTTACTCTAGAACATGATGTTTTTATACAAAAAAACTTTAAACCCCAAACCCGTGCCTGCATTAAAATAAAAAAAAATATTCTCAAACTGTTTTATGATGATACAAAAAGCTTACAAATATTATGCTCTGAAAGAATGAAATACGTGGCACGTGCACAGACGCGGCAGTTGCACCGAAAACAGCAACATTAGCAAAACTTTCACCGGTATGATAATTGGGACCGCCGCCTTAAACTAAAGGGCGACGGCGCGTTGCCGTCGTCACCGCTCATGATTGCGGAGAACACAACTGAACTCAAGCTTTGAGCAATTCATGCGGATTGAACGACGCGAGGACAAGTACGGATTGACGCTAGGCGCGAATGCACTTCGAAATGTCAAGGTGCCAAACCTTTGCTCTGGAGCGAGATCGAGAAACACGGCTGGCGGGGAGGCACAGACGTGGCCAAGACACCGCGGGTGCACCGGAAGGGGCCGAGGCAGGCGGCACTTCACCGTGCGAAGCAACGCGGACGCAGTCGTTGGCGGTGCCGCCAGACGGCTCTGCGCGCCCCCTTTGGGTGTCAGACGCTCCCAATAGACTGTTTTACTTTATGCGCGGGCGAAGTTGATACCAGAAGCACGAGCACGCTGCCCCAATTGAAGTGAGCACTGGGTTGGCTAACTCGCCTGCCAACATCTGCGATCGTGAGGAGTGTCAGCACCTGTTTACCTAAAACGCGACTGTGCAGCACACGGTAGGTGACACTCTACGGCTGACTACACTCTATGGATGACTTCACTCATTTGGCCGACCGCATTGAAAGAGAGGAGCGATTCAAATGCTTTGGCAGCCATCTAATGGGCAGCACTTGCCTCGTCCGCACAGGTGGAATCCTCCGAAACTGCCTGCACGGAGCCCTTCCGAGACAGGCTTCTCCTCAGGCTGCTCCTCTCCACCTGCTGCAAGAGGACGGCGGTGCTCTCACCGGATGGATGGATAAATGATAGCGGCTGTGCCCTTTGTAACAGGTAGCAGCTTGTGCCACCTGGCGACTCACTCTAAAGGCCGGTTCAAACGCTTGAGTATCATCGACTGCATCGTGACCTCTGTTGTGACTGCTTACGATGGGAGAATAGACAGGTACCATCTGCCAATCTACACACATTTCACGTGTCATTCTTTCCTTGTGCCCGTCAAGTAATTACAACAATGGTAGAGTAGGGTTCCGTGTCTTCGGTAAATGCCGATAGACTCGGAAGGACAATCCCCGAAGTGTTTTTTTCAAAATCGGAGAAAACCGCAAATACCCCGAATCGGAGCTGCCATTGAATATTGAGATCCGTAAGTTTGACGGAAAAAAATATTTATCTGGAGCTTTTTTTTTTTTTTTTTTTTTTGTGAATTTGGATGTTTCTTTTTTATCCACACCTCTTCTAGGTGCTAGGATAACATATTTTCAAGTGTTTGGTTTAAGGGTTGAAGCTCCATGAACCCTGGAAGAAAAGACGACACGAAGGAAGGGAGGGTAGGGGGGTCATTTGGGGTCAAAAATTTATAGATATAAAGTTGCTTTAAGAAATTATCCCCGATAAGCCCAGATCTCTTGCCTGGCACTGAAAATAAACATTGATCTTGTCAAAAATAATAAACCCCGGAAAAACAGCCCCCTTTTGAAGAAAAATAAACTCCAAAGACGCAAAACCCTAGCTACAAGCGACCACTTCTCGTCAATTGTGCTTAGATGTGATCTTGCACGTAGTGCAACTTCTTCTGTCCAGGAAGTCTTGCAGGGCAACCGAGAGATGGCGCCATGTGTCCTCGTAAGCGATCACGAGCAGTGGCAACCCAGACGTGTCCAAACGCCAATGTGTGAACCGCATAGATGGATGGACGCCAATGACTGCACCCTTTGTAACGGGCGGTAGCTTGTGCCCCCTAGCGTAGAACCGAAAGTATGATTCATTGTCTCGCCCTTCGAAGCCAATTTGCTCCTCCTTCAAATTTTTCTAACTATCGCCAGGCAGTGTGAGATACCGCCAGGATGACCTTTGAGGACACACAGCCCTTGGCGCCCATTATTGCCGGCCCATGCCCCTGGCGAGGGGGCTCCAACAGGTGCGAGAGGTTCGGCTCACCTTGTGCATGTTGTCCAGGGTGAGGATGCCTGGCAGCCGGGTGTCGGCCGGCTCGTCCGGGTGCGGAGAGCACAGCAGGGCCACAAGGTTGCGCACCACCTTGCCGTTGGGGCAAGGCTCGCGGGACACACAGCGCCCCAGGAGCTCCACCAGGCGCTCGCAGGATTGGCGCTGCAACGCGGGGGCGCGCCTCGCTAAGTCTACGGGCGTAAGGGTGAGCTCCGATAAAGCGGGGACGGGGTGAAGACGGGTGCAGAATGCGACAAATTGTAAGTGTAGACATCAGTGGTGCGAGAGAGAGGGAACGAAAAAGAGGCCGACGGAAAAGCGGAAAAAGAAAGCAGACGGGAGATTAGGCGCATTCGTCTTGCCGTGACGAGCTGGAGTTGTTTGAGCGCTCAAAAACTTTTTTGTGTTTGGGTATAGCGTGGGACGTCGGCGTTCCTGTGCAAAATAAAGCTAGAAAAACGCTCGATGCAGAACTTTCGAGTGACGTCTTCCTGCTTCTTTGTGTATATCGAAGTGTCGCCAGTAATGTCCACCTCTGTGCCCTGCTGTTCCAAAGTGGAAGAAATGCACGGGACCTTTCCCTCTAGACAGTGATTATATTAACTGCACTTAATGAAGTGCCTGCTGCACTTTTACTTGAGCATTTTCTTTGCGAAACGTCGCAACCCGCGTGTCTTTAGCGTGCCGCAGCGAAACTTTCCGCAACCGATGTCTTTTCGGTTACCGTCGTCTTCCCGACGACCCGCGTCTTTCCAGACGCCGGCATCTTCTGACGAAACTAGCACCCGGAAACGCTTCTTCGAATGCCGTCCCGTCTCACAGAGTGGCAACAAACGACATTGTGGAAGCCAGCGCATCGCGCCGTCGGTCGTCGCAATCTTGATGGTTGGTAGTCGAAGTTTTTACAGAAAAGGGGGTTGGATGCGAGTGTCGCCGTTGCCACAAGCCCGGCCGGCCGCACGTTCCCTACCTGCAGCTGGTGGTTGGCCTCCCTGCGCACGGCGTCCATGAGCGGTCGGATGACCGGGTTCAGCCGCTCCGGTAGCTGGCCCAGGGACACGAGAAATCCCGCCAGCGATGACTGCACCCTGGGGGTGTCACGGTTGCTCAGACGACGACTCAGAACACCGAAGGAGGGGAGTGACGCGGCATTCCGCTCGACGCTCCCAAGAGGGAAATAATGCGGCGCGAGGAAAGCAGCGAGCCTTTCCTCGTCGGCTTTTCGTTTCACATGTGGCTCGGAGAGCCCAGCAAGGGTGCACAATATCTTCGAAATAGGACCTGCGTCTAAAAGCCTTTTGAGAAATGCGCCGACCAAAAAATAACAAATCAGCGTCGACCGCAGGACACGATTATTACAAAATTTTGGCCTACACATTTAAAGCAGCTATACCCGTTTTCACCTCGAGAACTGTAGCAAAAAAAAGTCCGGCTCCTCACGGAGCATAGCTAATTTCCTGCTTTATGTAGAAAATTAAGATACTACACATAGGTGAATTTTAGATTCCATATACGTTATCTTATCAAGACATACACATTCCAGACGGCAAAAGTATTGGTTTTCCTCCGACAACCAAATATTGTGAGAACTACTCTGCGCCGCGTATGAACAATGCGCAAAACCTGCTTTTTTTTCTTGAGGTGCAAAGAGTTATGGTTACCTAAGCAGAGCTCCTTTCCACCAATTCCCAGTTACGTGCCGCTAGAAACTGAGCGGCCAGAAAGTCACGTGTCCGGCACACGAGTCGCAAAATGGGTTTCCCCGAGCTCGAGTGCTCCGGGTACCCCGCACCGAGCGTCCCTCACATGGTGCTCAGCTGTAGCTGGTCCCTTCCGGTCTGCAACGCCGTCTGCAGCAAGCACTGCCGCTTCTCCTCCAGGCTCTGGGGAAAGAAAGGCATTGAGTGCGCCGACACGTAGGGTTAGGAGGGTGACTCACGATAAAACAAACTACACCGACTTTACGTAACGAAAATAACGATCTAATCGGACGATTTCGTCTCCCATACCGAAGACATCGTCGGCGATACCAAGTTGGCAAGGACTAGAGAACACCGCAACCAGTAGTCCTGCGCACAGACCAGGAGGTCTGTGCGCCCTTCGAGAAGGGGGGCACGGTTGGCGTTCCGAGTCGACAAATCACTCCGGATGCACCACGTCTCCAAGCATCTTTGTGGGCCCCACTTCCGTCTACACGCCAAGCTCGACGCATTCTCGAAGTTGAAGCAGTGACCCGTCATCCAACGGCAGTCAATTAGTTCCCCCTTTGACCTTGTGGCGTGTGGCTTTTGGCACGTCACGCTTATGTTCCTCGAGACGGGTGCTGTGTTGACGACCGATTAGATTGTTAGGTTTGTTACGCAAAGTCTGCGTAGTTTGTTCTATCGTGGTGAGTCCCGGCCTCTGGAACATTTTTGCAGGGTGGCTCACCTTGGCCACCCCTTGCTCCGCTTGCTCCATCAGGGTCTGGAACACCGAAGTCGCCAGGTGACTTGCCTGGTCCACTGTCAGCACCGCCCTGTCGCGTGCATGAGCTAGAGTAACTAAACGGTAGAACTAGAGCAGAGGATTCCTGTTCCTTTCGCGGCAAACTTTTCACTGACAGAAAAAGGGTCACACGTGCGAAAGCAATCCAGGGACAAGCAGACAACAACTATGGCTGCACGCTTCCGAGGAAGAGAGCTACTGATGGTGCACCACTTGTTGTAGCACACTGGCGACGTTGAGTATGCATCAAAAAGGGGAGACTGCTGCACCGGTCTCTGCAAGCGGAGGATATACAGTTACCCTAGCATGAGCGGGCTGAAGCTATGATCAACTGGTGCATCATCCTCACTCAGCCACGACCATAGGGTCAGCACCTTCAAGACAACAGGGACCTAGCCCTAAATTTTCTGGGCCACCTTCCCGAGGCATCAAGGGGTACAGAATGGTCAAAGGTGCTGTGTCAGTGTTCAGCAGAAACTCGTGTTTAATCAGTGAGGGCACGAGTAGGGTTGTGCGAGTATTTGAATTTTCGAATACTTAGTAGTTTCGAATAATACACTATTTGATATTCACTTCGAGAAGAACTGCAGTATTCATACTTTTCGAAGTGTTGATCGCGGCAGGCTGGCACCACTAAGTGCGCTGCGGGGAAGCAATACCCGTGGAGCTCGAGGGCTCCAGGAGTATCGCTTCCCAACAGTGCACAGGTGCTCGACAAGAAGCGCCCTCAAAGGGGGCCAGCCTGCCGCGATTATGCAGGAGTATGTGTTAGACAGCAACGTCTTAACAACTCGCGTTAATCATTCGTGCCTCTCTTATTGTTGTCAGGACTCAAAATAAAGAAAGACTATTTGCATATAGCAAGCAGATTTATAAATCCCCTCCCTTAGAATACTGCAGCTACGACAAAATTGTCATTTACTTGCCACAGTTCATAAATATAGTTATACTAAAATTAACTGAGTGTTAAAGTGGAAAGGCTGGGAACAACCTTCATGAGTTTGGCTGAATTTTCGTTTAAGCATGGCGCACGAGAGTGAAAGGCTTGGAGAAACTATTCAATATTCAGCTGGAAAATATTCAGCCAAAATCAATATTCACTTCGAATTCAAAATCCACTACAGTTGAACCTCGATTTAACGAAACCCGATTTTACGAATATCCCAATTTAACGAAGAAATTCGCATTCCCCGCGCAGCCTATGGGCGAGGTCTCCCTTCCTCGATTTTACAAAGTTCCCGACTTAACGAAGTAATTAGCGGGTCCCGGTGACTTTGTTAAATCGAGGTTCAGCTGTAGTTGCACACGCCTACTATGCAGTATTTGCATTCAGGCTGCCCCTCATGCAGGCCTCTGGTAGGAGAGGTAGGAAATCCATCGTTGTGGCCTTATTATCGAGGAGGTGTCGAACAAGGGTGACATCCTTTCTTTCTCTCAACTCGTAAAGAGAACGAGGAGTCACTTTCGCTTCTCCTCTGCAATACCTGCCGCAAGCGGGCAATTCGCACTAAAGAGCTTTGCAGCGTTTCTGTCCTTGGAATGTTTTTCTGTGCTAGATTGACGCAAGCTTTAAATTTGCATCGGGAGGCCAATTGGGAGCGTGCAACACCTTGGCTGCTGGCTGGCAGCACCACCGGTGACGGCGTCCACATTACATCGCACGGTAAAGCACCGTCCGCCTTGATCCGTTCCAATGCGCCTGTAGCGTCTTTCTGCGTCTGCGCTTTTCCAGCAGCCGCGTTTCTGCATCTTGATCCGGAGTCAAGGTTTGGCGTCGCAACATTTGAAACCTACCGATGTCTGGCATCGCTCCAGACACGCTTCTCGTCACTTCATTTGCAGGAGTTGCTCAGAGCTCTGGTTCGACTGCGCGTCCCACAGTCGTGAGCAGCGACGATGACATCACACTGCCATGTTTTTCACTTATCTGCGCTGGCAGGCGCCTCTACGAAGCGTTTGTGCTTTCGACGGTCCGTAAATCACTACGAGACGACACTCAAATCTACACGAGAACTCTTTTTCGTTCCTCTTATTATCGGATTGTTCTTCACTCGCCGGTGGATTGAGTAGACGTATTGGGATTGAGATGATCGTGGCGATTTTTACCGGCGTCTGGATGGGATTTTTGTTCTCAATTTCGGGTTCTCGTGTAAAAAAAAGTTAGCCCCGACCGTGGCCCCGAATGCTTAGTATGGCGCCATGCTTGGATAAGTTGGCATCGATTAGAAAAGTAGGTTGTTGCACAGGATGTCTATTCCAGTCCAGCGGTGGTCTATGCGGAACGCTTCTGCTAGGAGCCGCAGCATGGTGCCACTGTCCCGTCGCACGCCTCCAACTGAGCAGCCGCTTGCATGTGGTAGCTCTTCCAGTAGTCAGAAATACCCGGGTTCAATCTAATCGGGCTCGACTGTACCTCTAGATCTAACCAAGGAGGGCATATTTGTCTATGCAGTCTCTACAAGATTGCATGGCGTAGCGGGAAAAGTTTGTTCCAAAGCGGACGCTTCTCTGGAAGGCTCACCCGGGCTGGAAGCAGGCGTCGAGGGGAAGCCCCGCATGTCTCAGAAGGGCCATGAAGTCCCGGCAGTCCTGCTGCAGGCGGGTGAAGGCCCCCGCCATCTCGTCGAAGTAGATGCTCTCCCCGAGGCACTCCAGCACGCGGTCCCGCACCGAAGCCGGACACTCGTGGCCCTGCGGATGTGGCGTTTGTGCAATGAATTGCAGTTGCCGACGGGATAAGAAAGGCGGGGAAGGGTTTCGGTTGTCCCACCCCCGGTGCACACGCACAGCCAAAGCACTGTGGAGGGCAATGAGCACATGCTGCAAGTTGGGTGCCCGAAAGAGATGCCCTGTCATGCTCGTCCTGTCGGTGGCTACAGTCAAATCTTATTAATTCAAACTTGAGGGGGACCGAAAATTTGTTTGAATAAAGCAAAGTTTGAATTACCGGGAGTTTCCTCCCATAGAGACATATAGGATGGGAACTAAAGTGGCAAAAATGTAAGGCGACCGCGAAGCTTGATGCTGGTTGGTTGATGGGGGGCAGTAGGAACGAAAGAAGCTCGACGCTGATTGGCTAAAGGGGGAGGTCACGTGGCAAGAGGTGGGCGAGGGGGAGGTCATGCGGCTAGAGGTGGTTGAGCGAGGGCGCACTGACGGAGGAGTGAGCAGAGATGTCGCGTCATTCCAGGAACTGCTGTAAGTGGGTATGGTACACGTTAAGTTATCTCACGAGGAGCGCCATGAAAGTAGGCATTTAGCCGCATGGAATCTCGGCGATGAACAGAGTGAGCAAAGATGTTAGATACCCGAGTTTGAGCACTAGAGACCAATTCCACACTACACGGACTAACATCAATGCACTTGGCTATAAATTGCAACCGCCGAACGATTAAGCCCAAACGTTTTACGTATAAAACACAACTGCCTAGCAATTTCCCATGCATGTTTATCCAGGTCACCTCGCTCGCAGTGCCTAGAAAGGCATTTTTGAGAGGAGGGGATGCTTTTACACTTTCATAAAGTTACAAACATAGGGAAATTCGGTACGAGCATGCACAAATTTCAGTTACAACGCTCATACAAAGGGGGAAATTATTTAAACATAAAAAAGCAGAAATTCAAACATCAACACTCGACAGACAATTGAAAAACGGTGAAAACTTTCAGCCTTTCCACTCTGGTGAAGGAAGACCAGCGAAGCTGTATTATGGTGGGACGACCTCAAAGACGACCTCAAGGACGATGCCTAGAGGACAACGTCAAGGATGACCTCAAGGACGACTTCGAGGACGACCTCGAAAATGATGCCTAGAGGACGCCGCCTAGGACGACCTCAGAAACGTCTAGGACGACCTCAAGGACGACTTCTAGGATGATATCGAGGACGTCTAGGACGACCTCAGGGACGACCTTGAGGATGACGTTAAGGACAACCTCAAGGATGACTTCTAGGACGACCTTTTGGACGACCTTAAGGACAACGTCTAGGACGACACCTAGAGAAATTCAGCCCTTCCACTACCAGAGCGGAAATGCTGGAAAGGTTGCCGCCATCTATGAGCGACGGCGGTAGCTGTCCAGAGTTTTGCGTAAACATTTATTTGGTGGCAGACACGAAAGAGAGGAAACTAGTCCTTAACAGCTCTGCTATAAAAAAGAATGTTTGAACACGTCGGCTCTGCACAGACTCTCTCTAACCTTTCTAGTGTAGTCTAGCTTTCTGAATGCGAATTGGGGAGGCAGCACACGTTTCATTTCATCCGAGCCGACGCAGTTCTGAAAGATGGTAACGTCGGCCCCCCGCCTTGAGGGTATTGGATGGCCTCGTGGGCCCCGACGAGGTTTGCCGAGTGTCTCCATTAAACCGGCCCTTCCCCAAAATGGCAAACGACGAAGGACGTTAAACCCACCTCGTCAGTGCGGACCCAGTGCGCCAGCACCTGTGCAGCCATGGTGCGTTGGAGGGCGCTCTTGGAGCCTAGGTGGAAGAGGAGCAGCCGGGCGTAGCACTCCACGGGGCTCTCCGTGGGGGGTAGCGGCTGCTCCAGCCCCGGCATGGGGCGCGTCACCGGTCCGGACAGTAGCCCCAGCAGCCTGCGTGCGTCGCGACGAGCGCCGAAATTCGGAAAGGTGCGGGATGAGGATGTGCCAATGGTAATATTTTACTTTGAAGCAGATACGAAACAAATAATTCTTTTGTTTGAATAATTTCAAAATTGAATCTAATAATTTCAAAGCGAAGCAAATGGTTTGCGGCCGTCAGTACAGTTCATGATAGAGAACTTTTGAAACTACAAACGTGATGAGGTCTGAAGGGTTCTCTACCATGGTCGTTCACCAGCTCTCCTGCACAATTACTCTTATTTCAACATAACCGTGTCTCATTAATACCCCAAAAAATCGTCCACAATAGTGAATCAAGGTCAAGGTCACAAACAACGAACGAGAAACGTGGTCACGAAAGGCACTGTTTATTTAAGGGAAAGAATGCTGAGACTCATTTCCACAGACACTTTAGTGCTAGATATTAGAAATGCAATCCGTAATAGATACAAGAGAGTAGACTCGTTTCTCTCATTTTTATTGCTACTTTTGTTCCAGCCTTGGCTGGTGAACTCATTTGGAGTACATACGTTTTTTCTTTTTATTCTGAATTAAGGTATGTTTTGCAGCACTTTAAACTTCGAAATACTTCGAAAATATTCGAAGTTGCCGAATAACCCTATTCTATTCGTACTTCAAATAGAAGATAGCCCTATTTGATTCATACTTCGAATTGACTGTGGCATTATTCACTTCGATATTCGAAAATTTCGAATGTTCGCGCAACCGTAGCAAGGAGGTGTTGCAGCCCGAAACGTTACCTGGCGGCCATCAGGCGGCACTGCAGCACCAGGCGCTCACGCTCCTGGGGAGGGTCGCCCAGGGATTCTGCGCCCCCAATGTACACGGGCTGCTCCAGGGCCGGGGGGTCGGAGACGCGGCGGCCACGCTTCTCCCCCTGCGCTCGAGCGTGCGTGTGTGAGAACAATGTTCCGCATGTGCGGCTATATGTTAGCAGAAAGTGGCATCAAGAAGTGTTGAACGGCAACACGGCACAATCGACCACGCACTCTGCTTGCGACAGCTGCAGCGCGGGGCGCAGCGGGGATGGGGAGAGGTGCACAACCAAGCCGGCTGAGCTCTTTTTCGCGTCAGTCTGGCACGAAAAGAGGGGGGTGGTACGTTTCTTTCTGTGCGGAGTTACTGATTTTGCTTAGATTTTGACGTCGCGGGTAGAGTCGCAGATTGATTCATGTTTTATCGACCGCATGTTCTCCAAGATGGAACAATATGGGTCTCCGATCGAGCAAGATTGGGAATCTTGGATTCTGACGACGATCGGCATGTCGGTTCAACAAATGACAAGACAGCATAAAAAGTTGTGACTGCCGACAAAAACATTTTTTTTCATATGCCCTGGTTTGCGCGGGTCCTTTCAAATGTGCTGACATATGTGCAAAATAAGAAAACAAATGCGTGCAATGCCCGGTTGGAGCATTGAAAAAAGCTCATCTTGGAGCGGAGTGGTACGTACTCAACGATGTGAACAAAACGAAAGCACGCACGAGCACATGAGGTGGCGTGCGCTCACCGCCTCCGTCGCGCTGTTTCTGCCACGGCCGCCGCACCATACGTTCTCGGTTTTGGATCCACATAATTTGTTAGTGTGCACCCTCATGTCTAGATGGTGCTACATGACAATGTTGCTGTGTACAGGCTTTCTATGCAGCAACATAGTTATGTAGCACCATCTAGATGCCAGGTTACACACTAACAAATTATCTAGACCCGACAAACGTGTGGCACAGCGGCGGAGGGGCACGGTGCCAGCATCGACCGTCGCCGCAGCAGCAGTATTCCTATTCTCTACGCACGTCGCTCGAGACCGACCATTTACGTGAAATCCATTACTTTTCACCTAGAAAATTCGTAATACCGTTAAACAAGAATTCATTGCAGTAGTCAGAGAAACACGTATTGAACATATACGAGAATGGCCGGGACTCTGTCTTACTTTGTTACACATGCGTTTCTGTGGTAGATGCATTCGACATAAAGGCGCTTGACTGCACCGCTTGAGTATCCTTTCCGTGCCCCCACCGCAAAGCTCAAGTAGCAAGAGTGTGATGCAAACTCGTCGGAGAAAGGCCAAAGGATTTCTTCCTCGCATACGTAAACGCCGTTTCGGCAAACGCGCAAGCAATGCTTGAGGAGGTGCCAGCAGACGTCTCACCTTGACCTTCGGGGGCAGGACGAGCCACTGCAGGGCAACCACGTCCACCTGCAAGACGCACAACGACACTCGAGCACCCGGGCTGCAGCAGATGCGGCGGGCCACGCAAGTTAATCCGTAGCGCCGGCGGCGGGCCACCCAAGTTAATCCGTAGCGCATTTCAGTTTACGCCCAAATATTGCAAGCTTTTTTGACGACATCCCAAGGGCCGGTTCACGCATTTGCACCAGAGCACGGCCAAGAGCGCAGCGACCACTGGGGACGGCTTACGAGAGTACACCCTGTTGCCACCATTTGGGTAGCCCTGGAACTCTGCCCGAGTGCCTATACTAGTATTCCCAAATTTTGTTCATTCAACATTTGTTTTGTTGTTTGCTTGAAATGATTCACGCAATGTTACAAGCGGCCACAATCTATAGACGGTGCGTAGACTGTATCTCGTCACTACCGCAAAATTGTCGCTCTAGTCGTATGCAGACCGGAAGTGTTTTAAGGCTACCAAAATGCAATGCACTTGCTCATGCACAAATGTTTGTCTTTACCACAGAGAAAGGCGGCACGCACTACTGACTTGCGAGATGACGACGTCAATGGTAAGAGAGACATGCGTCGCCGTGTCCGACGCCCTCGTTTTGTGCCGAGGAGGCTGCGCGTTACCTGTAGGTGTGCCGGGTGCATGAGCAGGCAGAGCCAGGAGCCCAGGCAGGGGCAGGCTGCCGTCAACAGGGGACCCAGGGGAGCGGTAGACACCAGCTGGGACCACACCTGGATGCGAGGGGGGCGGTTGGGAGGAACCCTTGGCAAGTGCCCACTACCACCGCCGGCAGATGCATTGCCTGGTGCTTCCTCGCTCCGCGAGAACTTTTCGTTCTCTCGAAGCAAAAGGTTCTCGTGGAACATTTTATTATCACAGAACAAAAGGTTCTTGTCGAACATTTTATTATCACAGAACAAAAGGTTCTTGTGGAACATTATATTCCACATGGAACGGGGGTTTCTCAAGGGAAACCTTTTACTCCACGAGAAATGGCCCCCCGCCCCTGCCCACCCTCGTCCCCCTCACCTGGTAGATCAGCTGCAGAGTGTCCGGGCAGTTCTCCACCAGGCAGCGCTGCAGTAGCAGCCGCAGCATGTCCGGCAGCACTGGGGGAAGCCAGTCGCTTGGGGGCTGGCAGAGGGCAGACGGGGCGAGTCAGGGCACTGTCCAGGGCGATAGCCGTACTGCGCCCGCAGCGCGCCTCTGACCGATCTGCTTACCGCGTCCAAGAAAGGGGTCCCTCGGTTTCCGGGGGACCACAATTTTGGACGCGGTAAAGACGCCAGTCAGAGTTGCGTTGCGGGCACTGCAGTGGCGGCGCACCTCACCTGGTGCCCCTCCTCCTTAGAGGTGAGCACGAGCAGGGAGCGCAGCACCGACTGTCGCACCAGCACGGAGTTGTGCGACAGGAAGCTCCACAGGCGGGGCAGGCACTGCTCCAGGGGAAGCTGCTCCTCCCCCAAGCTGCACGGGGGGCAACGGGGTTAGGTCGGAAGACCCTCGCGTCGTAGGGCACAGCTTTGCAGCGCCCTATGACAAGGAAGATCTCGGCAGAGCGTGGCGAACTGGAGATGTTGATGTCCGTGGTATCGAGGAAAAGAGCGAGAAAGAAATTGAAAGAGAAAACGGGTGAAAGGTTAAGCGCATTCATTTTGCTGCGACGAGTTGAAGTTGTTTGAGCGCTCTTCGACTTCGTTTCTTTTTATGCGGTGTGCAGTGCCACTATTTTCTTGTAAAGTAAAGCCACATAGCCACTGACAGAGTGAAAATGGCAGGGCACACCTTTTGAATGCCCGGCCTTCTGCACGTGATCCATGTTTTGTGCCCCGCTTTGGCTGCGCACGTACGCTTGAGATGCTGAAGCGTTGCTGAAGGTACGAAGCTCTTAAGCTCCTCCATGCTGTTCTCACCTTGTCAGAGAGTATGTGGAGCGTAAGTTCGTCTGCCTCTTGCGCAAGGGCTGCAGCGACGTCAGAACGCCGAGCTCCAATTGGCTTTGACAAAGGAATTGTGAGTAGACCTCAATGCTAGCTGCCTCAGGGTATACCCACTATCCCTCCAATCGGAGGCAATCGAAGCTCAGCACTTTGATGTCACCGCAACCCCAGCTCAAGAAGCAGACGAACTTGCGTTCTACATAGTCTGTTGCAAGTTGGAAAAAGCGGGACAAACCCCTTTCCAGAGTTCGCTCTGCTAAAGTGGAAAGAGTGGAGGGCTTTGTTGGAAGAGCTTGACCTGCTTTCTTAACCCCCCTAGTCAAAACTAGACACCGACCCTACAAGTCACATTTTGCCGTTTCTTCAGCCGAAGTGCACGAGAAGATGGCGGACCTTTTCCTCGATATTTATTCTATGAACTGTAGGGGTATGCCCCCCAGCCCCAAGGTTGCCGAGTGGCACACCCACCGGGCGACGCCTTTCTCCTGGGACAAGAGCGCGGCCAGCAGACGCAGGATGCAGCTGGTCGAGGAGGTCAGCTCGTCCAGCTCTAGAAGAGAGTCCCACAGGGCGCGCAGCACACGAGGAACCTGGGCACACCCGCAACAAACTGTGGCTCGCTACACGTGTCCGGTGTCTGCATCGGCGTCTCGCGAGCAGGCGCCACGACGTCACGATCGGTCCAGTGATTGCATTGGTTGCCGGTTGGAGGCGTCAGTCCGTTTGAGATCAAACCGTCAAATTGCAAGCACCGCCCGATCGCAACGTGTCCCGAACAGTTTGATCGCAATCACAACAGTGGATCGCAAGCACTGGTTTGATTGCAATGTGTCCCGAACAGTCCCGATTGCAATTGGACCATCGGATTGCAAGCACTGGTCCGATCGCAATGGGCTCCCGGCAGCCTGATCACGGTTGCACAATTGGATAGCAAGCACCGGTTCAATTGTAATATACCCTGAACAGTTCAATCACGATTGGACCATCAGATCACAATGTGCCGTGAACAATCCACTCGCGATTGGACAACTGGATCCTAAAACATATCCAACTGCAATGTGTCGCAAACGGTCCGATCACGATCGGACCATTGAATCACAAGCACTTGTCCAATCGCATTGCGTCGGGTAACTGGCGCAAGTGGTTTGCACCATTTGCACTAGTTGCTAGACACATTACCTACTGCTCTTTTCCTCAACCAAAACATTCCCGACAGAACAGGAAGACTTAGCACGGGGCAGACGGTCACCTGGTGTGGCAGGGTACTGGCAAGGTGGTCCGTGACCGGCAGGAGTGCAGCGGCCGCCACGGCGCTCACGTCGTCATTTGGGTCTTGCAAGCCCCCAAAGATGGGCTCAAACACCGAGGGCATCAGCAGTGAGGCATCCTGCAGTGGAAAGAAGGGGTCTCGGCACAGCCACCGCGGTGGAGGTCGCCCACATCTCCAAAAACTGGTTTGTACACTTGTAAGTTCATACGACCGTGTGCCTTAAAACCTCTTGGGTTCTCTTATGATAAGAGAGCACACTGGCACCACCTATCGGGTAGCCGTGAAACACTTTAAGTTTCAGCATACTTTCGATTTTTCCCCACATTGTTCTTTCTTTCTTGGCTTGAAAAACTATTGAGCGACCATTTCTCGTAGACGGCACATATATTCAACCTCGCAAACACCGCAAAACTTTCGTTCTAGTGAAATGCAGTTCCAGAGTCGCCTCATAGATGGCACCAGCGTGCCCCTTGCTGTAAAGAATCGCGAGAGCTCGGTCCTAAGCAAATGCAAGTGTGGGGAAGGGCCTTAAGATGACTGGGCTGTGGCGCCGGATTATCAACGCCACCTGTCGGAGGCCAGAGCGGGGGAACAAGTTGGATACTAGTGCCGTGTTCGTGTACAACCAAAAGTGTCCTCAAATCTGGTTCTTCGATTTCTGCCCCGTCGCAGAAGTGTCCCGCCGTTGCCTGCCACGACCCTGGCAATGGCGCAGCGGCATACCATAATATCTCGAGAGATGGCCGACCTAAAATCGAAGGTGAATCGGGTGAAAATGAGAGGAATGATTAACTCTCAACAAGCCATAAAAAACAAAGTAGAAAAAAAACACGCCCTCCGAAGACCCGTTTGTCCCAGGCACCGTACCCACGCTGGCCTCCAGCAAGCGACGTAGAAAACCTGGCGCTATGGCCTCGTTTTCAGGGAGGGGTTATGCGGTGCCCACCTTGCGAACTGCCAGCAGGTACTTGAGCCCTAGGAGTCCCCCGTGGCGGGCCTCCCACTGGGGGCAGCGCAGGAGCACCAGCAATACCCCCAGGACCCCTGAGGAGACCGCCTCCCCGGCCAGGGACAGGATGTGGCCCAGGCACTGAGCACAGGTCTCCCGCACGGGGGCAACCACCTGTCCGGAGGCCAGGAATCGGCCAATCGTCAACCGACCGAGCCACAGCCGACCGGAGTTGACGGCAGCCCCGAACGTGCTGCCCTTGGCACTGTGCTTCCTGAAGACGCTGAATACGCTATGGCTCAAAGTAACGACCCTGCAGCCATCTTGTCTGCTTAAAATCAGTGTTGCCAGGTATCTGAAATTTTATCTGAAATCGCGGGAAACGTCTTTTCGTCCTCCAGGAAGGTGAGAGGCTGGTTTACCTACTTGCAACTGCTTATGATTGAAGAAGCTAAGAACCAGTTTTTAAGCTTCCTGTGGCAGCTTACGACCGTGCGCGTAGCAAATTGTAAACAGTCACAAGAAACTTAGAAATCAGTTGGGGTGCACTTGGTTGAAGTCAGACGCAAGTTTGTGAACCAGCTTTTACTCTTTAACTCTTCCCACAAGTGTACCTGGTCCGAAACAAAGTCTCCGAACTTGTCGAGGGCCAGGACGCAGAGCAGCCGCAGGGACAGGTCCTCGAGGAACAGCTGGTTGGCAGCCTCCATCTGTGGCGCATGCAAGAATGGTTGGACGAGCGCACGTGGCTGAACCTTTCAAATCGGATGGCGGCTTGCGCCTCCTAGTGAGTGCGTTTAACGACAGTTTTATAGGACACCTGCCTGTTCCCTCGTCATGCGGCTGCACCTTCCGGCCCCCTGGCCGTGCAGACGCACAATCTCCCGCAGGGCCGTGGCTGCTCCGTGGCGCACCTCCCAGGAGGCGCTGAACAGGTCCTGGCAGAGGGATTCCGTGAAGGCCTCCAGGGGCCATTCCCCACCCTGGGGGGGAAAAAGGGTTTTCACGCATCACCACCAGCCCCGCCAGCAAACACTCTTGGTTGAGCCTTCGATTGAACACCTCAAACCATCTTGTTGTGCAGAATTAATGCTGCCAAATGTCACCAGCTTTCACCGACGTGCCTAATGTGAAAAGCAAGAAGTGCTTTTTACCTTCATGCTTGCCAAAAAAATTTGCAAGAAAGCAAAACGATGTTGCAATTATCTCCCGAATGTACTGCTTGAAACCTCGCATTCAGAATCCCAACTGTCGCAAGAGGCAAACAAGCGTTGTAAGCGGCAACAAACTGGAGGCACCCATTGGTCACTAGCGCGTAAACAAATATCACGTGACGCGAATGGATGAATGGACGACCGACAGCCTGGGACCTCGCGGTCTCACGAGCGCATCTCGACTACATTTACTAAAAAAAACGGGACGTCCAGCCAGGCCCCGACTGGGAATCTAGCTTTCCGAGTCCTCCTCGGCCTCTTCCTCGGGGGTGACTGAGGCAATAACCATTGAGTAGCAGTATTTTCGTTGTCGCCCTCTTTTACGGCGGTACATTTCTCTTCTAGTCGGCAATATCTCGAAGCCAATGGACAAAGGCGAATTGTAAAGCGCCGAGGAAGCTGATTGTGTTCATCACCGACTCGGAAAGAAATGCTGCACCATAAGAAAAGACGAAAACAAAAATACTGTTCCTTAACGGCTGTCGCCGCAGCCACCCGAAGAAGATGCCGTGGAAGCCTCGAAACGTTGGGTTCCCAATTATGGCTCGGTCGGACGTCCTCCTTTTTCAACTGTTCCACCCAACCAGACAGATCTCCGTCGAGCATTCGCGTCCAAGTCTTGACTAGTACATCATTCCTCTACTTCAAAACTGCAGAGACGTTCCTCCTCTGGGAGGCTCAACCCATGTTAACTCATAAGGTGCGACTCACCTCGTCCCAGAAGTTTTCCCCCTGTTCGCGGGGCTCCTCCTTGACGGACCCCGCGGGGCGCTTGGTAGGCCCCGCTTCCGCAGCCGCGCTAGCCCTTCGCTTCTGGGCCCCCGTGGATCCCTGCTGGGCCAGCATCTCGGCAAGATCACGCTGCAGACACGTGAGCGGCCTCGTCTCAATTTCTACAGCCCGCAGAGTAAACGTGACTTGCAGGCACCCAGACGCAGGCACAGGGCATTCGCACGGTTGCCCACAATGAGGGATAATGATGAACACTTCGTTTCACTGCTGGTAAGTAGACCGCGCGTCTCGAAAATGTCGGCCGTTGCCAGAATGGCGCCCGGAAAGCGTCTTCGACTGGCGTGTTTATCGCGTCCCCATTTGTGGTTCCTCAATTTCCGTCCGGCGACGTCGTGGCAGTGTCGTGCTGTTGCTTGCCACGATCCTGGCCATGACGAGGCGGCAGGTATGGAGACAGTAGGTGCCTGTTGTTTCCATATAGAGCGACCTCCAGCGTCAAACCGTAAGTCACTCTCCAGCTTGGCAGTTCAAGGAAGCTTCGGCAGTCAAGGGTTGGGATGAGGAAACGACAGTGACACTTGCATTCCTCACCCTTTTGCCAAAACTTCTGTGATCAACTGCCAGGAATGTGACATCTGACTGAATGGCATGCTGACTCCTGCAATGTTAATTGTCGCCACTTTGGAATCACTTTCGGTGCACGGGAGGTATAAACCGGCAAATACACCGGTGAAAGACGCGTTCCAGACACTTAAGTACTAGGAGGGACTTTCCCAGGTGGCACTTCTGAAAGTTCCCCCCGGATCTGTCCTCAAACGCGCTTGTTTCAAAGCTGATTAGACAGTTTGTCTGTGTGGAATGAGCGAACGAGACTAGGGGAGGAGGAAGGGGGGGGGGGGGGGGCATAAGGCCCCCCCGAGAGCCCGGGATGACCCCCACGGGTCAATGCACACCTTGTCTGAGACGGGGTGATCCGCATTGGAGCGGCTGCAGCCGTCCCCCCTCAGGTCCTCGGCCGAGAAAAGCTCCGAGGAGTCCAGGAGCCCCATGCGCTCGGCGCCCTCCAGGCCCAGGCGCTGGTGCAGCAGACGGCGCTGGTGCGCCAGCATCTCCTTCGACTGGCCCACTGCGCGTGCCACAGGGTTATGCATGCAGTACGCAAGGACAGGAGCAGAGTGTGGCAAATCGTAAGCACCAACATCGGTGGTCCCGAAAGAAAGAACGAGAATGAGAGTGACAGAAGAGCGATGAAAGAAAGCAGACGAAAGGACAGGCGCGTTAGCCCTGCCACAAGAACTTCAAGTTGTTCGAGTGCTGGTTTTACTTTGAACCACGCATGACGCCAGCAATTACTCACAAAATAAAGGCAGAAAAGACTAAGCACCGACCTCGCGAGTGGAAATTCGCTGCGTTTTCACAATCAATAAAGCCTCGCCACCAATTTGGGCCTGACAACCAGGCCGACGTATGCCTCTATGCTCCGCAGTTCCGAAGCAGCCAAGATGTGTCGCAAGACGGCAGACCTTTCCCTTTAGATTCATTATGCATGCCCTATGACTCCAAAAGGGGTACAACGAGCAGTACGAAGCTGTCCCCACAATCCCACCTTGCCGCCAGAAGGGAATTCCAGGGACGCATCATCCCTCAAACCGACCCCAAGCAGCCCCGTCCCGCCACCCACCGAGAGGGTCCTCCTCAAGGTCGAACTCGCTGCCCTCCGACGCGAGCAGGTCCGCCCCATGCCGCATCACCATGCGGATGTCAAAGTGTGCGAAGCGAAGACGACACGGCGTTCCCTCGCCCCCCGGAACGCCTGCAAAGGGGGACGTCCCCAGGGTCAGGTTCCCAAAAGATTCAGAGGGAAGGGGGGAGCAAGACCGGCTTGCCTTTTTCGTTTGCTGGAGGGTCCCACTGGGGCACCTGCGAGACGATGGCTTCCACCGCCTGGCTGCCCGCAATGCGCGTGTCCCAACATGCGCTGTGCAGGTACTTGCGCACCTGGGGGCACAGACGACGTGCAATTAAGGCAATCTGCTCCACACGAAACGATGGTTTGAGGGCCTCAGCAGGGGACAGCCTTTGTTAAAGTGCATTTTAACTTAAGTTCTCGTGGACCTAAAGTGAAACGCACAAACCTAAGGTCCTAAGGTCAAAATGTGCAAACCTAAGGTCCACGCACAGCGGACGTTATGAGCCAAGGGGCCGACGAAGTCACGCTGAAAAAAAAACACTGTGCCGTTAGCTGCCTTTTCAAGCGCGGTTATCTGCCGGCTTCTCTAATCAAGTGTGGAAAGTGTACCGTAACTTTAGGTTTAGAGTGTGTGTGTATGTGTTTGTGCGCCTTCTGAGCTCTGACAGCGCCCAAGCTCAAAGGGGCACTAAGCCACTTTCTGCGATAGTTTATTGACGGTTGTAACTCAGTCTGCGGACTCTAAGCATCCTAAAAAACCAAACATTATATTCGTGCAAGGCTAATTTCTTTATTAAAATCTGTGTCAAAAGATTGACACCAGATGGCGCCATGAGACAAGGAAGGGCACTCGTGTGACGGCACCGCCTGGTGTCTGCGATGATTCTGAGGTAACCAATCTTTTGATGCCGATGTTAATAGAGAAATCGGCCACGCATGAATGTAATGTTTGGTTTCTTAGGGTGTTCAGAGCCCAAAGATTGAGTTGCGACTGTAAATAGACTGTCGCAGAGAGTAGTTTAGTGCCTCTTCAAGATGAAACAAAGCAAAGCCTGGCCAGCCAACTTTTTTTAGATGATGAGACCACAGTGCTGGAGTTTCTAAGCCAGCCACCGGAGGTCAGCACGGGGCACCGATCGGTCACGACTGCTGTGTCGGCATTTGGGTGGAGCCCGTGTTCAACCGGCGCAGACGGGAGTTCCGGCCAAACGCCAACGGACCACTTGCGTCCAATTTGTACCCCACGCTGATCTTTGTGGGCGACACCAAAAATCGGCACTACGGCCTTCTATCTATGATTTGTTAATTCCCCAGCTGACGGTGCGGTGGGAGCTATACAATCGTTGGGCCAACCATACACGTCCCTTTCATCGCCTGGACCTGCCGTCAACATGTTGGGTAAGAGCGAGAGTGCAATCACGTGCCACAAGATGGACGCAATACCGGCTCAACAAGCATTTAGCTTCCCCCACACCGTTGACTCGGGGCTGAACAGAGTGTAGGGAGTTTTCACGTGACATTGGTGTAGCTAGTTGTCGGCGGGATGAAACCTCACGGTGCACTACGCCATTTGATGGTGTTGAATACATCTTTCGAACGTTCGCCCTCGGCACATGCTCTCGTAACAACAATGTGATGGACGTCATGAAGTCAATGAAAACACCCAATAGGAGGCACCAAGCCAGCACGTGGGTCTTTAAATCGGCGTCCGAGGGGCTCAAAGGATCTTCCGGCAAGGGGGCCCCACCTTGGCGAGGAGGTGGTGCAGTTCATGAGGGTGCAGGCGCTGCACTTCGCCCAGCTGCAGAGCGGCCGCTCGCCGGGTCACGGGCGAAGACCCCGTGTCCAGCAGCAGGAACAGCCGGTCCAACCTGCGGCCAGAGCCCCGATGAAACCCCAGTGTCTGTCTGTACATCCATTTCCCCCCCGTAAGGAAAAGTTATGGCGACTTCCAAAGCACCGAGTCTTCGAAATACGTCACGGACGTCTGCTTCCCTAGCCTAAGTACACTTTTTTGGCGCGTATTTTGGTGGACACTGACCGCCAGATGATGTTTCGTCGGCACCCCTTTATTGTCGAAACTTTTTCGCGTCGCCAGCGCTTTGGCAAGCATATTTTATTACTTGCATGATCACTCTAGCTTAGTTCACTTTTCATGTGAGTGAAGCCTAAGCTACAAGCACGAGCTTGTTGCCCTAAACGATGCTTGTTGTGTATGAGCGCGCGTGCTCGGCTGCAGGGACGCTGACAGCCCAGAGATCGCTCTCGCAGCTTCTCTTACGCTCGTACTTAAAAGTAACACGCACTATATAAACCTTTCCAGAAAAGTGCTTCTGGTCGGTGCCGTTTCTTTTTTAGCATCCGTGCGAATGGCACATGCTCTGCAAAGCGCCGAACATGAGCGTGCTGAACAGTACAGATCTCAAGCTGGGATGTGGATTTGTAAACATTGGAATCGTGTATGGACTTCGCTCGTGGCAGTTTCACCAGGACCGCATGCTTCTGTTCTGTTCTTTTCTTTCTTTTTTTTTTGTCTTCGATTTTTCACCGCTTGTAAAATGTCACGAGCACTCAGGAAAGCGACACCGATGATTCCAACGAAGCGACACGCTGAACGCGCTATTGACGATCACTCGGCGATCGCCTGCACGCCAGTGGGGCTCACGGCGGCCCTTCGAGCTTTCCAGGCCTCCGGCGATCGGGATTTCGGGGGGACTTCGGGGGTCGCACGTCAAAGGGTCCCCCTGCGTTACCTGCTGGTCATGTTGATGTCTCGTACGTTGTCTCACGTCAGCATGCCGGCCCCCCGCAACCGATGGAGGGCCGCACGGGGACTTCCAAAGCCGCCAAAAGGGGTTTGGGCCGCTCGCGCACGGACGCCGCACGGGCCAGATCGAATGGAGGACGGGCGTCGTGGACAGAACCCCGAACGACCCTTTATTCCTCGCACACGATGTGGAAATAGCCGCTCTTATATTTATACTGAGAGCCATCTTGCTTTAAATGCCAAATATACGCGGATCAAGGACGACGATTGGCCCGCTGAGCGTACACTCTCGAACCGCGATCGTGGAAAAAATTGTGTAAAATGGAACCAGTTTTGCCAAGTGAGATGAAAACATCTGAAACATTTATGAAGTTATAAAGCTTTTATTTTAATAAATGAGTTATCCTAAACATATAAATTACTCCTCCTTTGCGAATTCTCGTTTCTGCAATCAAAATAAGGTGCCAGCTGAGCCATAATAACGAGCCAAGCCAAGCTAGAAGCCGAGCCAGCGCGGTTGACTTCTCCAGCGAAAATCGCACGAAGAACGCTGATTAATGTGACACCTTGCACTTGCCATGAAGAAAAAGCGTGCTAGGAGGGCCCCCAAGAAGATCCACCTGATATTCGATGAAGACGAACGTAGGTGAGCTGTCAAGGAAAGCATTAGCAACGTCCTTCTGTTTTTCCAGCGATAGCAAACTGTTTGCACACGAGCGAGTGGTCGGATGTTTTTGACCGTTTTTTTCCTAGACTTGAATCGCTGTCATCAAAGGTACTGGGTGTGGTAGAGCGTTGTTACTTGGATCTCCAACAGAAGCGCTAAACGTTCGTGATGACCAGTAGCTTCTCGTGGTGAAGCGTCAAAAATCGCCGATGTCGTGTGCTCGCTGTGTGGTGTACCAAGTGTCGGCAGGCAGCTGCAAATAATAATGATAATAATGAGCATCTTTATCGTGGCGATTATGGTGCAGTGCAGTTGCGGTTGCGTGTGCTCCCCTTGTTTTTGCGAGCCACTCCAGTTTAACACCGTGTCACCGCTACGAAGTCACTTCCCCACACGTCATAACGTGTTCGTGCAAATGTTCTTGATCTTTTTTTTTAATAAATCTTAATTTTTTTGCGAGATTTTCGGCCCTAACATTGTACCTCGATTCCTTTCGACGAGACAGTGCATCGAGCAGACGACGAACTCTGTCGTCTGCTCACTGTGCCTTCCGGGATATGGCGCCAGTTGTAACCAACGCCGACTCGGTCGTCTGCGAACACGTCTGCCGTTGACCCAGGCACGTTTGTTGACCTCATTTTTTATTTATTTATTTTTTCACAAAGAGGGAGTTAGCCTTGAAATTTCACTGGGTAAAATGCACTGCCTCTATGGACGTTTGACAATACTTTGAACTTTCTATGTGCAAGCGCCGATTTTCCCGGCTCGTTTTACAGCGCTAGGATCCATCGTAGGCAACCTGTACAAAGCATCAGAATTAATCCTTCTAATATTAATAAAAAACATGCAATTGCGACAAACTCTTTTGCACCTTTCAGGGACTTCCTGACGGGCTTCCAGAAGCGCAAGAAGGAACGGCAGAAGAAGGCTCAGGAGGAGCTCAAGGCCAGGGTCCAGGAAGAGAAGAGGCGACTCAGGGCAGAGGTGGGGCACTTTCCCGCCACTGGCACGGTGTTGGATGGAGGAGCGAGCGTCTCGGTTGTTCGTCACCACCACCACCCGTTGCACACTACCCCTCGACTTACATGTGATGTCGTTACAGCATACCATGGTCATTCCTACTCGGTCTTGGCGAAGAAAAAAAAAATTCAGTGGCATAAAATACAGGTTGCAGAAGGCATATGTGCACAATGCAGCAAGGTCCTTTGGAACGGCCGATGATGTGTCATCAGCGCAAGCCATGTACAGTGCAATCCACATATAACGATGTACAGCTTATAACGATCAGTTTCTAGAGTAGAAACGATCAGTTTCTAGTCCAGGTACAATGATAATCGGTTATAACAATTGAATTTTCGGGCTTTCCTATTATCGTTTTAAGAGGATTTCACTGTAGTCACTCTTACACACGCGAGTTTAGACGTGGTGGTACCAACATGGAAACATGCAACAATATTGGTCAGGAATGTTTCTCACTTTACACAAGCTTACTGGCACTAGTGGAACCCAAGTATACTTGCACGCAATGCCACCGACCAAGAAGCTTCTTTATCGCCGCATAATTTCAAGGATAAGAGGGGACGTTTTCTTTCTGTACGTCCTTTGCAAAACTTGACGGCAAAGTTGTTGGAAATCGCTACATTGGCGTCGTCAGTCATGCCATCGCCAGTATTTCGTCATCATGCTTTGCGATTCCCGCGGTGACGACGTTTAAATGCAGCTCGTAGAATAGACACGAGCACTGCGCGAGCATTCGATAAGGGCTCGTGACAATCAATGTCTCGACGTGCATTCGTCGGGTAGTGGCACGTGCCCAGTCGCTGCAATGACGGGAATAGCCGAACCTTAACTGTGTGTGCAAGTCTGCATGTGTACCGTGCTCTATCAACCCCAGTGCGTGGCTTTGATAGACATTGGTGGCTTATGATTGGCTCCAGATCACGTGGCCGCTTGTTGTAGTTGCGAGTCGAGGGAGTGAACGTTGCTTCTCTCTTTTTTTTCTTGTTTTTGCGACTGCCCTTGCACGGAGAAAGAACTATTGCACGTTTTATAGCTTGTAGATGTCGAGGAATAAGTCTAAGCAGTATTTATTCGAAGTACGAGAATTCTGAACCGGACGGCAGGTTTTGCAGTATTCTGCGAGATCACATCTATGTGCCACCTTTGGGAAACGGTCGCTTGTAGTGCCGTCGGTCGTAGATCACTTTTACGGCAGAATAATGATTAAAAAAAGAAAGAGAAAATGTGCACGCACCAGAATTATGCCTGCACTACCCAACAGACGGCACCACCGACTGTGTTGCCAAACGAAGAAATGAAAGATATCTACAACTCCCTGTAACGCCAAATTAGAGCACAGCTCTTGAGGAGGAGGAGGGAAGGGTATGGAGAGGAGGGTATGCCCCTCCCTTGTGACGTCACTCGTGAAGGTCGTGACCTTCGTCGTGACGTCATTTGTGACCTTCGTTACGTCATTGTGGGAAACGTCCCATAATGCAACACGCGGCGATGGCGTTCAGGCCAGAAACGGGCACCTAAGAGCTGCCCTCTAAAAAGGGCGAATACATGGCTTGCATCGGCTGCCATTGCCTAGGTTTTACTGCCCAGCGTGTTCGTTCCACAGCGTGCATTTTGCCTGACCGAACTCAGTTTTCCAAGTGGCAAGACTGAGCAGGAATGACCACAAACATGGTGCTATAACGTAACATGCGAACCGTGTATAGGCCTCCATCACTCACTTGCGGTTCACCCTGTGTGTTGCTATCTTTTTTGCAAATATAAGAGAAGATTTGTAGACGTGTGCCTTTAAAATTTTGACCCGAGCGATTACAAATCTGGTTTGTTACTTACGGATTGACGCACCGTGCATTCGCGAGGGCGCCCATCAAACCATTCTGCTGATCTTGGCCACAAGGCAGCTATGTGGCTGCCTCGCCTCAGACACGATCGCATGGTCGTGTTGCCGGGGGGTGTATCGGGATCTCAAATTCGGCTCTTGACGTGCCGCTTTTTCTCCTAGCCACCGAATGGCGCTGCAGGCGCCCCGTGGTGGGCGAGGAGAAAGCTCCTCGCCTATCGATGGATATACTCGGTAGACAGAGGGCGGAGAGCCTCTTAGAACTTCGGACGAGACCGGGACGCAGGCAGGTGGGTGGCGACCGGATCTAGGATATCGCGGGACACGAGGCCTGGGGGCCTTCTTTGTGTTTAGCTTTTGGCTTAACGTGCATTTGTAAATATTTGTGTAATGCCGCGTGTATTTGTAGTTTAGATTGAGTGTTTTGTAGCGTTGTTTTATTGTACCAATAAACGGGGAGCGGAATCCTGCTCCCGTGAAAGAACCAGGCTGGACTAGGTTTGTTGACGGACCACGTGGGAAATGGCGAATCGGCGGCGGTACGCGACTTTCTACAGGATGCGAACGGCAGAATGGTAGTGGTGTGGTTGTCTAACATAGCTTACTTCTGTCAAGGTAAATGCTTCACTGGGTCAAAGTGTTTTTTCTCTAGTTTCACGAGAAAAGAACCTTGCGGTGCGCTTGGCCATAAAAAAAACCCATGTGCTTTATTCTTAGCCCGTACAGTTTCGTAATCTTTAAACTTAAATAACAGTAGACATGCTAATACATGGTCTACGAAAATCCCTAGTAGCTCTATTTATCTGTAACAAAAGTGAAAGCCGCTTACAACTCCCTGTAACGCCGAATTAGAGCGCAGCTCTTGAGGAGGAGGAGGGAAGGGTGCTGGGGGGGGGGGTTAGACTAACCAGGGGGGGGTCACGTGACCTTGAGGGTCACGTGACCCCCAATGCCGATGATGTCATCACTGACGTCACTGATGATGTCATCAGTGACGATGACGATGCGGGTACC
The DNA here is from genome assembly GCF_016920785.2 of Ixodes scapularis. Lineage (NCBI taxonomy): Eukaryota > Metazoa > Arthropoda > Arachnida > Ixodida > Ixodidae > Ixodes > Ixodes scapularis. Next base: position 108,141,480 of record NW_024609881.1, read on the forward strand.
AATGACGTCATTAGTGACGTCACTGATGACTTCACCAGTGATGATGACGATGCGAATGTCGGTGACGTCATCAGTGACGTCGCTGACGACGTCATCAGTGATGATGACGATGCGGATGCCGGTGACGACATCAGTGACGTCACTGATGACGTCATCAGTGATGATGACGATGACGATGCGGATGTCGGTAACGTCACCGGCATCCACATCGTCATCATCACTGATGACGTCACCGGCATCCACATCGTCATCATCACTGATGACGTCACCGGCATCCACATCGTCATCATCACTGATGACGTCACCGGCATCCGCATCGTCATCATCACTGATGACGTCACCGGCATCCACATCGTCATCGTCATCATCACTGATGACGTCACCGGCATCCACATCGTCATCATCACTGATGACGTCACCGGCATCCGCATCGTCATCATCACTGATGATGACGTCATCAGTGATGATGACGATGTGGATGACGGTGACGTCATCAGTGTCGATGACGTCATCGGGGGGTCACGCGACATCGGCGGGGGTCACGTGACCTCAGGGGAGTCACGTGACCTCGGGGGGGGGTCACGTGCCCCCCCACGAAGTCACGTGACCCCGGTGGGGGGCTCGCGCGGTGCATTATGGGACATTTCCCATGATGCACCGCGCGGTTACGCCGACGGCGACGTCGCTCAAGCCGGAAACGGGCCCCTAAGAGCTGCGCTCTAAAATGTATGTCCACCATTGTCACTAGCCTTGTCCTTGCAGAAGCGGGAGGTCCTGCAGAAACTCCTGGAGGACAGACCCCTCCCATGTGAGTCCCTCCTCTCCATCCGAGCCCACGGCCCGTGGGATCTGAGCTCCAATGCCTCGGCGTTGTCGGCTGTTTCGAAGTCGCTGCATCCCGGGAAAGTAGCACCGTTGCCCTCCCTGCCTGCTAGCAGCACGCAGACGGATACTAACATGCGGACAAACAAACCCTCGCTGGGCGATTGGCTGATCAGTCTCTTGCCATGGCAATCGCAATTTCAGTCCTTTCAAACCTTCGAAAGGGTCGTTCTGAACCAGCCGCGCCAAAATGGATGTGGAGCATCAGCACGCTGAAAGTGCCCCTCGCCAAAATAAGCGTTTTTGGCACCATGTACGTAATCAACTTGTCAGTCATGCTTATTTCCACAGATCTCTCACAATTATTTTTTTTTTTTTGAAGACTGGAAAACTATTTTTTAGTGCCGCCAAGCAGACGGTGCACACAATGGCAATGCGGTACGCATTCGTTTCGCCGGCGTGTGGACAACAAAGTTTCGGTATACAAGAAATGTATCTATAAATCTGTTACCGTGAATTTGGATCCGCTCACCAGCAATGGAGAGGTTAGAGAAAAGCTGCTCATTCAGTGGACCAAAATGGTGACCAAACTAGGAGCTTGGCACTGCTTTTCTGGAATCCAGTGACTAGGCCGTGCCCCCTCTGCAGATTCCTTTGTGCCCCTCAACTGACGGGCCAACGAGACGAGAATTCGATTCGTCGAGTGTGGGAACCAGTAGATATGACTACCATATTTTCCGGTCTATAAAGACTGGCTCACCAATTTGCGTTAAGCTCAAGTGCAACATGCTCAAGTGCAAAGCGCAACACTCAGGCACCGTCTGTTAGGCAGCCCGCGAACTGCATGTAACTAGGCTGAAGGTTTTTCAGCGTACGAGAGGCTGTGTGGTGTAGTAGTCAGCATGCCCGACGCCGTCGTACTGCGGAAATAGCTGCGAGCCGCTAGTTTAATATATCAAGCCTGCTCACTTGCTTGCGTTGCTTGGGCTTGCTGGGATGCAAGGAGTAGTATGTTTGCCAGGTGGGCAGTGAAATTGTGCTCATTTGTGGGAACTATACTCCTTGCTTCTCATCACAACACCCATTCATTTTCTGAGAAAGCGGCACTTCGAAATCCTAGGGTTGCTCTTAAAACCGGAAAAAGAGGTAGATTAAGATAAGCCGGGGCGTGCCAGTGATTTAGACTAGAGTTCAAATGTCACGCTGCTCGTGCCCTAGCTTTGGCACGGTTTATTTGTTTCGTTTTTCCACGCCGCTTTTTGCTGCGACGTCGGCGTGGCTCAAACTCGCCCCACATCGCGGAGCTCCGGAGGAGCTCCACTGCTTGCTCCTTTTGCCGAGCATTCGGGAGGGCCGCAGATGAGCCTTGCGCGCCAAAAATCTCGGAGGCCACGCGCACATCTAGCGTGTTTTGGGGGGAGACCTGCCAGGTGGCACGAGCGTCTTCTCTCGTCATAAGTGGGTTAGGCAAACGCAAATGTGAAACCGGCCTTTTCTGATTTGGGTCCTCCTTCGAGGCTGCATGGATGGGTCGCGCGAGCACTCAAACGCGTGTCCGTGGACGCAGGCAGCGAGGACGACGGCGAGCCCGTGACCTACGACATGGCTGACCACACGGTGACCGTGACCAGCCTGGACAGCGGTCAGCAGTTCCTGGCAGACCGCTTGGACGAGGCCGTCAAGGAGGGCCGGGCCGTCGACAGCCACAAGAGACGGTAAGGGCCGTCACAAGTCTCCGTCGCTTCGAGGAATTTGCTCCGGCCGGCACGCGTTCCGCAAAAAACAACAATTCCAGTTTTCAGTTAAAACCATACTAGCTGTGCTTTTTAGAGGGAGAAGGAGTTGTGTTTTTATAGCACTGGAAAGATGTGAACCCCTAGAGTTCCATAGTGTGTGGAGGGAAGCTTAATGTTTTTTGCGACCAGGGATTTGGCCATTTCAAAGTACCAACATTTATTTGAGCACCGCTCGTTTTCAAGATTTGTCTCGGGACAGTTAGTGGTGCCATATGCAAGGGCACCAATGCCATATGCAGCCACAGAAATATTTCTTGATATTGATGATATTTGTTTGCAAACTTAGTGTATGTTTTTGTCCAGACATCTATTTTATTCCGAAAAAAAAAAAAAAAAAAAACACATTGTGGAGTGAAATTGAACTTAGAATTTCGGAGAATTGGGAATCTAACAAAAACATACTGTCCAGCGCGGTTATAACGAAGTCAACGGGAGTCGGGAATCACTCCGATATATCCACTATTTCGTTATAACCGACTTCGGTTATAAGGAAGTGCAAAAGGGAATGGGAAATCCTGATCGCTTCGCTATATCCCCTATTTCGTTATAACCGGTTTCGACAGTACTGCGATAAACCCCGAACTCGCAGCAAAAAATATACTTAGAAAAACACCCTCCTAATTTCACATAACATAAACTTGGAAAACACAAAATCCTACCTACAACAGAGTGTAGGATCGCATCATGCGATAGCACAAAACTTCTTCGACGTCGTCAGGGAGAAGTTTGGGGACGACAAATCGGACGCGCCGCAGGTAGCGCACCAGTTGCAAATTCCGCAGGCCGCGCGTGGCACACCAATAAAAGACACCGAAACGGCAAGATTTGCGCGTATTTGTCGCGAGCATTTACTCGGAGGAGGGACTGCGGCATGCCCCGTACATGTCTAGCGGGGGAACTCCGAGGACGAGCATTCTCGGTCAGAGCGACGTCTTCGTCGTTCCCGCCGCGGTGCCCCGCGGAGCGTGCCGACGCCGAACTGCCGCATCCTGTTGCAGGCTCAAGGCCCTGGATCAAAAGATGGGCCAGTGCAGCCGTCCCATGGCCAAGCGGAAGAAGGGGCCCAAGAAGAGACGCAGGCAATAAAAAGGTTCCACCCGGCGCCGCCTCAGTAGCGGTACTTTGTCGAGTAGTCCTTGGGGGAGACGACCAGACCTCGGCCCTTGCGTGCCCCCCTGTACACGGTCTCTACGATGTCCACCATCTCCTGCTTGTCCTCCAGGGCCCAGTTGATCTTGTTGTTGTTGCCCGTGCCCAGGTCGATCATGATGTGCTTGTTGCGGAAGAAGAACATGACCGTGCACGGGTCGTACAGTTCGTACATCTTGTTGAAGTCCGGCACCTCCGAGATGTCCACCAGGTAGATGGCGGCAAAGTTCTTGACCTGCACGGGGGCCGAGTCGGGACGTTCGGATTACGGAGTGGAAGGCTGAATTAGTGTAGCTCGAATAATATTTGAGCTAGTCTAACTAAACACGAATGGATATATGCTCACGGCTGCACTCTTTATAACGGGTGGTAGCTTGCGCCACTTAGCCTAGAAACCAAAAGTAATTTTTTGCCTCCCCGCCAATCGATCGGGTTTCCACAACTCGGGCAGGTGGCAGAAATTTCTGACCGAGTCGCAAAAGGCAGCGGCCAGAGAGCTTTTTTTGCAAAGTTCTATAGACCTTTTTAGCATACTTTCGTCCCCGGCCACCTAAGAGACATATCCGGTGTGGGCGACGAAAAAAATGAAACGTTTCAACCTGTAAATAGTAAGAAAATAGAGGGGAGGCAAAACTGGAATGTGCGACGGTTATGTTTATATCCTAAATGTCTTCTATTGGTGTGGCGACGGCAAAACAATGTTTTCGACCACACGGGAAGTGACGACAATTCAAGGTGGCGGCGCCCTTGTGAAAAAGGTCTGTAGAGTGCAGAAGTGTGGTGAGCTGGGCGTGTTGGTATAAAGATATGGCAAACAGAACAGCACACAAAAAAAAAAGGGCAGCAAAAAAGGAACATGCATGACACAAGCGCTGACTCTCAACTGAATTTATACGCAAAAGAAAGAAGAAAATGTGCTGAAAGTCTGGCAGAACCGCCATAGCCACCCACGTGTGGTAGAAGCTAGATGGGCCAAACTAGCCGGTGCCTGAATGCCTGTTTTCTCGAGCATGATTCTTCACTGAAATCTACGGTGGGTAGTCATCTCCTCCCCGCACGTTGCAATATCCTACTCATGTTCTCGAATCCTCAATAGGCACTGACACATCAAAATCATATTTTTTTTTTTAAATATCCGAAACGATTGAAAACGATGCCGGGACATTAGCCTCAAAATTCGAAACTTTGGAATTCAGTATTTCTGAATTAAAAAAACAATTTCCAAATGCCAAATTTGAAGTTCCCGCGTGATCTGTGCCAGTGCAGTGAGTCAAATTTTGCGGTCTCCTGCGACTCGACTTTCTTTGGGACCTCCGCCGTTGCTACCGCGACCCGAAGCGAGGAGTAGACGAGCAGGCAGGATAGAATGGCGCCAGCGCGGGAAACAACCGGTTTCTTCCCCGACAAGCCTCTGGTGGAGCGCCGCCAAGTTTTCCGAGGGAGGATACAAATCCAGGAGGCGACATCACAACGAAATCCGATTTTTGGTATTTCAAAAAGGGGGGCCGTAGTGCGTTTGCAATTGCGTTAAAAAACATGTTTTACGATTGCCGTTATTAAATGTTATAGAAATGTCGCCTACAAAGCTTCTAAATTTCCTGATTTTTGACGTCACCGATCAAAAGAAGCAAGGAGGTGAGCGTGGGAAATATAAATGCTAAAAATAAAAAGGCGCGCGCGCGCGGAAATATTTTTTTGCAATGCGTTTTTTTTTGCGTATCTATTACTATAACTTGCATCATTTTATACAATAAAAAATAATACGACCTTTGGGGTGTCAGTGCTCCTTTAATGGCACTACAATAATTGGGCATTATCGAGACAAGATGACTCAAAATTTTGGAAGCACATTGTGTTAATAGCTTGGGGGATTGCTGCATTTTCCACCCATCAGTGACATTGCTTCAAACAGAAACCTCGTGTTTAGGTAAGCCAAAGACACCTTAGCTAGATGGTGTTCTGTGGCGAGTGACACTCTGGACTGCCTGACTGTCAGCACGGTTTCCTCTTTTTGTGCATAAATTGAGTAGCAAGTCAGCACTTGTGTGTTGTGCACTGTTTCAGTGTGGGAGCAGCGATCCATTGTGCACCGCTTCTACACTCGGTTTAGACGGTAAAGGGGTCTCGCTGACCTTCTGGGCTTAGTTACAAGTTTATAGCGTCTCGAGAAGAAATATTTCTCAAGCGGAGCCTCCGCTTCACTGCCAGATTAAAAACTTTCTCCCCGAGAAGCTGACGGGAAAGCCAAATAAGTGTGCAGCCCAGTCCATACACGATGGGCTCAAGCCTCCTTGAATGTGACAAATGAGCACTGCTTATTTTCATCAAGTGACATCATGTGATTGACAAATTGTCCCTGTGATCGTAGCTACGAGCGTTGAGCGTGCACCGAAAAGCAAATGCTGGGTTTTGATTTGCTAAACCAGCGAAGGGGATCTGACATGCTCCAGCATAGGTCTGCCAATAAGTTCAGACTAACTGGAGTTCTTTCGAGGTGCAACCGAAATCTCCACTACAGGGCGCCTTCTCTGCAATGAACCTCCGTCATACTGCGGGCGCCTGGGCCAGGACTGGAACTATTCGTAGGCCGGCACTTTGCCTCGAAGCTACCAAGGCAAAGGAGTCGAAGCTTCCACATGAGCGAAGGAGAAAGGCAGCAGACCTTCTCGACAATGCTGTACAGGACCTCGTCCATCTTCATGCAGGTGGGGTCCCAGTCGTGGCCGAAGCGGATCACCACCACCCGGTCCTCCTCTGACAGGATGGCCTGGTCCACCTGCCAGCCATTGTGGAGGTGCTGGAGCATGTACGACATGGCCTGCAAAAGCAGATGGCACGTGTCATTGTCGGATGTATCCCCGCTTGCCTTCGTTTGTGTATTTGGTAGACGTTTCATTGTTGGTTTTAGAAACAATGACTAGGTCGTGCAAGCCGCCCCCCGATTCAAACGGGTTCAGCTGCATGTATCCATCCATTCGTTCTTCTCCAATGCGTCCTAGTGCCCACATAGGCTCTAGCGTTCCAGTCATCTTAAGATGAACTGTTGATCGGTTTTATTGTTAGTTTGCTTTTTCCTTGTTTGTTGTGCATACGTTTCAAACGTCGACGGTATGCTGTTGGCGACCTGCACAGCTGACGGCCGATCGACAAGTGCTGAACTCGGCGGGCCGTACTTCAAACGGCCCCCGTGTATGGCCACAAATCAGTTCCCGTGAAAACAAAAAGTGTAAACTACCGCATAGGTCATTACTACGTACCTTGCTGTGTGTTTGGGGAGCGAGGTCGCTAGGTTGGGGTACGCTGTTGAATGCGCGAAGTTGGCAGCTAACGCATCTCGCAGCGCACTACGCGCTGCGGGAAGTCTCAGGACTGAGGAAACGCCGGTGAAAGATCGAAGTGACGCAAGTCTTTTCACCGTGAGTTGCACCTTTAACTATCCACTGCTGGCTACGGAGCCACAGGGATACAGGTTCGACTATACAACCCCATTCATTGAACACGTTGTTGAAATGAGAAGATTCGCGAAAATCGTGAATATAAATGGATAGATAGTGTGTCTATCTGTGTATTGCTTCACCCGCTGTGTTGGGTGGCAGCTTGCGCCACCTAGCCTACACTGTTTATACTCGCGCAAATTGATGAAAAAGAAAAAAAAAAAAAAAAATGAAACGTTTTTAGTACGGGCGAGGGAGCGTTAAAATAAAGTGAGGTATTGGTCATGTGTGCGATTAAGCTCCGATCCTCAGTACCAATGCGTAAAAGTCCATAGTTTTCCTGGTAAACGACATTAGGCCGCGAGGTCTTTGTTTCTTTCAATGCATCTAATATAAATTTTAATCTAAAATAAAAACAACAAAAACGTATTTTTGAGGTATTTCGATTTCTGTCACAAAAACCAAAAAGGTCAACTAGAAAAAAAAAAGAAACGAAAAAAAAAATTTGTTTTTTTGACAGCAGAAGAGCTTAAAGGGGTCATGAAACGAATTTTGGGTTGGGATGAATAATTTTAAATTGGGACTTTACTATCGCATATCGTTTAGTTGGCCAAAAGAAAGAGGCTAGAAAGTCAAAAGCCAGCTTTTCGGTACGAACATTTGAACATATAGCGGACTATTTTGTACCTTCTTGCCTTCGAAAGCTCTCCGCCTTTTTACTATGATACATCCGCGGTTCCAAAAGCGCGTCACCGGCGCCAAACTGACGTCAGCAGAGCCCAGCTGATGCATTGGACACGAGAACTGCGTCACTCGGACGTATGCGCTCGTCAACAATCAATCCGTCGACGAATATTTGAATTCGCGTTCGTGGCCAATGAGTGCCCGACGGAACTTATTGTCACTGGGGAATGACAAGTTCTATGGTGTGCATAAAAAGCACGGTGGAAGCTAGGAGTCATCGCACCGGTGCCGAAGGAATGTCACGACCACGTGATTTCACAATTCGCATTTGAGTTGAGGATTAAAGCTAAGGAGGAAGAAGTAGAAAAATCGTTTCATGACCCCTTTAACGCTCACCTCTTCGGATGCTTCGGCCGAAAAGGTTGGCGTTTGTGAAGGTTGTTTGCCCGCAGTGCGTCGGTGTACGCGGGAATGACATCTTTACAGGGGCTACCGGTATTGGCGTCAACAAAAAAAAAAAAAAAAAACGTACCCGAGAAATAAAAAAGTACTTACGAATATATATATATAAATTTTAATTTAGATGCGTGCTATGATTCCGGCGCTATTAGAGTCCTCGCTAATTACGGTGGGGCAGAAATTCGAGGTTGTGCCAAGGTGTTTCATAGGACCCAATGCAAAACAACGTGTGGGGTATAGGAATAAAATTCGTCTACGTTTCTGTATCTGTACAATTTTGACTGGAAAATGCGGAAAAAAGCTATGCATGTTGTTTGGCTGCAACTAAGTTTTTAGTGCCTTTTGAGCTGCCGAGAGGGAACACAAGGCGCGAATATCCAAGAATTTGGGAATTGCTTCGCCTTCATTAACAACGTTCCGTGTGTGCATTAATTAAGTCATGGACCCGTAAAGTCAAAGAACACAAATAAACATAAACACAAATAACCTGCAATGTGATATTTTTTTTTCCGATTTGAAAACTTCTGTTATTTATGAAGGGATGCACAAAGCCTCCTAACCTGACTTCACAAACATAAAAAAAGAGATGAAAATAGGAATGCAAAGAAACAATGCGTATAATTTGCGTCTCATGTTCTAATCAGTCCTAGTAGGTCAAGAAGGAAGTGGAGGCTTCTCCCACCCCTTTCCACTTTGGCAGGGCGAACACTGGAGAGGAGGTGACATGTTCTCCAGCTTTTGCTCTGCTAAAGTGGAAAGGGGTGGGAGGAGCTTCCGCTGGGTGCTTCGTAAACGAGCATTTTAAATCTTCGCGTTTATTATACTTACATATATTTAAGTTGAGTAGTTGAGTCAATACTTACGCGAGACGCTAATTTCTAGCGTAATGTTCTTCCTTCGTCAGATGTGAGGAGAACTTGCCGAACCAACATCTCTTCCCTGTGATTTCTAAGTAATATTAAAAACAATACTTAAAAGAAAAAATAATGTGAACTAGTATATTTTGGTGAAAACAAATAACACAACACAATAAGTCATCGGAATTTTTTTTTGTTAACTTTACGTTCTTTTTAATTTACGTTTGTTTAGCTTTTTTTTTCAATGAATATTTGCGTACGTTACTGTGCTTTATTTGCATCATATCTCTCCGGTAGAAGAAGCTGGCTTCGGTGTTTTCGTGAAGAATGCACTGATCGTCTTTTGAACCTTTCGTATTTCTCATATTGAACTCTTTCGACTTTAATGTCAGCAAATAACACAACAAATAATGCAAATAATGCAAATACTACCTGTTAAGGCAATTCTTCCTAGTGTGTTGTAGGAGTGGATGATACTACTATACTAGCCTTGTCACTGCCGTTGTTTGCGGTTCGGGCGGACTCTTCGGACGTCGATCCAAAGTCTGAACTCGCTGCTTTGCCAGAGATCTGACTGGAGACGGAAAGACAGAAACAGGAAACACTGTCTCCACATTTCTATTAATATCGTCGGCCTTATAGGTATCTGGAGTGGGAAATAGGAAACCACCGACCCGGAAGTATAACATAAATGAATCGTTTCAACACCGAGAGTTGAACACGATTCTCTCCGACGTTTTTCAAGCTCGATTTCGTGGCAATGCAATGCGAAGCGGATTAGCGGCAAAGCGGGTTCAGGGGTTAGGTTAGGTTTGGTTTGGTTTGGTTAGGTTAGGTTAGGTCAGGTTTGGTTTGGTTAGGTTAGGTTAGAACCGGTCGTGTTCTGTGCGGGTCAAAAAAGACGGTTGGACGTTTCTCCGGAGAGCTTTTGTCCGGTTAGCATTTGTCCGGTGAGCCTTTTTGTCCGGTTACCGTTCTGTCTTCCGTGAGGAGTGTGGATATCCCTTTAAAGGGGGGGGGGGGGGGGGGCATCGAATCTGATTTAGTGCTGCTAAGTCTCGCACGACCTTTGAGAGGGGCACAGCGGCACGCGGGGCACCTGGTCACGTGACACGTTCCCAACGCTGGATTGCATCGTAACGTCCGATTGTGGTTCATCGTGTCATGAAGCAAGACCCTCGGGGGGCGCACCGGCGGCGGCGGCGGCGGCGAGGAGCCGTCAAACGAAACCGAGGGACTCCCTTGCGTCAGCCTCGCCGCGAGCAGTAGCAGTTGGGGCTGTGACGTCACGGCTCCCGCCGGCCAATGGCAGCAGCCGTTGGCTCGTGCGCCGCGCCAAAAGAAAACTAGACGAGTGGCAGCTCTCTGATCCGTTCTCTCCCCGAGCGAGGTTGACCGCGGCGCTCAGACAGCTGTCTTGAACCATTCAAGGTGAGTGCCTTTCTGCGGCTCTGTTGAGCACGTGCCGGTCGGCTTCTACGCCGCCCGGTTCGTTTCTCGCGCGGGGGGCAGGGAGATTTAGAAGGCCGCTCCGACGACTTCGATAACAGAAAGTTTGAGTAGATCACTCCGATAACGATAACCGATACGCCGCCTCTGCGCAAACGTCGTGTCGTCATCGGGTACTGTTATCGGGGAAACGCGCGCTAAGCCCCAACGAATCCGATTTGCCGATAATCCGCACAGATCCACTCTTCGCATACTAATCCGCTTTGCGCGCGCGACTATACGGGCCGCAGGTTCAGGTACTGATAATAGTAACAATGTTAATGCGTGCCAGGCTAATGAAGGGCCTTGTCCCAACGGGGGACTTGGAATAATTTAGATCACCTGGAAATATTTTTACGTGAAACCAAAAATCCCAGTTCGGCGCGCCTTCTCTACATAAGCCTCCGTCAAGTTACTGATACCGCGGCGTGATATTTTTCTATAAAGAATATATTTTTTAATGCGATAACATTCTTTAGCTTCCCTTCCCTTCCCCCCCCCCCCCCTCCCCCCCGGTTTCGCGGACCTTTTTGGCCTTCTCCTTTTCAGTTTCCCCGCTAAATTTGGCGGGAAAATTGGTGTCAAGTGACCTGACGTCACGGGACCTGAAGACAAATGCAGGTTCCCCGCTAAATTTAGCGGAAAAAGTTTCGTCACGTGACCCATACACCAGTTCGGGTTCCCCACTAACTTTAGCGGAAATATTTACCTCACGTGACCTATGCACCGATTCAGTTTCCCCGCTAAATTTAGCAGAAAAATTAGCGTCACGACCCATGCACCAATTCAGTTTCCCCCGTTAACTTTGGCGGGAAAATTGAATTCACACACACACACACAAAAAGTGTTTACTAAAAATGTTTGTCGTCGTATTAACAGTCAGCTGAGTCTCACGACGAATGCTATCGCAATTCATAGACAACCCACAATAGTGGTTTCTGCGGCCATTTTTTCTTGTGTTCTGTGAGCACCTTGCTAGTTGTACGCAATGAGCGGTGATACCGCCTCCCTCGTCACTGATCTCATCTCGTAAGAGAGAAAAAAATGGTAAGCTTTTTTTTTAGTTTATTTGCAATTCCTTTTGCGGCTCGTTGTCAATGCGGTTGTATTTCATTGCGCACAAACGCCGCACTCGAATCCCCGACACGCGCTCCCGTTGCAGGCGGATCGCGCGCTTACGCCCAACTTCCTCTTCCTTGCATCTTGCTCGCAATTACCACGTCTGCCCCCCCCCCCCCCCCCCCCCCCCACACACACACACACGCAATATACTGTAAAAGACTTAATTTTCGCGAATATTGCGTATCGCCTACAATTCGCGAAAAATAGGTCCCGCAAACAATTCCGGAAAAATGTAAACACATTGGAATCTATATTGAGATCCCACCAAATCGCGAAAATTAGAACCCGCGAATAATTCCAGAACTTCAGCTTTGTCCTAAATCGCGAAGTATTGAGTCCGCGAAAAATAAGTCGTTTACAATAAGTATAAACGACGCATTGCCGAGCGCCGAGTGTCCGCCCAGATGTAGCCCCAGTGGTCCGGAACAGATGCCAAAGTTACGGAGTTTTCAATGTTATGTTATTCAAAAGTTATGTGAATTTCGTTTTCTCTGAAACTTTTAACGGAATTTTGGGGTCCGTTTCCGAAATGGTCTGAGCCATTCAGTATTTCAATGGCTACACTATTTACCCATTGAAGATTTCTGAAAATAGTTGGTAACTCTTTGAATAAGATAATGGTTTGTTCTGAAACTTTGACATCTGGTTTAAGCGGCTAGAGCTACGTTTGGGCAAAACTAAACTGTCCCTTCTACGTTTTGATGTTGCTTCTCAACCCAAGTCTCAGGTTAATTCAACATGGTGAATATTCACCAGCTCGCCTGCACCCTTACGATTTTTTTTATGGTAATGCATTTTTTTTTTGGTGTGTGTGTGTGTGTAAGGGGGGGGGGGGGGGGGGACTGTCGATCAAAGTTTTGCTAAGAGTCAGAACTATCTTTCTGACTCTTTACTGTTCGACGTTGTCAAGCAGGCGGCCAGTAGCCAGGCATTTTTTTCGGGGGGGGGGGGGGGGGGGGGGGGGGGGGTGCGGTAGCTGACGGCCCCCAAAACAAATACACAGGATGGCGCCACGGGGTCGTAAAAAACAAGAAAGAAAAAGAGATAGCGCTTCGCTTGACATCTCTAAATCCGCGCTTCGTTTCGGCCGAGGACCATCCATGACCGCTGTACGAATTTCCGCTCACCAAGAGCTGGCGTCCGAGCTTCGATCCATTGCGCGGCGTGCTCAACAAAAATATTTACACCCTTAAGAGTGTGGATAGGGTGTTTTACTGGCATACACCGATGGCTGCACTGTCATGGCTACAACGTTCCAGCACCCTCATTTGGAATAATACACCTTTAGGAATGATCGAATGTAACTCCGAGTAAGAGTGTTAGCCCTGGGTGTACTGCAGCACCCGATGCTCCGGACTCTGCAAACGGCAGGCCGGCCCTGCACACTAGAATGTTTCACACCTTTGAGGGTGCAGATCCGCTTGTCCCACAGCTAACACCCTTAAGTTGTAACTGCAGCACCCCAAGGGTGGTGTTGTCGTAACCTCCTTAATGATGTAAAATCTAATAGCTGATTCTGATTCTCACCTTGATTGATGTAAAATCTAATATCTCAAGTACGCGTTGCCGCAACACGCCAAAGAGAGTGTTGTTTTAACACCGATAGGCTGTTATCCCGAGAGAAACTGATTCTCAGCCGAATGGTGTAAAGTCTAACCCCTCAACGACGTGTTACCGCAACATTCCGAGGAGGCTTTTGGTGTAGCACGCCTAGGGTGTTGGTCCCGGTACAAGCTGATTCGCACCATCAGGGGCGTAAGATCAGTGTCGCCCGGCCCACTGCTCCTAACAGCAAAAGATGAGTGCGCGTAAAGCGAACGGCGCCGAGGCGCGCACCAAAGCCGTAAGCGAAGGTACCAGAAAGAATGAGAGAAAACTGCATCAAAAGAAAGCCATATCAAATCGCTCGTTCTCTCGTCTTATTATTTGTTGTACATTGTTATCAGCAGCATCGCGATTGATAGTCCCCTGTTTCGTGTCCGTGTAACTATGTTAAAATTCCTTCGCGCTATCACGTATGAGAGTATACGACAGTGTCCTGCGTCCTAACTATTGCATATTATCAGACCTATAGTATCCTTATAAGCCTTCTGCCTCTGTGAACATGTCAAACTTCGTACGCGCTTTGATTTATGTCCGGTGAGTTTTCTGCGTCACAATTATTTCGTAATGTTTTATAATTAGCAACACATTGAGTTTAAAGATATAGTATATGGCATATGCATGTATTCATCTACCTTAAGTTATTTCTTTTTGTTTGCTCTACTTTAAAGTTTTGCATTTACATATACAGTACTCATTCGGGTTGATTGATCGAGTATTTCCTATAGTTTATATAGAAACCTAATCCCGCCCGTGCGCCAGAACGTATGGAGAGACCTCTGAACTCCGAGAGGCGGACGTTCCTCACGTCGTCGCCTTGCCCCGAGCCAACCCTTTTCGACGTGCACGAGCAGCTCCGCTTCCACGAAGTCGCGAGGGCGCGGCAATTACGGGCGAGTGCAGCCGTGGAAAGCGTTCCCGACGATCTCTGTGCCCCGGAGCACGGTGCTGCCCCTCCCGAAGAACCATTAGCGTCGAGGAGACCGTCTGGTCGCGACGCTCAGGAACAACTGGAAGGCCGTGCATGATGCATGCACTCGGCCGGTGATGTCGGGGAAGGGGTGACTGTGGCAAAGGTGCGGTGTCAGGCAGTGGTTTACTCCGGTATATGAACTGCGCATGCATGTGGGAGTCTTCTGCGGTAGCGGATGCGTATAGTTCGTACACCGGAGGGTTCGCCATACAGTAACGGTTGTGCAGAAACGGTTCCCTAGAACTCTCTATTATCGGTACGCGGTTCCACTGTCTACGAATCCACAGCCTATAGCACGCGCATTGTCGTCGCTTCGGAGAGTGAGCCAATCAACGCACGAACGCTGAAAATGACACCGCGCTGTCAGAGAGCCGTTTCAGGAATGGTCTACATGATGACCATATATATAGAGCCTAACGGGTGGAGTACGTATGTCAGCCGCAAAGATGCTTCGTTAAGATAGCAATCATTGGCGCAGTCGGACGGAAGCATGCGCGAGCCCTCGTGCAAAGCATTTGTCGCTTTGACAGCTATAGCTTTATGAAAATTCAAAAGCGCAAACACCAAGGAAAAGAAGACGGGAGAGGACAGAGCGCTCTGTCCTGTCCCCTTTTCTTTTCCTTGGTGTTTGCGCTTTTGAATTTTTATACAATGTGTAGCCAACTAGCCCAACAGTTAATTTTGATTCAATAGCGTTATGAGCCGGTGGTGGCGCAGCCGCTTGTTCCCAGTGCGACTTACGAGTGTCACGTGATTTTCTAGGACCCCCCACACCACCGCAGAAGAGAGAGAGTTGTTTGTCCATTGGCTGCCTGCCTCTGCAAGCCCAAAAGATAAACAAAAAGTGTAGTTGATTAATGTTGATAACGGCCTAATATAGCCTCAAATGTGGCTGTCCCCCTACAGTCAGTTCTTTCAGTTGCTTCCCCCCCCCCCCCCCCCCCCCTCCCTCATTAGATATCGTTCTCTTATCCTCGTTAATTGTATCTGGGGGCTCCGAGCACGCGCGGAACAAAAGCTCGCGCTGCAGAACCTATCCGGAGAGCAAGTTCGCGTCTGCTTCTTTTTGCAGGGGTTGTGATAACGCCAGAACGACGGCACGCTCTGATTGGCTCTGATTGAAGGATAGAGAGCAGACCTCCAGGCAGCTTGCCTTTCAGGTCTACCCACTATCCTTCAATCAGAGCCAATCGGAGCTCGACACCTTTCTGACGTCACCACAACACCTGCAAAAGAAGCAGACGAGCTTGCGCTTTACATATGGATCAGGAGCTTGTTCCTCCGACCCCTGTCCGTTAGGATGGGGATGAGCATCGTCCGTGCGTGCGGCCTGCGGAGTGTATTGCACTGGCAATACTTCTCATCTACTGCGAAAACACCGAACGTCCAATGAGGCTCACTAACGTAGCGTTCTATAAACACTACATGGTATATAGCGACACTCGCCTTCTGAGATTCGTACATGGCTCGCCCTGCGGTGGTTCTTTTGGCTGCGTTTCGTTCAGGTACCTTCTTGGCATCCTCGTCAATTCTTCTCGGCTAAGCGCACCGCCGGACTGCCGCAACTCTTTCTGCCATGACATGCTCAGGGAGAGAAACAACAAACCATAGCATCGTTGCGTGCTTCTATTCTGGTTTGTGGCGGGGCCTGACAGACAACATTCGCGCCGAAGCTGAGTTCCCTTTGTCCGGGGCCCGGTTTCCCGATCGCTAATGTACCTTGGAACGGGAATAATTTCTTTTCTCTCCGAGGACAACCTCGCCGACGGTCTCCAAGATCGTATAACGACCGGGCACCGAACCGTTGATCGGTCTGGAGATCGCCCTAATGAGGGTGCTAAGTGTTATAATGGGCTTTTTCGTAGGAAGTACTTGGCGTTGCTCTACTACGTTCATCCGTAAGCTGATTTAGTGGTGTAGTCAGGAATTTTGATCGGCGAAAGGGGGTTGGGGCTGAAGCTCTATAAGTCTCCTTCCTGGCTACGCCACTGGAGTGTGATCACGTGGCGAAAACTATAGACGCCCGATTGGTCCAGCTAGTGCGTAGCTTCTGCCACACTGCGAGCTTAGGGGCGAACGGATTAGAGGGGGAGGAGGAGGAGAACAACTTTATTAAAAGCCAAAAACTACGGAGCTCGTGCCGTCACTTCGGACACCGACTGACTATACACGCCCGCAAGGCCCGCAATGCACGTTCTGCGAAAATCTCTGACTAATCGTCGCTAGCCGGTGCTCTGAGGGCGTCGCTGCGCCAAGCGCAAGGACTCCTTCGGCAAATGCATTCGATTCTACCGCTATAGCCCCGCGTCATTAGCGGCAACTGGTTTGCGAGTTCTGCTTTTGACGTGCCAAGTGTGTTTGATCGAAGGTCAAATGTCCGCCGATCGACTGCCGCATGGTGCGGTTTGAATAATAATGGCTCTTTTGGTGTTGCGTCGGGCTGCATGCAGAACGCCGACGCGACGAGGAGCCGTCGACGCGTGCCGCGTGCCAACGTAGCAGTCGTGGGGTTACAGAACAACATCACGTGCAGGCGTTGCTGTTGTCCCGTGGCTCTTGACCTTGAACAACCGGTGCTTCCGCGATGGGAAAGGGTCTTTGGCCCGTTCTCAAAGGCTTCGTCGAACGGCGTGCAGGGCGCTTTACAGAGCGTCTCCGGGCAACGCGTATCGTTTTTCCTTATCCTTTTATGTTTGTTTGAACTTGCGACAACACGACGTCTGCCTTTTCCGAGCTCTCATTTTGAAGTCGATGGGACGGTTTCCTAACCTCGCCGCGTAGGCTTCGATTCGGGATTTAGTAGATCGATACGACAACTCCGATAACCATCCCGATGACGATATGATGCTCGCGCAGAGGCGCCGGCGGAATGGAGAATTTTAGTAAATCGTCCCGATGACTCCGATAGTGATACCCAGACTTCTTCCGCCGCATCTGCGCGCCCATCGTATCGGGTATCGTTATCGGGGGTATTGCAACGATCTACTAAACCTCTCTGGCATCGAGTATCGTTATCGGAGATATCGGAAGCATCTGCTAAAACTCCCTATTGGGAGCTCCCGGCGGAGGCGACGGTCACGCCACCCAGTGGCAAAGACGCGACTTTTTGAAACGGGGAGTTCGCGCGTTTCGCGCCCGCCGAAATGTGCTGCAAAAATGACCGTGGCACCGGGACTTCTGAAAGGGTTAGAGTAACTTCATACAAAACACACGCTTTACTTGAGTTGTGACATGTCAGCCATTTTCCCGCCCAATCGTTTTATTTCTTATGTATTTTGAAGTGCACGCCAACCGCTGTCACTCAGCTCGAGCGCGTAGCCTTGGCTAAGGCTTGGACGCCAATTTTACTTCACAAGTCACGCGCTGAGTGCACCATCCACTAACCTACATATATTGTAGTAGGCTGGATCGCGGATCTAGACTTGTCTTCCTGGTGTCGAGTGGCACCACCGGGAGCCATCACTTGACATCATTCAATGCAAGGGACTCTATGGGAAAAACGAGGAAAAAGTGCCGTTTCCCCGTTTCTAAGTTGTTGCCGGCACTGAAACATTTTGGCTGCTTTTTAGGAAGCCTGCCAAATAGCTTGCGAACAAACATTAAAACTGACACCCTCACAGTTAATAAATAAATGTTTTGTGGTCGAGAGTGACTCCGCTGGGCGAAACATGTAGTGCAGCTCAGTCAGATAAGAGGTGGCGGTTTCGATGAGTTGGGTTGAGCAGACGACAAGCTTGAAGACTTTGCTACGCGGAATTCGCTCACTCCCGGAAAGCCGCTGTTAACGTGGAACTCGTTCGACATTCATCAACTTCTGGGCTTCCCCGAGGACGGTCTTAATGACGGCAAGTTTCTTTGTTTACTCCACGACGAGAGCAAGCTTGCCAGCTCAGCCGTGGGCGCTCCGGCACGTTTGATATATTAATGGACGTTCGAACGCTCGACAAATACCGATTCGATCTCCAAACAGCCGATATTATGATCGCAGCACATCATAAAATACTCGCCTTTGAGCACCGCGTAGAAGCTCCAATATTCCAACTTTTGCGTGTTTCTCCCACCGCGATTCAGCCTACTGCAATAGAGATCAGTGGCACCAGCGCATCACGAGCTGGCCCACTCAATGCAACAATTGTTTACACTCTGAGACAGAAGGCAGCATATAGAAAGTGTCTATGTGCCGAAGCTTTTCTTTGACGCCGACATGTTGCCCAACAATTACGTTTCCTGCCCGCGCCGCAGTTCGGCGGCCACGATGGGCAAGCGGCTTCCCTGGCGGCGATGGGCGCCGGCGCTGTGTCTGGCGATCTGCCTGTTGTGTGTGGTGCAGCTGTGGTCCACATTCTCGTGGACCAGACATCGTGGCCTGCGGCCGAGGCTCGCTGGCGACGTGCTGGTGCGTGGACGCACCTACCAGGTGCACCTGCGAGAGCCGCTGCATGCGCACCACTTGCGCGTGCACGAAGAGCGGGTGCGGGCCAACAGACTCGCCAAACCGCACCTGGTCGCCCGCAGGCAGATACTCGGTGAGTCGTCCGTGCGGATACTGACGTCCACCCTGTCCACGCCTCTCGTCCACCACAAAAAAAAAAAAAAAAAAAAAAAGATTGTGTGCGGTTATGCGCAATTAGAGGTGGCTGCTGGCATTCGAAAGAGTTATGTGAATGCTGCCTTTGTAGATCTCTTTGATCCATGTGCGCGAATTAAACTTTCACCAAAAGGGCCTTGAACCTTGTTTTACAAATACGTTGACGTCAACATATATCATATGTGTGACTTGAAGCATCGTGTATGCCAGCCAGAGTTTAAAAAAAAAATCTTTTGCGAAGGTTTAATTTATGAGGGGCGTCAGAATACCATGCTTGTGTGCTTTACCATCCCAAAAGGCCAAATGTGGAAATGTATGTCCGTTTGCGTCATGTCTGGTCGGGATACTCAATGAAATGGGAAGCACGGCCATCGGTCGAACAGGGCTCGAGGCCTTGGGTGTCTAGAATGCTCACTGCTTCGCATCTCCATCATTGGGGATTCCATCCAACCTCCGTCAGCAGTCCACATTCGATGCGCTGTTCGCAGCATTCGACCAATTTACATCCCTATCTTCAATGGCCAATGGCTCGAAATTATTCAATTGTCGGACATGGCCCGCCAAATTCAGGCGATTGATTAACATGTTCTATGCAGTTTTTACTAAGAATTGTTTACACATCTAAAATCGCTCGCTGAGAAGCGTATGACGCATTATGCGCATCTGGGTCCGCAAAATTACAAATAGAAACGGTACGTTGTCATAGCAGGTATATACCTAATTTTTTGGGGACGCTGATGTTTCAACGACTTACTAGGTTTAGACTTTGACCGCGAGGGGGTCTCGCGCGTTTCGCGTCGACCGGATGAAAAAACAGGGATTTAATTGAAACGACTCTGGCAGCCAGCCATCCCTTCTTCCGGCCAGTTATTTTGAGGAAACGTTTGTTTACTGGTTTACAAGATTGAAAAAAAAAAAAGGAATCAACTTGGAACAAATATGAGACCAGTGCGCACAGAACACATTGGAACCGACAAGATAGACGGAGTCGCTCCCCTTAGTGTTTATACTACACACGTAAGAGGTTCTCGAATTTCGTTTTCCAATTTTCAATTTGATGAGACATTCCGCAACCCAGTGAAACACCCGCTGTCCCCCAATGCGCCTCCAGAATGCGCGGTCCCTCACAGTGGCACCGTTTTGCAGAGGTGTCCAGTGGCGCCACCACGTCGGACTTTCTGGGCAGGGACCAGCAGGACGCCTGGCCTAACGTCACCTGCACCACGTGCTCGCTCGTCGGTTTCTCTGGTAAACACCTTGCACTTCTATAGGTTGAAAAAGGGTTCGTAGAACGAGGGCACCTTACTTTAAACGGCCAAAACAGAAACACATTTGTAAATAAAACGGCATTTTTTTTTTTTATTGTAAGACATCTTTTGGGAGCTAAAACATGTACCGAGACGTCGTCTTAGTGCCACTATCTTTGGTAGACGCACTCCTTATGAGGCTCCAAGCAGTTTTATTGCCTTCACGTGACGAGTTTATGCTTTGGATGCATGGAGGGCTTTTTGGCGACACGCAGCGCAGCTAACTGCGTTCTGCTTGCAGGACACCTTCTCCAGTCCGGCTTGGGGTCGGCTGTGGACGGCTCGGACTGCGTCATCCGGCTGGGCTTGGCTCCTAGTCGGGGCTACGACGCCGACGTAGGGCAGAAAACAACCTTCAGGCTGATCGACGCTGCCTCGTGAGCATTTCTTATCTGTTCGTGGACCGCTGGATGCGTAGGTGGATGCCAGAGCCTGGTGGATGCATACGGCAGAGGCCTTGAAATCGGGCGCTGGCTTGCGCCACCTAGTTAGCGTCCCGGAAACTTGCCTCAGCGGAGGAAGGATGGACAGAAAAACTGGCAGATATAAGGAAGAATGAACTGTCTGACGGGCTCAGCAACGATTGACCTGGATTGCTATTGAAAGGAACAACTTCCTTCCTGGAATGCACTGAGAAAATAAAAAAAAATAAAAAATAACGCTGTAGGCGAAATGAGTCCGGAGAATAAAGAGGGGAAAGTGCTGGCTATTCTTGGTTGCACCGTAACTGAAACCAGAATCGACGGTATCCGAGCCAGTGGGGAAAACGAGTAGTGCCGAAAACGTCGCGGCGTTCCTCCTCGCGTTTGGTGCTGGTATTATTGCCGGTTAACCAAATGATTCGCACTGCGCACCTCACGATTTTATCCTTCGTCTAGTGTTTCTTCCAGCTTTTTTCCGTGCTCAGGTGTAACGTGAAAATATTCCCTTAGCGAAATACCGCTGTCATAATAATTTTTGTGGTGCATCGCAGTTTTGGTGTAGCACGTTGCAACAATGTTTTCAAACGCTCCAAAAAAAAAAACAAAAAAAAAACGAAAAAATTTGGTGTGTGTGTGTGTATAGGGGGGGGGGGGTGTTATATCGACAGTTCTAGTACGTACCTTTTCTTAGCCGCTTTCAGTACCTTCGTGTACTTTAATACTTTTATTGAAAGCCTCACAAACTTCTTGGCGAGACTCGAATCGAAACCCATATAGAGTGTTCCATATGAGCAATGTTCGAGAGCCGAGAAAGTGGAGGTCAATCACCGAATGGCTCATGCGAGGAATAAGAGAGCCGAGAAAGTGGAGGTTAGTCAACGAATGGCTCATGTGAGAAATGAGTGTTTAGTTATGTCATGCAAAACATGCAAAACATTGTCTCGTAAGACTATCGCGCCGCGATTGGTCAAACACGCACCTCACTTTTTTCAAGACGCGCCGCAGTCCTGAGATTTGAAATAAGTACTCACCGTTTTGAACTTTTTTTATTTTAAATTATAAATATTATGTATCGTTCATATCCTATACAATTAACTACTATGTCCCGTAGTGACCTTGCAGATAAATTCTCGGGGACGTTGAAACATTATAGACCCGGGAAAAAAAAAGTTCGATCCTTTAAAATTGACTTTATTAAAAGCTGAATAATAAATGAGCAACTAGAAATAAAGGTACTTTGACGACATTAAATCATAGATCATTAATTCCTCTTTAATTTGACATTAACTTCACATTTGTACAGCACGCACAGATAAGCTTATTAGCTATAAAAAGTAGCATAACGACATGAATTGTGGGGTTACCGATTAAAAGGAACCCTGATATAACTTTCGAACATTTTTTCTAAACGGTAACCTCAATAAGTCTCGATTGTTTATGCAGCGGCATTCCAGACGTGTGGCTGTGACGAAAATCGGTGAGCTTTAGTAAGTTGTGTTGACGTGATCGGTTCGCCTCCGAACGATTCACCGCCGCCACTGCGCTTGCGCGCGCGAATCGTTCAGGACACGGAAAAAATAAAGGTTTAGTGTGTCGTTTCGAGGAGACAGGGTTGTTCCGGAAAAAAGTTTGGTAAGAGTTAGGTAGAACATATTACGATTCGTGGCACATGACGAGAGTGAACTCTGCACGCATGCCCGGCTGCTCCGGCGATTCGGTCGGCGACGAACCGTATGCCTCAAAACGACTCACCAGAACACCCTATATCAACGGCATGAGCCAATGAAAGAGCCGGCAATGCTCCAAACTCCGGTCATTCTTAGACGGTTCTGCGATTTCTGTGTCACCCCGCTTATTGGCCGGGAACGCGAAACACGAACGTTAATCGACGGATTAATTGGTTAGCGAGTGCAAACCAAGCAGTGACGCATGCCTTCGAGGCGGGTTCAACCGTGGTGTTTGAAGTGCTAGACGATTTTGGGAGGGGAGAAGTAGAAAAGCCAGCTCCTATTTTCGATGATTTACAGCAAAAAACAGAATTTCTGGTACCATATCCCCATTCGCTAGCTTTCTTGTGCACTGCTAACCGATGACACGCAGTCTGTAGGTCAGATGCGAACCCGGTATCGTTTCACGGTCTCTTCAACTCGCGTCTGTTGCGAATGCCCAACCGTTTCCTGAATCGGCACCGTGCAGCAGCTGCTCAGTAACAACGCGCAGTTGGCATCGTTGGAGCACGGCATTTAGTCCGCGTGTACATAGCATTAGCTCACATTCGTAAAAAGAACAGAATACTGCCAGGTGTTTTCCTCTGACAGCTTGTTATCCTGTTCTCATTGTTGTTAACTTCTCTTTATTTTTCCCCAAATCGCCTTCAGAGAAAGAAGTCAAATGATAAACTATTGTGATCAACTTTTGTTTTTGTAGATTTTTTGCGGCATAGGTTGATTTCCCGGCTCTGCTGTCATTACGCTGTACGAAAACGGGTTGTATTTCTGTCCGAGCTGTCCGGCGACAGGCCATGCTCACGCCCGAGTGCGCGTCGCAGGTTGCACGAGGCGCAGCGCAAGCGGCACGCCACGAGTGCTCTGGGACCGGGCAGGCTGGTGGTGTTTGGGACGGCCCGACCGGACCGCTGGAACCCCAAGAAACTGCCGGGGCACGTGCAGCTGCTCCGGCTCAAACGTGCTGCTGAGCACAGGGCGGCCGCTAGCCTCGCCCAGTCGGCGCTCAGCCTCGGGTAGGTATAGACATTTTCCACAGGGGCGCCGCCATCTTGAATTGTCGTCACTTCCAGTATGGGCGACGACAAAATATAGTAAAACGTTTCAACCTGTAACCAGTAAAAAAATAGAGGGGAGCCAAAACGAGAATGTGTGACGGTTAGGCTTATATCTTAAATGTGTTCTATTGGCGTGGCGACGGCAAAGTAACGTTTTCGCCCATACTGGAAGTGACGACAATTCAAGATGGCGGCGCCCTTGTGGAAAAGGTCTATAGGCACGCCTAGAAGCCCGAAGTAAAGGCACGCGAGGTAATGCAACAAGACGCTTCGGTGGCGCTCTCTCGTGGTTCCTACCCGTGATATCGTGCCATTTGGATTGTCGGTTGCGAACAAGCTGGAGTTATGTTAAAAGGGCAATTCCACTCAACAAGTCGGCCCTATAGATATGGCTGATATCGCTTCAGGGGTTCAAAATACGGTCATATGTAATATATCACGTCAAAGCGACGCTGCATTCCCGATTAAAACCAATATTACAAATGTTCTACCGGCTGGGTTAGCGGCCCGACAGCGGTTGAGCAACGCTGGCACCGGATGAGCAAGTGGAGCAACATTGCGAAATGACGTACCTATGCTCTAGTACGGACGCCGCGGACGCCTCGTTTCCCGTGGCGTTCTTCGATTCTGCTGACGGCAAGAGGTGCTTACCGCATTATCCTGTGTTCTCCAATTTTTATTGGCGTCCTGGCAGTTCATGTAACTCCAACGTAGCTTCCGCGACCGCGCGGAAGAGAGCGAAGCGGTGCTGCTCGTTCACGCGCTTGTCATGGAGCCGGAGAGACTCGCCGGACTCGCGTTGGGCAATGTCGAGCACGACTTGTAGTACTGTGGGGTTGCCCCAACAATCCGCGGCGCGAAACCCGGAGCTGCGGTTCCACCAGTTTCCAAGAGACCGAAGAAAAAAAAAAAGCACAAGGTGTTGGTCGGTGCCACTCGCCGGATATACTTCGGAAGACCGTGGACTCCGAGCTCCAACGCGAAGCTCTCCTCCCAGCACTTTACGCCAGACAGCAGCTACACACGGGATCTGCCGCTGCCGACTTTTGCGGGTTTCTCCACGAAACACGCGTCTTTGAGGAACGACGCGGTGCCGTCGCTGTTCGCGTACCGTCCGCCGGCTGCTGCAGCACGAGCGGCCGGTTGCAGCAGGTCGCAGCAGCTCTAACTATAGCGTACACATAAAAGCACCTTAGCTTTAACAACTTATACCGCTTGTGGATACCACCTGTTCATCTTTCTCCCATTATTTCTTTTTCTCTAGGTCCGCGAGCAAGAAGCAAATACAGTCACGTTACGCCGGCACTGACCGCCTCATATTGTTTATAGCAGTCGGATTCGCTTCTCGGCCCGGCAAATTTATAAATACACACCAAAACTGACTACATTTGGTGCATATTTACAAAGTGCAGCGGTAGAAAAGAAAATGTGCAACTTACCTTCTGTTTTCAAACTCCACGTGCGACTGAGCCGACCGTGTCCGTGCGTCTGCTCAGGAGCGCGGGACGAGATCTACGTCATGCCGTCGACGCGCAGCTGATTATCAGTGTTGCCAAACTGCTCGAGCCGGTATAGTTTCAGTTTCGCCGTGCCGCCGGAACGAAACTTGGATACGCGATATCTACAAAACTATACACGCTACCGAAAAATAAATGAAATCTCGTGATTCAGGGTTGCCGATTTCGACTAAACAGATCATAACCCCAAAAATCGTAAAAATGGAACGGAGTTGCAAAACCACAAGCGTTGAAGTTAACAGTCTGATATGTTACACTTTTATTTCCGTCGATAAAAGCAGAATTATTATACCATATTCAGACAATCGTGAAGGTCGCTTTGTAGCAGCTGTGCATGGGCGCCGCGATAACCGACCTTCAGTATTTGTTTCCTCTTATTCCGTTCGCCTCACTTCATCATTGCCACAGCTGGACAGGTTAGTGCCACTTTAGGTGCTACTGTGTCCACCTCCCTATAGGCCTCAGTGGAGGCTCATCAACGCCCGCTTCAGTGCCTCGGCGTTTCGGTAAGAGAAGGTCGGCAATGGGCGGCTCGATTTGGCGCGTGCTTAAAGCGTCTATAAGGGAACTTTATCTGCGGTGGCGAATCGGCTCGCGATCTTCTGCACATGGCGTGTCCTCGCGACGCCAGAGCATGGTTTGTTTCTACAATCACAAAGGGATCTACGGTAAAGGTATCTTTAAGTTCGCCATGTTAATGGGTTACTAATTCGAAGGGGATAATAATCTCACTAAAAACGTAATATACTCCGTTTTGCGCTCGTGCAGTGCTAGCATAGTTCAGGGCCACGTGCTCGCGCTTGTAGCTTCGGCCTCGCTTTCATGCGCTTAATTAAGGTGAAACAGTATAGTGAGTGCTTGGCCCAATCTGAAAGGCCGTTCGTAGCGACGCTTTTGGTCGCGTTCGTCGCAGATATCCGGGAACAGCTTTTCTGTGCGTCGTTCTCAAGTATAGCGTAGTTTTCACAGTACTGTGGCATCCAATGCTGCGCGAGAGCTTCATCTTGCATCTCGCCATAGACTCTATATACCGACAAAGCCTGGCAGATCGCCACGAGAAGCGGCCGCCGAAATGGAAAAAGTGGAGCGGCAGACAAGGGATGAGAGGAGAGCCACGTGACTGGCGCCCCGCTGCGGCGAGACGCAGAAACGCACTTCCTCCGAGCGAACAAGTGTGTTTCGTGTTCTCGCCGCTGCAAAAGATGCGCGCTGACGTCCGGGTTCCCCGAGAAATGGCTCTTATTTGATGCTCTGTGCTACCATATCCCCGTGCTCCAAATCTGCCACCGGGCACTCTATGGCTGTGTCGTCGAACTGCCAGGCTTTGCGAGTATAGAGGAGGCTATGATCTCGCTCGCACGCGCTATCGTGTGAAGGGAACGCCAAAAGGACGTACGCACTCTCCCAAGGCTTCGCCAACGCTACACTGTAACAACGTTGCGGAAACTCTGCTAGCAGAAACTCAACGTCGCTGAATAGAGATTTCACTCGAGGGACATCCACGTTGGGGCGGCGAGAGGACTATGCGTGGGTGAAGGCGCGCAGGTGCCAAATCAGGGTATCTTTATGGTACAACCTACGGTGAACCTCCCTGACAATCTGTCCGTGTAGGAGTGGAGGCGTCCTTCGTTGACTGGCTGATTTATTTATTTATTTATTCTGTTTGAATGGCGGAAGGGCCACAAAAGCCATAGAGCGCCAAGAGGTGGGGTGACGTTGAAGGACGCGAGGACCACGTGTTCGCGCTGGGAGTAGACACAGCGTGTGGCCTTCGAGAAATAATTAAACAATGACTGTACATTAAAATGACCGATCACTGTGCACTGCGACGCGACTGACTGAAGGTACTGTAGTGCGACAGTCCCGCCGGGACGCCATGTCCACCGTCCTCGGGAAGGGACAGGGCGTCGCCAGGGCGCACAGGAATGTGAGGCCTTCCGCTGGCTCATCTCACCGTGCACTACAATTCTGAAGCCGAGACATGATCACCTTTCCGTCCGGTGACCCAACAAAATAGCGCATAAACGGCAGTACTCTCGCGCGCTTTCGAATTAAAAGTTGAGAGACTCATTTGTCGGCCACATGTGTCGTCCACAGGTACGCGCTGTCCGGCACCGAGGCGTCCGGCCTCTGGCACGCCGTGCGACTCGTCGACAACGTTGGCTGCTCCAGCGTCCGTATCTTCGGAGTCCCAGACCCAAAAGCTTGCAAGTACGTCAATTTGTCGCTTTTTTGGTACCCACGGGGAGCTGTACCGCCTCGAGGCTGACTCAAAGTGCATTGAAGAAGCGTCCTCCGGTCGTGCAGGGAATCTCCCTGGTTAATGCTGCCTTCTCACTTTCGGGCCTCAATAGCATTTCTTGGTGGCTAGGGTGTTGAAGTCTTCTCCAGCAGCCCAGAAGTGTTAGATAGATTTTCCCTAACTCCTCTGTTTGCCTGGTGTTCGTCTTGTCACTGTGGGGTGTTGGAGAGCAAGACTCTCTATCTCTTCGGTGTGGCTAGTGTTGCAGGGTCTTTTCACTTCGTGAGTGTTCGCGAATCTTGTTCCCTGACACCCCAGAGGTGTTAGAGGGTGAGCCTCTCTAACTCTTCTGAGTGGCTAGGGTGTTAGTCCTCTCTCTGAGGGGTGTTAGATAATCTCACTCTCCTACTCCCGGAGGTGTTAGGGTGAGCCTCTTTAACACTTCTGTGTGGTTTGGGTGTTGGGGTATTATCACTGTGGGGTGTTAGCACACCCCTCTCCAACACCCCTGGGTGTCTAGGGTGTTAGTCTTCTCGCTATAAGGTGTTCTTTAACTTCCCTGGGTGGCTAGGCTATTAGAGTTCTCTCTGTGTAGGGTGTTAGATAACTTTGCTCTCCAAAACCCTAGAGCTGTTAGAGAGTGAGCCTCCCTAACACCTCTGCGTGGCTAGGGTGTCGAAGTCTGTTCACTGTGCGGTGTTCTCTAACTCCTCTGGGTGACTAGGGTGTTAGAGACTTCTCACTCTGGGGTGCTAGAGAAGTGTTTGATGGACGGGAGGGGCCAACTGTGCGCAAATAATTTGTGCAGCCCGTTGGAGTTTTCATTTTTTCTTCTTCCGGTGCACTCGTTTCATCGAGCCGAGCCGTTGCAAGGCGTTCCCAATTACCCGCATATAACCTCTCGCTCTTCGTCCCAGGAGGCGCAAGGACGATCCGACCCGGTCCAACTACTGGGCCCCATGGTCAGCGGGCCAGTGCTCGGAAGGGCTGGACGCCGGCGCCAACCACGATCCCCGGCTGCCGGACCCGATGCAGCTGAGCCTGGCCGACCGGAGGGCCCTGGCCGGCTGGATATCCTCGCGGACTGTGCGCTTCGACGCGCCGCCGTGGCCCAGTGAACGGGGCTGAGGCCCCCGGCTCTGCAGCTCTAACAGTCGTGGGACGTTTCGGTAGTCCAGGATCTCTGAAAGTCGTCGGACTGCGGCGGCCCGCGAGTTCGGACAGCCGTGGGACTTTTCGGTAGTCCAGTATCTCTGAAAGTCGCCGGATTGCGGTGGCCCGGGAGTTCGGACAGTCGTGGGAGTTTGCGGTAGTCCAGGAGTTTTGTCACTCGTGGGACTTTGCTGTAGTCCAGGAGTGCGGACAGTTGTGGGACTTTGCGGCAGTCCTGGAACTCTGCCCCGTTGATTACCTGGAGCGGCTGGAGCGACTTTCATCCAAACGATGGACTCTTCTTTCTCCTTGGCTGCAGACCCCCCCGATATATGATGCACACTTTGGACCGAGCCTCGAGAGGCTTTGAGCTCCGTGTCGAAAACAAAGGACCCGTGAAGGAGGTGCTCGGGGGCCCAGCGCTCCCAGTCTGTGCGGCACCTGGTGTACAGTTTGCCAAATGCTGTGCACTGTGCAGACTCTGAGGTGCTGCACATTTCTTCCCGTCGCCTACATCCTCCAGTGCCAACGCCTATGCACCTTTGTTACACGTTAGCAGCTATGTCTCCTGGGCGCGCCGCCATCTTGCTACTGGTGTGTGCAGAGTGCCTGATAGCCAAGCCTTACCAAGGCTTGCTTGCAGTTGACAGACTGGTAACCTAACAAAGCGTTTCCACCCACGGCGGCTAGACTAGCCTTCGAAGCGTGGCTGCTTGGAAACCTGTATACTCTGCTCGAGCCATAGACAATGATGTTCTTCATGCTGTGCGTACACGGATGAAACGGAAAAGCACGATTGCTACAGCACACGGAGGAAGGGGGCCTTGGACGAGGGAAGCCGTTTTTGGACTCCGGCTTCCTCTCGACCAAGGGGGCGACATAAGATACCGGGGTTTGAGAAAACTGTGAAATGTTGAAAAGGTGTCATTTGTCGTTACGTGTGTCACACAACTGATTGGAATGCGTCATGCTGTCTTTTGACCAGTGCGCGTGTTTGTGTTTTGTTAGCCCATGGTTTTGACGTGTTTGCATTTATCTGTATTCTTGTATACATATATGTATATTAATGCAAGCGAAAGAGCGAAAAAAAAATCCACATTTTTCATTGAAATAGCGCCATTTTGCCGCGATATTTATTGTACAGTAACGAACGGGCCGTTTTCGGACTTAAGAGCACGTGGTGATCCCGATGGAATTGTCAGTTTGGATCATGGTCAGAGTGATTGGAAAATAGTAAACTACGCAACTACCCGCTCGAACTAAACACGTTTCCTAGATGTCGCACTGACATGGTGAAAATGCTATAGCAAGACCCATTAATGGAGAAAAAAAGTTTATTGGACGACAAAGTTTTCGTGGTGCCATCTACTCAAAGTGAACAGGCTGCCACAGGGACAGCTTAAAGAATGCACGATAAAGGGGAAGGGGCGTTCCTTTTGCAACAGGAAACGTTTTGGGAGACCCGCTGTGGACGTCACAACAGCCGAATCCATGCTCCCACGAGAATCAACGGAAGTGTCAAAGCGGGAGTACTACATAATTCAATCATCCTCAACAAGAACAGCGTGTTAGCAATAACTATCTCGTATGCTCAATAAACGACGCAGTACATTTGTGATGAGTCACATCTCGGGTTCTCTCGTCACAGTGAAAAGCTTTGGTAGAGTTGAGTCCCGCGTGGACGTGCCTCGATTTAGTCGGCTACGAGGGCGTCCCGACGTAGACTGGGGCCATCCTTCGCCACATGCAGTGCCGGCGAAATAAAACAAATATCGAGATAAGCGTCGAGCAGTAGTATGGACAAGGCTACGCGCTCGCGCCGATAGATGCCAGGGCGTGTGCACTTGGGCACAATCTGGCGGTAAAACGGACAAATGGCCATCAGCCTGTACAAGTTTCCCGAAGGAGAGAAGGATGATATAATGTTTTTAAATTTCACAGTGGAATGCTCACACCTTGTGTGCCTTTTCACGCAGGAAATCCAACGCCGCTTTACATGGCCTGCATTGATCTCACTGGGGCGCCTCAATGTCCTACTTAGGGGGATGACAATCGTTGTAGTACCTGATGCCAACAACTCAAGCGCGCAGGGGAAATAAAAAACGATGCCGGAAACAAAATTCCGTTGTAGCACAATCAACGCCAAAAGCGCGTTCCGGGAAACGCGGTTTCACGCGTTCCATGAAAAAAGTGATAAGAACAAAATGGTTAGATGTCATACCACCCTGATCCTTACACCGTGCCCTGATCTCACATCTACCATTCTGGCAGTTTCGCTCTGAGCTCATACATTTTGTAGACTGTCGGTCCACACTACCGAATTTGTTCTGCTGGACAAGAACAGGTAGAAATGACCACCAGCGTGACGCGACGTGGCGAGGCAAGAAAACCTGTCCAGGCATGCAGGCGTGGACAAGGAAGGTCTTCAGGCATGCACGTCCCTGCGCCTTTCGATGCGGGCCACGAAGGTGCGGATGTGTCCGGGTAGGATGCGGACGGTGTCCTCGAAGCGCGAGCGGGAGCCCCGCTTAAGCCAGACGCGCATGCGTTGCTGCTGAGCCACAGGGGCCACGGCCCCTCGACGGCGCCAGATGAAGCGTAGCACGGAGTCCCGGTCTTGTGTCGAGCCCAGGGACGTCTCCGTCACGTGGTACAGGACCTGCTTAGTCAGGAGCCGCTACAAGCAAAACGTAGATTAGTGTTGTTGACAGAAAGAGAGAGGGGTCAACCTAGACGTTTGTCCTAGTTCTCCAGTCTGCGCCGGTTAGGCGAAGATGGAAGAGAAAGATGTAGCGACGAGAGAGTACAGTGAAACGACTGTGATGCAAGAGATAGGATGATGCTAACTAAAACTCACTTCCACACGCGCACACTCGCGCTCAAAACAGAAGCCTAAAGAATTTCTGAGAGTTCGGTACTGGCGAAATCAGAGCATCGGATGCCTTTGCAGATTGGCTTATTGGGTTCCAGACGCCAAGGCATGCGGCTCGATAATAGTTGCGTTTTTACAAACGGGCGGGTCGCAGTGATGGCTCTTCAAGAAAGGTGTATCTCTCTATTGTTGGTTTCGCTAGCATGCTATCTCCTGAGAATCAGTTTAGTTTGAGCTAACTTAGGAGCTGGTCCCAGCTGGATCTATCTGAAATTAAGACTGACCCAGCTAGAACCTTTTCTTGATCCAGCTTCAGCTGAACTTATTTTTACCTGGCCGATTAACGTTTCTAGTGAGCTATTTTACTGGGCTATTAACCTTTCTAATTAAGCTACTAAGTGAAAAACTTCGGAGAACTACATCGTTCGGGTAAATGGGCCAGCCATAAAAAAATATAGAACTCATCTACACATAAAAAAAGGGGTTATTTTGTTTTGAACGTGAAAGCAGCGTCTGACTGCTCAGGCTCTACATCGAGGACTCTTTTCTCACTTTCAGACTTTTACACCTGATAACACTTCATACATAGTTAAATAATGCTCTTTGTGAAAATGGCAGATAGCGGGAGAAAAAGACAAATGATTGTGGACGCGCTGCAGAAGATTGCGCAGCATTAAAAAAAAAAAAAAAAAAAGCTGTTTTGGGTGCATTAAAGAGCAGTCCTGGCATTTCTTCGGCACATCACGAGTTTGTTTAATTATATTCCTCTCTGCCCAAGACCAGCTTGGAATAGAACCCCCTTTCCTAACATCATCGCTTGCATCAAGGTCACCAACGCGGACCATCTTTGAAAGTAGCCAGCCCGAACAAAAGGTTAGGGCACAAACGAGCTGGCGGTGGTTAAACATTTGACTAAAAACCCCGAGACTGGGACGACAAGGGACGGACAAACACAGTCTCAATTTGAAACTTCGTGTTTGTCCGTCCCTTCTCGTCCCAGAACAGGGATTTTAGTCAAATGTGTAACCAGCCTTTCGTATAATTTATTTATATACCATAATATTACTTGCTTTTTTGGGCTATTAATTTATTTTCTTTGTTGATTTACATACGCACCCCCTTTGTAGTGCCCTCTAGGTCAGTGGTTCACAACCGTTGATGTTTCGCGGACCGATCGGCAAAGATGATGGAGGACCCGATTTGTGGCGAGGAGAAGGAAAATTTATATGTTAATTATGATAATACTTTTATAAATAGATATAACTAAGGGCGAGTGTAAAATACACCTCCCTCATTGACATACAAGCTAGATAACTCACCCCAAAAAGTGGAACGTTTTTTCTCAATTTGAAGAAAGACAACTTTTCTTGCCGGCTTTGACTGACAAGGCAAGGCAAGGCTTCGTGGGCCCCTAGAATGCCTTTGCGTACCCCAAAGGGTCCGTAGACCCCCCATTTGAAAGCCACTGCTCTAGGTATTGAAATGAATAAATAAAATTAATACTAGGATAAAAAGCAAAAACGCCGTTCGGTTGTAAGGAAAGTTATAATGTGCCTCATATTCTACCATTCCAAGCAATATTAAGAAACAAAGTGAACGATGCTGTCGAATGACTTGACGAATTTCACAGGAATGGCGTCCTTTTCAACGTTGTATCACTATTTCCTATTAACGTACCATAAATTCCAAACAAACGCCCCCCCCCCTCCCCCCCCCCCCCCCCCCCCCCCCCCCTTCCCCGAGTGGTCGCATGCCTTATATTTTTCCTCTCTTTATCTGTCCACCGTGATTGGGCATTCACTCGGGAGTCGGGAGTTTCGCGGATTTGCAGCCGACTGCTGCAAGCAACTGTCGATGCAGAAGCTCCATCAGATCGGACATGTCGTACGATTTTCTCTACCAGGCCGGCATATGGTGGCCCTTGGCAAACATACAATGGTTATAAAAGAAATCTAGTTCAAAGTAAGGTGAGAAGTAGCGACCTTATTTACAAAAGAACACCGAATCCGAGTCGTTTCTCGGCTCTTTATGTAGGGCGGCGAGTCTCCTATGTCCCACATTACTTTGCTACGCGTTCCTGGCGTGGAGAAGGTTGCACCGGATTTCACGATCGGAAAAGCGTCCGGCCGATAACCCGTGAGACTGACCGAAATGAAAAGATTGACCGGGCGGGTGTAGTTGGAGGTCTCCGGCGCCTGGTACTCGATGCGCAACAGTACCTTGTCCCCGCTGACTCGTTCCAGGCTGAGCACGTGCAAGTGCCGAGGCAGGGGCGCACGAAGGCCGCTCCACTGCGCCCAGTAGGAAATAAGTTATGTTCATCTTTCGCGAACACTGCGTGCACAACGAACAAAGTCGGGAGGAGTTCAAAGCCTCCGCAGCCAAGGTGATGGGGAAGGATGGCTTCTCCATACACTTTGAACGGTTTGCGCAAGTGGACACACACTATATCGACCGCGAGTTCTTCGGGAATAAAGAAAATGATTCATCTCTCCTAGGTGTGACATCAGCCAGTGCTATACGATCCGATGGAGGCAATGAGACAACACCAGAGCCGTGTGTAGAGAGAGTTTGGTCAATATGAGGCGCGGGCAGAGCCAGGGCGTGCACGACACAGAAAGTGGGCTTGACATGCTCTCTTGGCCAACCAGAAGCCTAAAAAAAATCCCCTAGCGGTGGTAACGAGAAACTGTTTTGGTCCAAGGTATATGTTGGTATATGGTTTTAATAAGCCCGTAAGAGCTGTAGAGAGCTGTAAGAGAGGTGTAGTAACCTTTCATGGTTGAAAACAGGGTACACGTAATGTCTCGATCATGATCATCCAGAAAGATGTAAGAAACGAATGCGGCGCTCAACTATGTTTTGTTCGGACAGAATGTGACCACTCGGACGGCAAATTCCCGGCCCTCGGCGCTTGGCGTACGGATTATGTCGATCGTTCCGCTAGTCGCGCTCTTTCACCATGATTTTGGATGACTGTGATGGAACATCACCTGCACCATATTTTGAATCACCGAGAGTTACTCCGACGCACTTATTAGGTCTGTTTCTCGCGACCACCGCCAGGGTATTATTTCCGGCTTCTGGTTGGCCACATTCGAATTCGTGAAGACGCCCTGGAACACGCCCGCCCGCTTTCGGCCAATGGCGCCTCGCCATTTGTCTCTTATACTTCCCAACGAATGGCCAAACTCTCTACATATACGGCTCTGGACAGCACCAAAAGTGCATCGTCGCTGACATAGGCTAGGCGGCGCAAGCTACCGCCCGTTACAAAGGGTATAGCCATTAACATCCATCCATCCAGCCGGCGCCCTTCGTCTTTATATGCGTTTGCTATCAGCGACTAAACCAATCACGCACAATGAATTCGGCGCGATACCTGCGCTTTTTTCTTTTGGCTCTGCTTGATTGACTCTATCGAATCTTAGCGTCGGCGGCGTTCGGATTTCAATCGAAACGTAACGCGGCGAGTTCGATGCTCTTTCCTGTATAGACCAATTCAACTTCTCACTGACGTCACTCCACTGCGGTGGCGCTGCTGTCGGTACTGCGCATGCGCAAATGCCTCACTCCTCCCAAATTTGGTTTCTGCGCAGGCGCAGTGCCCACACCTGGTGTAGGCAAAGCGGGCTTCTTTGTAAACACTATGGTGGGGCCCTAAACTCGTCAAACACAAAGTTGGAGCCGAAAGTTCGCGGAACGCGCCAATTGGATGCCAACCAAAAAAAAAAAAAAAAAAAAAGAAACGCGAAGTCATTGTTGGGATAGCTTAATCGGTACGCTCTGTGAACTTCGACGGATCCCAAGGTGGCGGGTTCGAATCCCGACCGAGGTGCCCGCAATATGACGGAGGCTTATTGCGGAGAAGGCGCCGTGTAACCGAGCTTTCGGTTGCACGTCAAACGATCCCCAGGTGGTCCAAATTAATCCTCAGTCCTCCGCTGGGGCGTGCCAGATGCCCGTCGTAGGTTTGGCACGTAAAACCCTCAAATTTGACTTTGATTTGACTGTGAACTTCGGTCGCAATTGTGTGTTTTTCACGAGTTTAGAGCCCTTGGTGTATAAAAGTAGTCGACTCCCACCCACCGACTTGACGCTCAGGTTGACAAAGTGCTTCTGCTCGGTGTCGACGAGGGACAACTGCGGCGACCACACCATGCGGTTCGCCAAGCTCCTCAGGGACTCCTGCGTGGGGTACCAACATCAGGACACCTGTCCACGTGCGTGGTCAAGCTAGTGGTGCCTGGAACGCGCGTTCGACCGGTGGGTCTACCGCGTCCTCAATTGTGGTCTCTCCTTTTCCACCCGATAACGTCGCACTATGACGTGCTGTTGCCTGCCGGGATACTGGACGTGGCACAACGGTGGGGGTGACTATGGCAGACGCCTGTTCCGATCACTCTCTAGCTTGACAGTTCGCGGAAGTTTCGTCGACCAGTATTTGGGATAATGCGACAACAGGAACACTCGCGTTCCTTCGTTTCTTTTTTGCCAGAATTTGTACGATTAACTGCCAGGGTCGCGACAGCTGACAACATGACACTCTGGCTCCCGTGATGTCATCCGCTGCCACTTCAGGCCCACTTTCGATTCATGGGTTGTACTTGATGCAAAGCATATCAATCAAAAACATCTTCCAGACAGTGTAGCCAAGCGTTGCACGCGACCTGCAAAATAGCTATGATGGGTTATGTTAGGTTAGGACCGTTAGGTTAGATTAGGTTAGTTGCGGCAATCGTTTGCTTCTCTTAACGACCGACAGTGGTAACACGCTTCATGTCTCCTGCATCCCTATCACCATAGCTGGCAGCAACGCCACAGTGGAAAGTACCAGTTAAGTCTTAGGACATCGGGTTCTAAATAAAATGGCGCAGGCAAAAAACAACAAAAAAACATTAGGGGTTGTATTCTTATTTACACTTGAACAATATACCTACAGAGTGGGATACAATATCCTCCATCTGTCCGTTTTTGTTAGAAGTTTCTTCTTTTCTAGTCCTGGAGTGCAAAGCCCCCTTTTGGCCCACCATAGAAGAGGACGGGGTTCCAGTCCAGCGTGGCCAACCTGAGCGTCTTGGACTGTGCCGACGTGCAGCCAGTGGCGTCCTTTGATGCTGGTGCCGGGTTCTCCCGGTAGTCTTCGCTGCACCAGGAATTCCAGCTGCCCGCTGCTCAAACTCGACGCGGCCTGGGACCTGTCCGGGAACACGGTCAGCTGCACGTCTTGGCTGTCGCTCTGCGAAAGGGAAGCAGTACTACCGTCGGGGTCGGCCTAAACAACCAGCCGACTCTCGAGAGCTGCACGCAGCTCGTTCTCTCATTCAGCGATAGTGGGCTAACGCATCTGGCCACTTTAACATCCCCCAAAGTCGTAACGCATATGGCGAGCGACTTTTTTTCAATTCTACTGTCTAAAATACGGAATATTTTCCTCCTCTCCAGTCATAAATTCACTTAATTTCAACTTTTCCTTGAAGCACCACATTTTCCTACAAGGGATATGTCCCCTCGTCTTGACACTCATTAGCTTCTCAGATAAATACTTTGCGTCACTGATATAATAATATTTCTTTAATTTATTTCATCTGTGCCTTTTTTTTTTTCACATTACCTGACCATTTGAGTAACTCGAAATTCTGTTAGTCTTTTTTTTTGTATTTTCAGTGTTCTCAATAAAAGTACCTGTCATCGTAATCTTTTATTTAAACCGGCCTAAACTAGCCAGATTGCTATGGGCCCAGATGGTCTTTCAATAACATGCCATATGCATTGACTTTAATGAAACGATTGCTTGATTGGTTTATTAATTAATTTTTACTATTGCCTGCGTGAGCTTCGCCACCGGTGCTGAGTGTTCTTCTATAACGTGAAAGAACATATGCTATTAAAAATATCCTAAAGTGGCCTAGAGGGGCGTCGCACATAGTCATGTGCACAGAGAACACGAGAAGGAACTGATAAATATATCACTGATTGCTAATCGTGTGTATTTTGCTACCGAATACCGACATCCTGATTGCAGCCGAGTACAGCTGCAACGGGAAAAGAGTAGCACAAGTGACCGACGACGGGAGCGGCAAAATCGCGACACGCGGCACTCTTGTTCCCGAGTGCGCCGATAGCGAGAGTGACAGACACGTTCCATGTCTCAACGCGGGGGCGGCCGGCAGAAAGCAGCTAATTTTAAAGCCTGCATTTTAAAAGCTATCTTATCCCTTAAGTTTCTGCCGGCCACCCCCACATTGAAAAATGCAACATGACTTGCACTCTCGCTATCGGCGAGCTCGGGAACAATAGCGCCGCGTGTCGCGGTTTTGCCGCTCCGGTCATCGGTCTCTTGTGCTACTCTTTTTCCGTTGCAGCTGTACAATCAGGCAGCATATCGTCTGGGTACATGGTATTGAACACTTCCGAGCCTGAACATGTCTGAGGAGCGAGACGGTAGAGTAAACAAACTATCAATCAAAATCCCCTCTTAATATTTTTTTTTTGTAAGTTAAAAGTAGAAATTTCAGCGAGCCGTGAAATAGTGTATTTTCACAATTCCTGTAAAGTTATGCTATTGGTGTTGTCAAATCATGAATTCTAATTGATGGGTTACTTTCTCTCTTGTCTACCATCCGCGGAGCATTTTTGTAAAATGGTGTTGCTGTATTAATTTGAACGACATTCTCTTGGTTCCTGTTGTTTCTAAGTTGTCCTTGTCAAAAACAAATTTCTGTAAAGCGTATTTGTTGCTTTTTCCTCTGCGTTCCTGTTAAAACAACAACAACAACAACAACAACAACAACAACAACAAAAACGACAACAACAACAACAACAACAACAGCTTGAATTGAGAAAAAAAAAGCCTCTACCGTCAGATAGGCCCAGGACGTGACGGGATAGAAGTCGGATGCCACGGGACTACCCTTGATGCGCCTAGAATGAAAGCGGATCTCACAAAAACGCCTCAGTCCTTGTCCCGTTAGGGTGCCCCGACACGCCTGGAATCTGGGCACCCTACATCCAACAGTCCTAACCGTCTCTCGATGCTGCGTCGTCCGTTGGTGTCAGAGTAGAAGCGGTCGCCGCTCCGGACACTACTCTCGAACCTGCTCACTAGTTCCTTCCCCTTGTTGTCGTCCGTGGGCACGGGACCCACTTCCCAGGCGAACTCGATGACGTCCTGGTCCTCGTACAGACGGACCACCTGGACCAGCCAGGATGAAAACCTCTGCCGGAGTTCCTGCACCTGCACACACGGAAGGCGTTAAGAAGCTCGCGCAAAGCTTGCACTGTTTACAAATAATAAATACATCGATATTCGCAACTCCTGCCTTTGGGTGCAGGCCTCACGGGACAAAAAGGCCGGCATAAAAAGGCCGGCACAATAAGGCCGGCACAAAAAGGCCGGCACAAAAAGGCCGGCCCAAAAAGGCCGACACAAAAAGGCCGGCACAAAAAGGCCGACGTAAAAAAGGCCGGCACAAAAAGGCTGCCAAAAAAGACCGACACAAAAACGCCGACACAAAAAGGCCGGCACAAGAAGGCCGGCACAAAAAGACTAGCACAACGTGTGGCGGTGGTCTCTCTTCAGGGCCGAGGCCGACAATGGACAGTCAAACGTCAAGATCGTCAATTTTACAATAGCTTGACAAGATGAGTACGACCGGAAGGAGTTTCAGTTGCCTAGCCTCCGGCGCGAGCTTTCTAGCTTCAGTAACGATTCAGCGTATCGTCGGTCTCGAATGTCCACGCGTAGCCGAAGCATGGTGGAGGGCAACGAGCGCGTGTTGAAGGCCGGGCGTTCGATAGAAACGCCCTGCTGTTCTCATTCTGTCAGTGACTATAATTGTCCCTCGTCTGTTTAACATTAAACGTAATTTATGGTTTTCAAAATCCTGGCTCCGTGTTGTTCCTTTCGGCTGCGCAGGCAACTTCCCCAGAAACCTCGTGCCTCTAATCCCCGTTCCCGTTTCACAATTTTCGCCTCCAGGTCACGTAAGTTTCCGCTGCGCATTTCGACGAGCGCGACCTCCCCGTTTCTCGAAGTCACGTTTCTGCCGCTGGGTGGCGTCGCCTCTTCTGGAGTTCCGGAGGCTTCGTTTCAGCGTGGATTGGCAAAACAAGTGAACGTCACATTGCTCTCTTAATCGAGTTTTATTAGCCGCTCATGGCAAGAAAGGCCCGAGCGAACGTTACGAAAACCCCTCAAGCCAATCAGGGTGACAAAGCGAAGCACGTGACAGATCGCTGCGGGAAGAGTGCCAACACCGTCTAGAATAACCAAATCCCGTAAAAAGCCTGCTCTACCTCCACGCAATGCCGCCAATCACACTCGAATGGCATCGACGCCGAGTGCACGTCAATGCGTTGACTGAATACGAGGTCCGTTCGACCAGTGACGCACCACTCGTGCGTGACCTGTGTCTGCGCTCGATCTTACTGCGATGCCATCAAAACGGCAGTGCACGGGGTTTGCAACCTAAGAACGAAGGGCGAGGGTAAGAAGGGCCGGGGAGGAGGAAGCAGACGGAACGCTGGAGAAGAGAGGGGGAAACTTCCTTCTCTCTTTAGCGTTCCGTCTGCTTCCTCCTCCCTGGCCCGTCTTACCCTCGCCCTTCGTTCTTAGGTTGCGTCTCCAGCACGACGCTCGCCCTCCCGCGGCGGAAACGGGTAGCGCTCTAGTGAGGGTCCCCCGATTCTCCTGCTCAGCGGGCATGGCGGAACTGCTCGCGATCATGGCTCGCGAAATGTCGTTTCCGAATGCAAACAACAGACTTCACTGTCCCAATGTAGTGCTGCAGCCGGTATGGGATTGTACTTTATTGGAGAGTTTTAGTGTTGCGCATAGAAGCAAACGCAAGCGGTGTGCGACCGACGGCGAGCAAATACAAAAGTAAATAAATGTTAAGATAAAACTAGTAATTAAAAAAAGAACTTTTTTTTTTTTACTTTTGGGCATTTGGTCTGGAAGTATATTGGTGGCGACTTTGGACGTTTCGCCGATTGTCAAATGTCGCGACTTTGATAGCACGATATACTTTACCCACAATTAATGTATATTTACATGGATTTCTCACATTAGCTAGAATGTTTTTATTGATTTTCGACTATTTTTATTTTATTTGTAATTAAAATGCAGTGATTGGAACTAGTGATGATAATTAGCACAGTTTTCATTGTCATATTTCTTCGCGCGTTTAAAATTAGATCATAAGCAACAAATTATATTAGAGCTTGAAGAATTACTTATTCATATATGTGAATTTTAATATTATTATTAATACAAATCACGGCAATGTATGCTTCTAATTAACGCCAAGATCACCAGAATACTCTGTTTAACCATAATAGTCTTTCCAGAAAGATATAATTCTGTTTTCTTTTTAGTATATGAAAAACTCTGACATAGTTATCAAGACAGACAAACAGTTAAACGCTGGATGTAATATGAAGCCCTACGCGTCACGCGGTGCTATAAAAACACACAGACACACACTTCAGCTGTCTGACTCGGATTCCGTCTTGGGTTGTTGCGGTGAGAGCAGCGTTTATTAGTTTATGCGTTTCGTGGACATATTGTAAAAATTGGAATTATTCTCTTATTCTTGTGCTGGAATAATTGTCATTATTTCCCATGACAATTATCTGAGCGAGAAAAAGGCAGCGAGAACGCACAGATATCAGCACTGATTTTTTCAACAACTACGAATATCAGCCTGGATCGAACAGTATGTCACAAAATAAAGTTTCCGCAACAACTTTTCTAAGTAAATAATTACGATGTGAGACACATCTTGAGTCATGAAAGAATCCGAAATTAAGACCTCTGTCGAGAAATTAAATCCAAAATAGAGGTAAGTTTCGGTTTTGCTCGAGAATTAAAACGCGCATCCTTCCGTAATCAATACGCTAAACACCGTTCTTGTTTTCAGGTTAAAGAGGTGACCTGCGCTCATAAAACATTAGCTTCCTCATATTACCAGACATAATTTATGTCGCTCAGTGAAGCCAGCACACTAGACAGGCTCAACAGCGGCACGCATCTCTGACCTTCACTAAACCCGCCATCTTGGAAAATGAGTGGCGCCACCTATAGTTAGTTGGAGTCGCGATACTGAGAGTACACGTGGACGGTCAGTCGTCATGTGCCGCACTCTAACACTCGGCTCACTGTGACCCTACCCAAGTAGCACGGCTCTTTGCCAAGCAATGACAAATGGCTGGCGATGGTCTTTTGGCCAGGGGTCAAAGAGTGGCCATTCATTGGCCAATGCTTGGCCACTGTTCAATGGCCAGAGAAAGGCCAGTCATCGGCCAATCTCTGACCACTGTCTGGCGATGGCCAAGGGACCATTGCCAGCAATTGTCCAATGATTGGGGAACTCTGTACTGCTTGTACAGAGCTTTCGCCGTTTACCAAGTTATCCCGAAATGAAGTATCCGTTGAAGCAAGGCACCCCTCAATGCTGGGACGCGGCTACAATCCTCACCTGGGCGCCCTTGACCACGTGGCAGGTGACGTTGTAGCCCAGCTCGAAAGGCTCTTCGTTGACCGGGCTCAGGACGCGAGGTCCGGACGCCCTGGCGCTGTCTCCCTGGTAGGCGTGGTACGCCATAAAGGACTGCCGCAGGGTCAGCTGGGACGCGCTGCGCTGCATCAGGCCGCTCAGCAGGCAGGTGGACGAATCCACCAGCAGCCGGTAGCGCTGGGAGAAACCACCAGGGAGGCGCAATTGGGTTGACACGAGCGAGGAGGCGG
Source organism: Ixodes scapularis (assembly GCF_016920785.2). Taxonomy (NCBI): domain Eukaryota; kingdom Metazoa; phylum Arthropoda; class Arachnida; order Ixodida; family Ixodidae; genus Ixodes; species Ixodes scapularis. Next base: position 108,183,498 of record NW_024609881.1, read on the forward strand.
GAGTGATCGGTGGCCGAGTGTGTTAGTGCGCAGCAGCTCGGAGCACGTGGAGCGAAAATTTGCGCTGCAGAGCCCCGGGGTTCCTGGGTTCAATGTCCAACCCTGCTCGTTTCGATCTGAATGAGAATCGCATACCGGCGTGCGGTCGTGTATGACCACTGCGTGATGCACGCTAAAGACCCCAGGCTATAGCAGTATCACTGCACTGGCTAAATTCCCCATCTACAGCGTAAACCGGTGTCGGAGCAGCACTTCAACGGTAGTCCGACCTGACGCTGTACAAACACGAACGCTAAATTTGGTTTGGTTTGGATGAAAGAGGCATACGTCCAGCAATTTTCGCCTGTTTAGATTAACAGTAACTGTGTCGCGGGCATGTTTAGACAGGATGGATGTCATAGTCCATGGCAGGATAAGATCGGTTGGAAGTGTTTGAGTCGTCCCGCCTACAGCGCAAGCATTTTACCTTCGACAACGTTTCGACGTCTCGTGAACCCTGAGCGTCCACGAAAAGCAGAAGCATGACAGACGACAACCAGCTGCTGGAAACCCAGAATCCCCAAAGAAACGCCCCGCCGTTCTCGCTCTGTCAATGAATGTAGTGTACCTAGGGGCGTTTCTTTCCCCCGCTGTACATGGACGATTTGGCCAGTGCAGCACGACTGCTAAGCTACTAATGTAGGGCTTTAAACATGCATCGCGCAGCAGTGATTGCAGAAATATAAGGCGTATAGGTACAATGCACATCCAATTCAAAACGGGCAGGGTTGGGGATTGAGCCTGCAGGATCACTTGGTTTTGCATTGCGAGCATTAGCTCACAGTACTTCAGACCGATGAAAAAGATCCCGGTCGTGACGTCCAAAAATATGAACAGGACGAAAGCGACACCGAAACATCTCCGCTCTATCGTTACTTTTCAATCGAAATAATAGGGAGTTTTCGTAGACCGCGCTGCCCCCTCCGCCAAGCGTTCCGCAACGAAGAAGTTGCTACTGCGCCTGCGCGCCGATAGCCTTGACTGTGGAGTTCCCGCTATCGTAGCGGGTTGCGGAGGGCCTTGCGGGATGGCGAGAACGATCTACGAAAACTCCCTAATAACCGAGGCCTTCGTAATTGGCACGCGCGGCACACGTTTCCTGGCAGCACATGTACTTGCCTTGTTCCGTAGCACGATAAGCTTGTTCTCCGGAGGTGCGGCAGTGGCCTTGGTATGCTGGACAGGTTGGGCTGGTGGCCGAGGCGTCCGAACCAGATGCAACGCCCTCACCCCCAGTGCCGGTAAGTCGGCTTCGAACGCTATCTCCTCTGTTGCGGACTCCGTATCGAGAACCTAGAAACGCATGGGGAAGGGGGCTTCACTTTGTCAGGACGAATCAATCAATCAATCAATCAATCAATCAATCAATCAATCAATCAATCAATCAATCTTATTCTTTGTCAAGATAAAGCGTCTATACTAATCCACAAGTTGCGACTTACCACGATGTGCTTCGGTCGGTGCAATGAGCGATCAATCACAAGGTCGTCTAGTCACGGATTAATGAAGGCAATTAAAACGCAAGTCACTGGAAGCTTCGAATTGCTCTCGATGCTTGGTTTTTGTTTTTGCTCTGCGGAGCTTTGGTCGTAGAATTCTACCTTCTCCAGTGTCGAATACACCGGAAAGTCACTTCGGCCTTTCGATGCAGACCCATACTGGTGTAGCGCGTTCGATGTTGAGGACGGAAGAGATGGTGCGACCGACTCCGAGCTTAGGTGAAAACGTTCTGTCTCTCGACATTGGTGACCCGGACGTGATAAATGCTACAGGTAGCTCCCCCCCCCCCCCCCCCCCCCCCCCCCCATCTAGAGACTTCGCCTGTAGAATTGCAGCAGGCTGCAGGGGTCGTAGCGATTTCGTGAGCAGTAGGCGATGAAGCTTCCAGGAGTGGTGCTGTTGCTGTTGGCGTGCTGCGAGCGGAATGACGCAACAGAAAGCGGTGGACATTGAAGACAGCGTGCGGGGACCGGGAAGGTTCTGGTTAAGGTTGAGGTCAGGCGAAGTGGAGACAGCGGGAACAACGATCCGGTGGTGCATGCTGTGGCTCCGAAGTTTAGCAGGCTCTATCTCCAGTCGGGCTTTAGGGGGAATGGCGACCAGCTACGGGACCAATGCAGTGTAATTCCCGGAGATGACGCACCGAGTGGAGAGCAGATGCCTCACCTAACAGTGATGAAGAGCCCTTGGTCGGTCAGCGACGTGCCTTATGAAGAGACTGGTGCGCCGTGAGTTTCCATGCCCCCTGCGTGGTGCGGTGCGGCACGCCCCACATGTTGTGGCAGCACGCGACCGTGCCAGGCCATCACCACACCACACAGATGGGCACGACTGCCGGGACGTCACCAGGGACTGCGGCAGTGGTGGAAACGCCAACGAACGCAGACTTGCCGTGCCGGCGGGGTGAGCGAGGCGGTCGCAGCCTATTGCTGAGAGATGCCGGCGGCGGACGCGACGGGGACGAGGTGGTGGCGGAGGTTCCGGACGCGGGGGCTGTGGTAGATGTGCCTCCCCGCATAAAACATCCGAAATGCCATGCCGTTGCCATGCCCCGTGCAGCAGAGAACGTTCCCCTGGATGGCAGGTGCTCGGAGTCGATCATCCGGGTCATCAATTGGTGGCGCGTTCGATGTTGAGGACGGAAGAGATGGTACGACCGACTCCGAGCTTACGTGAAAACGTTCTGTCTCTCTAGATTGGTGACCCGGATGTGATGGCTGCTACACCGGTATTCTGCAGCAGAGAGGGCTGTCCATCTCTTGGCAGTCTGTCCTTCGATCGGGGTATTGCTGCACGTGAACGCCTTCGAGATTCCGGCTAAAAGCAGATTGCGCGAGGTCCACTGGCCCCTTATGTAGAGGGCCGCTTGGGTGAATTCTATGTTGTGTACACCCTTCCGGCGCTTGCCACCAGGCGAAGTGGCCCAGTCACTACTGCAGACGCGCATGACAGCTACGATCTTTCACAAAAGTGAGTTCTTGCGTATGCTCGGGACGCTATCTTCAGCCAAGTGAACAAAGATGGTAGCCGCCAGGAGGCGATCATCGAATATTTTACGCAAGTACTAACGTTGGCAAGCACCGACTGTACCGCCAGGGCTGTGCATTATGGGATGCGTTTGAGTCAAAAATGGCGACGCGTCGCCGGCATCCAATATGGAGCAGCAACGGCACGATTAAACAGTGAGCGTTCTCGTATCGGTTGTTTGACATAGAACCGTGTTTTTACCACCAAAAAATATAAACCACGCATCGCCGCACGCGAACTCTCAGCACAAATGTGGCGCTAGTGGTTCGGACCAGATGTCAAAGTTCCAGAGCTTGCCGTTATGGGGTTCGAAAGTTGTAAGCTGCATCTGGAAAGATTCGGTTAGAAAATGATGGTCGCTCGCGCTAGAAAAAGACGTTCTTCATCTCCATGCATTTGTAGGCTTATTGGGCCGCCATTTACACATGCATGAAACATTCCCGAAAACTGCTGCTGACTTTTAACTTTTAGAAGGGTCAGTCTATAAACTTTGGCATATGGTACCTACCGCTAGCGCTACATTTGTGTGGAGATTGGGCGTTCGGCAAAACGGAATTTACTTTTGCGATTAAAAAAAATATTTTTTTTCTGTCATTTTGTGTTGGATATATATTACGGAGTGTGTCGAACTGCTCAATAGGGATCATGGAGTTTACGGGCCCAGCTTTACAATGCGAGAACCGAAAAGAGACGGAATTGTCAATCGTTCACTAGCGTCTCTACATCTCGGCTTGTTTTCCTCCTCGCCATGCGACGATGCAACGTATGCGCACACTTTGGACAGATCTGAGCAGGAAGCGTCCGCCATTAAATTGCAATCGCTCTCCATGATTTTAGTTGCTCCCCCTCCAGGATCTATGCTCCCTACGTACTTTAGATTTGCTTCAGGCACTCTCTATACACCTTTTCCACAAGGGCGCAGCCATCTTGAATGTCGTCGCTTCCGGTACGTGCTAAAACATCGTTTTGATATCTCCACGCCGCTGGAAGGTGTTCGCGAAAAACGCACGATTGTCACACATTCTTGTTTTGCCTGACGCATATTTTCTCGCACATACCGGGTTGAAATGTTTTATTTTTTCGTCTCGCATACCAGATACGAAACCCACGTGACTGAGAACGAAAAGAAACGAAATCTGTCTATAGGTATACTTTTCAGGGTGCATCCGAGCGTTATTTTGGGCGCAGAAAAATTCGCCTGAATAGACCATACAGTTATTGTAATGTACGCTAGAGGTTCAACTGGCGCTAGTGTGCTGCTGCAAATTGAAGCAGACAGCAACCAGTTCAACGTTGACTTCCGGTAAAGCATTTCTACGTGGAAAGGTGGGTGCATTTTTTTTTCTGCGCTTGATTATGAAAGCAAATATTGCGAATACTTATAAGGTAATAAACAGTTTGAAACATTTCTCGAGCAACGCAAATATTGTTTAGTTACAGTGTTTTTTTTTCCTGTCAAATTCATGTAATTAAACCCACTGCTAAAACAGCTTCATACGTGCATTTTTATGCGCATTGTCGGGCACTATTAGCGCGAACACGGCGTCAGCTCTTTTCTGCATGGGAAATTTACGTGCTGAGCGAACGTGGACATGTGGAACACCAAAAGAGACGGCAAGAACCACGCAGTAACACTGGACCACTAACCCCCTGTGCATGAAGACGATCAAAATAAAGTGAAGGTCAAGTTAATGTAGTCAGATTTGCAAACAACATATAGTACCGATTTATTCTCTCTGCTCGTGAATATGTTCGAAGATGGTTGTTCTGCGTTCAAAACATCACCTGCACGCTCGAAATCTTTGAAAATAGGGAGAAGCCGAAAAACATGTGCCTATTAAAAGCTACCCGACATAGCAACTAATAAGAGGCACCTTTCATAGCCGATGGACATTATACTTCACGTTTTTGAATGTTTCTAGCCGCTTGTAAAGATGTACGACAGGGTCATTTTTATATAAGTGACAGGACTGGCATATTAGCAATATATAAGCGTCACCCGAACGCTGGCGAACCTCTAACACACTCTATATTCCGTTCGATTGTTACTTTACTTAGACTCGTCGCTTGTGTTTACACACATTCTGTGGAACAGAGGTTCGGGCCTGAAACATCGCCAACTGATACATCGTTCACTGACGAAGAAAAATGCTGTAAATAAAGCGATTACACTTTTACAGTGTTAATTCAGCTACATACTATTCGGTACGACCCAAACAACAGAAGCGTTTCATGTGCGAAGAGACAAAATGCACGCGCGTTTTCCCATAGGAATGCACAGGAGCAGCGCAAAAGTAGACTGGTTGCTGTCTGCTTCAATTTGCATTTCGGAACTCGCATAGACACTAGCGCCAGTTGAACCTCTAGCGTATACATTATAATAACTATATGAAATAAACCAACGAATTGTCTGCAATTAGACTTTTGAGAAAGGTGTGTTTAGGCGGTGCATTTATCATACAAAAAGTTTATTAGTGTAAATTAAAAAAAAAAAATAAAGCAAAAAAAAAAAAAAAAAGAGACGTGAAAGCTTTTGCGAGATAAATACTCGAAACAAATTCGACAGATCCGAGCGCAGGTGGTGCCATCTGGGAGCAGTAATGTCAACCAGACGGTTTTTAACGTTTTACTCCCTGTGCATAAAAAAACACACAAAAAAAACAGCAACATGATTTTATAGACTTTCACCTAAACTCACGATATTCGAGTACGATAAATGCACCACATGCATAAGGACATCTTTGAGAGAAGTTTCATTCACCCGAATAGAAGTTGTGCCCGAGTCCCCATTAGAGCGACAAACAGAAACGACCGACATCGAGACAAGCCGCCTCAAACGCGTGCAGCAAGCAGGGGAATGTATCTTTGGCAGACTTGCCATCACTCGCGCTTACTTCACCAGCATCAAGATGCTGCGAGCCTTCCAAAAGTATCATCGTCTGCCTGCCACATCTAAGTAGAGTTACGTCGGTGTCGGTTAGCGGGATTCGGTCATCAGAAACACCCTGTAGGTACTTCTAAAGTCACTGGATCTGAGGAAAGTAGCGCCCTTACCTTCCCTGCCTGCTAACCAGACGCAAACAGATACTAACACACAGACGGCCAAACCATTTAAGGTCATTGATTGGCTGATTCGTTTCAGTTGCCGCGGAAATCGCCATTTCGATCCATTCAAATTTTTGAAGCTTCGAAAAGGTCCGTCTGAACGAGCCACGCCTAAAGATCGCCATAAAGCATCCTCGTGCTGAAAACGTTCCTCTTCAATTTCAGCGTCTTTTGGCACTGTACGTGCAATCAAGATACCGTATGCTTATCTCCCCACATCTTTTACAACGCTATTGTTGTTCTTGCGTATTTTATGTCAGGGAAATTTCTTTTTCAATGTCGCCAAGCACCTAGGCCGTCTCTTGTGGCGGTAACAAGATGAACGCTTATTTTGCCGGTATGCGTACCGGGAATTTGGATCGGTTCACCAAAAATCGAGAGGTCCATTCCATGAACCAAAATGGCGACCACACGGGGATTTCGGCGCTACTTTCCCCGGATCTAGTGACTTTAGGTACTTACTCCCGAGGAGTATAAGGTGCCGTCTTCCGGTGGTCGGGAGCAACGGAGAGACGCTCACCTGCGTGGGGTTGCCGTCGACGTGGAACTCGTAGCCCGGATGGACGGCGAGTCTGAGCGGCGCCCTGTACGGCTGGCTGAGCGGGTTGTACACGAGCAGCCAGGCGTCGCGGACGCTCAGGGGCGGGCAGTGGTCCCCGGGGGCCAGGCACTGGAGCATCCGTATCTCGCTCACTCCGCCTTCCCACACCAGGAAGCGCAGGGCCTCCGCTATGACACGCTGCGGGCCACGAAGCACCGCTCTCTTATGGTGTGTACAGACCGCTTTCAAAAGTCACTTGCTCATTGTTAAAAGGTCTAGGCGTCTCGGTAGTTCCGAGGCAAAGCGTCGGCCTATGGATCCCCAGGTGGTGGGCTCGAATCCCGGACGAGGTGCCCGCAATCTGACGGAGGCTTATTGCGGAAGAGGCGCCGTGTAACCGAGCTTTCGGTTGCACGTCAAAAGATCCCCAGGTGGTCGTAATTAATCCTCAGTCCTCCGCTGGGGTGTGCCAGATGGCCGTAATTGGTTTGGCACGTAATACCGCCAATTTATTTTTATTAAAGGATGGTGGGACAAGCGACACCACAGAATGTAAGATTCTAAAACTACTAGGGTTGTGCGAATATTCGAAATTTCGAATAATACACTATGCGATATTCGCTTCGAGAAGGACTGGGGGGCTATATCCGGCAAATGTTTCGTTTTTCCTAAAAAGAAGCAGAAGTGACGGAACTGAAAATATCTCGTCTGATTGGCTTGAGGTTGAAATGACGAAATATGAAACTTTCGTCATTTGAGCCTCTAACCAGTCAGACGCCAATCGTCAGTTCCGTCACCTCCGTTTCTTTTAAGGAGAAACGAAACATTTGCCGAACATAGACCCCCTGCACTATTCGCGTTTTTCGAAGTGTTGGGTGCGTCGGGTTAGTCCCGTTCAGTGCGCTTCTTACCGAGCACCGATGCACTGCGGAGAAGCAATACCCGCAAAAGCGAGCTCCGCGGGTGCTGCTTCTCTGCATTACATGCGTGCTCGGTAATAAGCGCACTCAACGGGGTAACCCGCCGCAATACACACTTGGAAAAGTATGAGTTGCAATTGCGCGCTTGGAAGAAAATAATACATTGAGAGTGGGGTGCTGCACGCGTGCCGGCTGTATTTGAAAATAAATGGAAACTTTGTGAATGTGTATATCTACATTGTAGTAAAAGTTTCAAAATTAAACTGGCTGTTCTGCAAGGGTATAGACCTTTTTCGGAAGGGCGCCGCCATCTTGAATTGTCGTCACTTTCAGTATGGGCGAAAACATTGCTTTGCCGTCGCCACGCCAATAGAACGCATTTAGGACATAAACGTAACCGTCACGCATTCTCGTTTTGCCTCCCCTCTATTTTTTTACTATTTGAAGTTTGAAACGTTCTGATATTTTTTCGTCGCCCATACCGGATATGCCTACTTGGCGGTCGGGGGCGAGAGTAAGCGGAACAGGTCTATACTAAGTTAGGCAGAGATGCCCTTACAACCTGCGTTCATCATGCGCGATTCATTCTTGTTGAATTCGAGATTAAAGAAAAAACATATTATATAGCAAGATTTGTAAATTCACTCAATTGGGTATAGTTGGTCATCTCTATAGGATTCATTTTATGTCAAATTCGTTGTTTACTTGCCATCCCAAGGCATCAGACCTTCTGAAGTGTCAGTTAATAAATATAGATATATTAAACTTAGCTTATAAATGAACAAGCGGAACAACCTTCACAAGTCTAGCTGGGTTTTCGCCTAAGCATCATGCAATGATAGTGAAAGGGGCGGAAAGACTATTCGATATTCGAATCTAAAATATTTGGGGGAAACCTCTAATCGCTTCGAACAGAAACTTTAGTAGAGTTCCTAAGGTTCCAACATTGCGTTGTCTTTTCTCCCACCATTGTGCAGGGATTCCACAGCTTTCAACAGAGGGCACACTTTCGAAAGGGATCTATTCACTGGACGCCATATTTGAGTGCGCTGATTAGAGCGCATGCTCAGAACGAGCTCACATTAACATGCTGCTTAGACCGGCAATCCTGATAGCGCGGAGTGCACGTTGCAACAGAACTGCGGAAGATCACCGTCAGCGCGCGGTCAGCACTCGCGCACAGAGCTATGGCCGCCAGGGAATACTCTCTATTAGGCGACTTCGGTATCGCTGTACATGATGAAAAACGAAAAATACACACTTGCTGTCTGTCCCTTTGTCCTGTCCCTTTGAGCGCTGTTTTTGATCATGTATAACGATCAACTAGCCCAAATTACAACCTCGTTTCTGTACCGCGTTCCCGGTTTCTAAGCCGAGAAAGAAGGAGTGTGTCTGCTAACGTAATTTTTGAGCTTAGAAAATGTGAAGGTAAAAAAACAAATGGCTCGAGGTACACCTAAGCACTTCTTATGAGTTGTGAATGCGAAAGCATGCACCTCATTCTTCCACTCCTTCATTTCGTCTGCGGCGTATTTGCGTCCGACGGCAGAGCGCGCGCTCTCCTCGCCGCTCTGACCTTGGACGCTTCGTGTTACGGGCGTGCTGACGGCGCGGACACGTAGCGCCACGGGGTGGCGGTCGTTGAAACTGACGCGCAGCGCCCAATGGGAGCCTCGTACTTTGAAATTGTGACGCGCGCCAGCCAATGGGACCGAAGCCGAAATCCATCAGCTTTACTCCGCTCCTTTGGGATCGGGGAAATTAGGTGCCGTTTGGCTACGCCTTTCGCGTGGTTTCAAAGCTGGAAGCTTGCTTCACTTGGAGAAAGGAATTAAGGTGCCGTTTGGCGCGGCTTTAAAGCTGATGATGTCGGCTCGCTCCATGGGACAGTTAGTGCTCTCGCAGTAATAAGGTCTCATAGTAATAAGAGTGGAACTCGATAGCGTTCACATCGCCTTTTCATTCGCCGTACAAGCGCGCCTTGCCGGGCCCAGTCAGTAGCGTGTCTGGCTCGCAATCGAAAGGTCATGGTTTCGAATCCCGCCTAAATTTCTTCAAACTTTTCTTTAAAGCAAATTAAATACTTTATAAAGTGAAAACATTTCAGACATGCGGCGACCTTTACTTCGCATTACATGTCATGTTTTAATCGCTTTCACTCCACGCGTGACGTCACGTGTCACGTGAGCGTTGTGAATTGTTTGAAATTCCCGCGCGAGATCATGTGGCTGTGATGTCATGACCCTATTGACCAATCAAAATCTTAGCGTCAAGCCACTCACGCCGACTTTTCTGGGACACAAGTTCCTTAACGCCATCCAGTTAAAAAAAAAAAAAAAAGATTGGTCGGTGCATAGGTTTACTACGCTGCATAAATTTCCGTAGAACTACGCTCGCAGCGGAAGGATCGCGTCGCGTTGAAGCGAGCAGACGAGCAAGGCAGCAGAAGGACGCGCGTGCGCACTGCGTGGTTCTTGGCAGCAGGCGGCGATCTGTGTGACGTCACTTCCGTGATCAAGATTTCTGTGCATCAACTTTGCAACGTGGCTTGCTCGTGATTTCATTGCACAATGCTGGTGGTTATTCCTACCTGTTTTTGTCGAGAAGAGACAATTTTGATGGTGTGAAACGCACGCCGCACAAGGAACGCGCTCAGCGGCAAGGCCTCCACAATGGCAGCTATTGTGACGTCAGCGCAAGACATGTGTAGGAGTTTTGCACACGCCCCAGTCATCATTTAAAGGCAATACTAAAACGCAAAAAACTCGAAAGCACCGATAAGCATTACTGACACATAGAGCGTAGTAGTCTTATGATCGAGTTTTATTACACGCGAGGCTGCTCTCACGTTCTTCATTTGATGTTTCCTGTTTAGTTTGGGGCGTTGCAATAAAATAATATTCGGCGTCATTCACTTCTGTTTTGTGTGAGGCACTCAGTAGAATTGCTCGATTTCTCTGCACAAAAATACTCTAGAATCCGTGCGGTGGCTAGCGAGTACATCCGACGTTTCTCGACATAAACAAAATTGTTTATAATGCATTTGTTTCCTTTGAAAAGGGAATCTTTAATATTAAAATAGACAAAAACAACAACAACAACAACAGCAACAACAACAACAACAGCAACAACAACACGCGACACCATATATGTAAATGGTAGGTGAACCGTCATATAGATTTGTTATGAGTAAACTTCGTTTCGTTTGACATAGGGTCACACACGTTCGTTGTGACCCGCTAAGGAAAGATTCAACGAATACTACACTCTTAAGCTCGGTAGAGACCTTTGGCACGCGCGTCGTCACAAACCAGCGACAAAAGAAGCTGTCGGTGAACGAGTGAAACTGCTGACAGGAGATCGTTAGCAGGCTAGGAGGTGTCGGTGAAAACTGTCGTTCGTCCGTCTGTCCGGTGCAACCCTCCCACCACCAACACCGCGGCAAATCAGAGCCACATAGAAGACCAATCTCGAGCCTTTCCCCCCATAACGTAATCCTATAGCATGGATCCACGCGTTCACGCCACCGCTAAAGCCTCTTGCGTCGTCTTATAGCGAGCGTGATGCCACCATGAGGTGACGCCATGACGACAAGACGCAAACGTCTGCCACTTCGTCACGCACTCGCGTTAAGCTTCGGCGTGCCTGCCACTTGGAGTACGTCGATGATGCCCCCACGATTATGTAATAAGCGGGCGTTGTCTTCTACGCGATATTGGGGAAACGGCGCGCCCGGTCATCGAAGGTCTGTCGTCGCTCGCTCGACTCACCTGGCAGCCAGACATGCCGTTCAGCAGAACCGTACGGTGATGATGAAGCGCTTCCGGGGGCCCGGTTCCCCTGAAGTAAACGCGGTGGCCTTGAACTCGGCAGTACGACGAGGTGATCCTACTGCCTCAAACGGATTGGAGGAACTCACGTACGTTATGATCTCGTGGTGCTGCCCAAAGGCCACGGCCTCCTCTGAAAAAGAGTAAAAAAAGAAGGCACGCGAAGAGCTTATGGCACAAGAATGCACACTCACCGTAGTTACTGTCAAAATGAGAACGGCAGGGAAGAGGTATTTCAGTTGCCCTGCCTCTATCGAAAGCCTCCTGCCTTCGATAATGCTGCGGCGTCTTATGAGAGTAAAGAGTACACGCGCAGCCGAAGAACGATGGAAGGCAACAAGCGCGTGTGGAGTTCGGGCGTCGGAAAGTAACGAACTGCCGTTTTAATCCTGGCAGTGACTACAGACGAACCAAGAAATGAAGCGTGAATTCAATTGCGGATTGGCTGGGACGATTACATACCACCCCTTAGGATGCACGCGACTTACCACAGCCACTCGAGGCAAAGAGGGATGACACTTTCTCGCTAGACTAATTATAGTAACCATGGATTGGTCGCCGAGACACGTACGGAGCGCCCGGACGTCGTTGCTGTAGACGGAGCCGAGGACGGAGAGCTGCTTGCAGGCCTGGAGCACGCCGTTGGCCCTGCGCAGCGTCTTCTTGAGGTCCGGCTGGCCGCTGAAGTAGCCCGTCCAGAAGGCCACGTCCGTCGAGTTGCGGCCCCGCTCGGCGTACGGAAAGAGGTCTTCGTCGACCTCTTCCCAGGACTCGTTGGTTTCCAACAGGGCTCGCAGGAAGCACGAGGGCGTCGAGTAGAAGGCGCGCGCCTTGGGCAGGTCGCGGTGCTGCGAGGGCGAGAACGCAACTCGTCTAACATATCCCACATAGCAAGGCCGCAGTGCTGGATGTTTGAAGTCACCTTCGGGCGGCCGGGAAAGGGTTCAAATTGAATACGAGTGCTGCGTGAAGGTTCGGCAGGAACTCGCGATCCATCGGTCAGAAGACGAACCGCGGCTGAAGGTTGACGGAGCGTTCGTGTCCATTCGCAAGGTAACGCAGAAAACTCGGCTCTGCGGTTTTGTTATGTGGGACGTAGCGATAGGTGGTCACGTGGCCGCCGTCAAGCTGACGATGTTACGGGAGCAGCGTCCGCCGAATTAGGTTACCAATGTGTCTCCCCCTCCAGATTTAGCAAATCACTGTTCGTGCGATGCTTTTTAATGCGATAGGCATTATTAAGCTATCATTACGGATTTCTGTCTACAATCAAAATATCTGGACTCTAATATAGCATAGGCATATGTCACGTGACCTGAAGTCACGAGACTTACGGACCAATTCACTTTCCCCGCTAAATGTAGCGGGGAAACTGAATTGCCCTACAGGTTGCCCCAGAGGTCGTCCTAGACGCCGTTCTTGAGGTCGTCCTGTACGTTGTTCTTAACGCCGTCCTCTAGGACTTTGTCCTCGACGTCGACCTAGACACTGCACTTGACATCATCCGTGGCCTTGTAACAAAAAAAGGAGGTAAACTTGAATCTATCGCAATTCATAGACAACCTACCATAGTGGTTTCGGCAGTATTTTTTCTAATGCTTTTTTGTAACACTTTTGCGTAACACCAGAAAGTACCATGTCCTTCGTTAAGTCATTACGTATTTTACATTAAAGCGCCCATGGAAGAAATAACAATACGTATTACATTATCCTTCAATCAGAGTCAGTGGCTTCTAAAGAACGTGAAGAGCTCGAGTGCAAGGCTTCGAACGGCGCAGAAGTGGAGCGAGCGCATAGGCGGCCATAGCTCTGACCGCAAATTGACGCTGATTCACGCTTAAAGACTGCACTGCTCAAGAATGCAGAGTGTCGACGTTTGGCATCGAAACGCCGCAGCCTAGAACAGTGCATTTACACCAGCACAAAGCATTTGAACCACAGCCGCACATTCGTTCTCGTCTACAGTGTGAGCCAGTGTCACCACATAACTACAGACCAGATTCATACTGTATTAACCTTCATGTCTAATTCTTTTTTTTTTGAGGACACTTGATTTTATTTGTACTGCTTGCCGCGAAGGGGGAAGTATGTTAAAGTACGGGAAAAGATGGTAAATACACGTGCATGCCGTTACTGATTTTTGTTTAGCTGGAATGACGAAAGACCTACCAGGTTCTGAAGAAGTGTTTTCCGATTCTGCTATGGCCGCAGGAGATCCTAACCTTCTAAGGGCAATATATTGTTTTAACAGGGTGACCGCCCTACAAGATCGTTGTCAATACGCAAGCTTCGAAGCTCACCTTGGCGTTCACGTATCGGATGAGGTTGTCGATGGTGTGGAAGCTGTAGCTTGCCGACTGGTAGTCACCTCCCAGGGGCACGAGCACCTGGTTCGTCCTGCGGGGCTGAGCACAGACACACTTTGCTATGCTCGCCATGCAACTGGTCTCGACCATATACGGCGAGCAAATACTTCAAAATTTGCCTTTGGCGCATCAAAACCTAAGGAGGGACTCGGCAATCAAAAAACAACGTAGAGAACGCCCAGGGAACGCGCTATGACGAGGCAGGCAAGCGCGCGAAATCACTGGCTGAGGTCGGGAGGGAACCAAAAGCTCATGGGCTTTTTGTGTCTGCAGACTGGATGGATGGATAGATGGGTGTTAATAGCTATATCGTTTGTAACGGGCGGTAGCTTGCGCCACCTAGCCTAAGTCTAAAAATACAAACATATGATGCGTGCTTTCTTTTGTATGATGTATTAGCAATCTGACCGCGGCCTTAGGGGATGGCATTATGCGGGATCGAAGAAACGAACGCGAGTGGGTCCCTGGCACTGTCGCTTTACCGCGGTGCTTGGATTCTAGTGGGGAAGCACCCTACCAGGGGGGGTCGAGACCATCCACGCAAGTTGTATCTACGCACCGAGAAAGCGAGGGAAAGGAGTAAAGGAGAGCGCGCGGGGGACGCCAGAACGCCGATCTCTGATTGGAAGGATTAGAGGGTAGACGTAAAGCTAGCCGCCCTTGTCTCCACTGCACTCGTCGAGCGCGTTAGAAAGCGGAACGTCGGTGTCTGGCGTTTGACTTTCGCATTCGAACGGGTTCGACGAGTACGGTGGAGAGAAAGGCTACTAGATCTCCTTCTTCCTTTACTTTCTCGTCGCGTACCACTAGGAAGACAAGGCAGGCGCATGGCGCCATCCTTAGGGAATCTCCGACCCGCTCCAAGCGGCAAGTATATGCTGAAGCTCAGCGCCAGTATGCAGCAAAGTAGAACGAATTGAGTCTTGGCGTCACTGCGTGGCCAGTAGTGGACTCATTGTTAGGCGCTGAAGAACGCGCTCACAGCGACGCAGAGGGGGATGGTTAGGCGGCGCTGCATAGACCAGCTAGTGATGACGTTGGAGAAGGAAACGGTCAAGCCTTGTCTTGTATGCGGTTGGCGGAGCGCAAGTTCGTCTGCTTCTTTTGCACGGGTTGTGGTGACGTCAGAAAGACTCCGAGCTGATTGGCTCTGATTGAAAGATAGTGGGTAGATCTCAAAGAAAGCTGACTTGAGGTATACCGAATATCCTTCCATCAGAGCCAATCACAGCTCGGCTTCCCTCTGATGTCACCACAACCCCTGTAAAAGAAGCAGACAAACTTGAGCTCCGCGTCGCTCGTTTAAGCTTGTATAGCTCTATGCGTCTGCTAGATATTCTTGCCAACTAATTACGGCTTGTTTCGCAGCTCGACTCAAAACATGTTATTAAGACAAAATTCGCACAACGAACTCAAGGAGGAGGCTATGATAAACGCAAAGTTTGGAGAAAAAAACAAAACAAAAAAACGTTGACCTTTTTCGGTTTACCTCTGCCATATTTTCTGCTTCGGGAGTGATCATTTTATGTGACATCATCAGGGATAAATATTTCCAATAATTATTTGGCAGACATCCGATTTAATATATAACATGAATAACCGCTTTTTTGGGCTATATTCGCAAACAGATATAGATGGAGCGTTCTAACTCGTTCTGCTAGGTCAGTCAAATTAGAGTTGAGACCTGTTTTTTGTGTAAATAAAAAAAAAAGCAGCATAAACGTTTAACAATGAAACGAACGTTTCCATTGAAAGGTCATACTTGCCTACAGACCCAAGTTTTGCGAGACAAAATGTTTACAAATCAAAATGACCGCCTCTGAAAAGTGCTGGGTCCTCGGGAGGCGATATCTAAATAAGATTGCATGCACCAACCTTGCTTGTGTAATGACGTATGAAGTTCCGAGCCTTGGCCATGCCATTAGCTACCTGGAGAGACACAAAAAGGCAAATGGAACCTTTATTATTTCTTCCTCACGTAACATTTTTGATACGTTTTCTACAAATGATGTCTAGGCAGTTTAGACACGCCGAACAGTAGCATTTGACTTAAACGGGGCTCACGTTGGTAGTCGACTGCGAGTTATTTATTTATTTTACTTTCGGAGCATTACATTACAATTTACTTTCACGGCATTACATTACATTACATTCAGTAATTTCAGAGGGGAGTGGTGAAAAAATAAACAAAATAACAGTGAAAAACACGGTAGAATTTAACGATGGGGAATACGTGGTTTGCAAGATTGGAACAAAATGGTTCAAAATGGAACATTACATGGTTGCATGTCATTTCATGTACATGGAATACATGGTTTGCAGCACTTGAACATACGATTGGGATAACTGCGAAAAGCAGATACGCTCGACGGAGATGGCAAGAAAAACGTAGACTCAACATCACCATCGAAAAAAGGGTTTTCATTCTGGACCATGTACCAAGCCAAGTGATCAAAAAAGACAACCTTGTGCGCCAACTGGATTGGCTTTCTTGTGACTTCTCCACTTTTCCTCGACCACAAATTTTGGTTTGCTTTACGAAAGATGTCATCACGAATACAGTGATCTTGAACCATGAGACAGTATAAGAAAAAAGAACTGTGGTTGGGGGGACGACCTTGCCATATCGGCACTGCTACCTCAACTTTTCAGACAATTAACTAATAAGAACGTGACACGAAAAGAAAAAAAAAACAAAAAAACCTCGTTTAATAAAGAAATAAGTGAGATTTCTCGTTTGGAGTATTGGATAACCTGGATGAAAAAAGTTTTTGATGGTGGAGGTGAGTTTTATTGAGCCAACGCGTTTCCACGCTTCGTAGGCCACTGGAAGCGTCTCTTAAAGCCGCACAGTTTTTACTGCGGCCCGCTCTAGCTGTTACGGCCAATGAAAGAGTAAATAAAACACACGCACGCACCCGAAATCATACTTTGTCTCACTCCCTACGATGTACCAAAAGACCGATATGCTACGGCAAGCCAGGCCCAATCACGAGCCGGATAGGAACCACGTGGCATATGTCTCCAACGTGCTCATCAGAGCGCCCGTTCAGAGAACAGTGATATTATACACTTTGACAATATACATGATTTCTATAATTCGTTTCACTTTTCAAGTCGTACAGAAGCCGACACTATGAGTCAATGGAGCCAGTCCACCAGCAGCATCAGTGCAACACACCAATATTTGCGTTTTTGTTTTAGTGTGTCAGAAACATTGTACGTTCTGTCCTGTTTTGTGGCGACGTTAAGGCCAATCCTGGTCCCTTGAGCGAGGTTTAGGCTAAGCAGTTGAGCGAAATGCATCGACTTTTACAGAGCTTGAATACTTTCTCACTAGAGTTTGAACAGGGACAATTAATCCGCGCTTCTTACCAGTGTAAATGAAATAAAGGAAAACTAGAGAGTTATGCAAGAACAGGTAACTGAAATTAGCAAAAGGTTGCCTGTCGTTGAGACTAAAACAACCCTTCTTGAAACAAAAGGGCAAAAACTCGTTATCGCCAGTCAAGCAGCTGATAGCTTACGGAATGAAAACATTTCTCTGCGGGAGCTGTCTTGATGATACGGAGGACCGGTCTCGTCGTAACAACCTTATCTTTTACGGTATTGCTGATCTTGCTTCAGAAAAGTGGGTTAATTCTGAGCAAAAGGTAACAAGCCTGATCGTCCGAATGCTCTTCGTCTTCCATAAACGGAACATTTGCTAATGAGCGCTTACAGGTGCCTTTGTCGCAAACAAATGTCGCCCCATCATCGTACAGTTTTCTTCCTTCAAAACAAGGGTTCTCATCTTCTCTTGCAAGGTGCAATTAAAGACGGTAGGCATGACTATCAGTGAAGATTCTTCTTTTGCTACTCGCCTGGCTAGAAGAAAGTTGATAGAATTTGGCAAGTCTCAAAAAAGTACTTTTAAACTGCGTTTCAACAAGCTTTATCAAAATAACAACTGCCATACCTACAACCCCCAAGAAGACTGAGGATGTGTGTCACCATCATTCTCGCGCTTCGAAAGAAATGTTCGCTTGCTTCCACTGCATTCAGTCCCCCTTCTCAGCCGTCTGGCTTAGCCTAGTGGTCCGCTAGGAGACCAGCGGACCACTCGACTGAGACCACTAAGGCCACTAGGACAGACTGCCACATTCGCTGGGAGATCAGCGAATGTGGTACCTGTTTTTACTAACATCCGAAGCCTGTATAAAAAACGCGACGATTTGTGCTCCATGATTGATTCTTGTGATGCTGGTTTAGCTGTACTAATTGAAACTTGGCTTTTTTCTCAAGTTAAGAATTCCAAAATATTTCAATGTAGTAAAAGTTTTAATATTTACTGCACCGACCGTAAGGAACGCTCTGGTTTGGAGGGGGGGGGGTAGTTTTGATAGCAGCAGTGCCTGAACTTAATTATTTTTAATAAACATAAAATGTGATCTCGAAATAATGTGGGTAGGACTTTTTATTGGACACAAAAAGCTAGTATTAGGCTGTTGCTATCGTCCTCCCTACACGATCAAATACTTTTGTTGAACAACTGCATGATACAATTAACCTTGCTCACGTTCGCTTTCCAAGCTTACCCCTTTTTCTTATGGCGGCTTTAATTATCTCAGCATCATTTGGTTCAATTAAAGCTCTTCATCGGAACCTCCCTCAACCGAATATAACCAGTTTTTAGATCTATGTTCTGACCTTAACATTTCACAAATTGTAAAATTTCAGACAAGGACAACACACTCTTCGGCGAACGTGTTCGACCTGTTACTGACTTACACACCTGATTTAATTTCTGATATTTTATACCTTTTAGGTCCTAGTGATCACGCGTTGCTCCCCTTTTCATTTGCAACTCCCGTGTGCCGTAATGCGAAACAGGTCAAACGAATTCGGGATTACAGAAGCGCCAAATATGCAGCGATTAATCGACGTCTATGCAATTTTTAGAGGACTTTTTGTCAGCTTTATTCGAGAGTTCCGTTCAAACCAATTGAGATTTATATAAAAACAAATAAATTTATTTATTTAATGAGCACATTCCATTACGCTCAATTATAACAAACATTCAGTCATTGTGGTTCTCTCCTCAACTGCGAAGGCTCTCACATAAGAAGAAACGCTTGTTCAGGACAGCAAAGCGCATCGACTCGAAGGAATACAGGCAATGTTATAATCTCGCAGCCAATGAATACAAAAATGCAGTCGGGAAGGCTAAATATTACTTTTTTAATGAGTGCCTCCCATCTATGCTAATCAATAACCCTTAAACAATTTTGGAGTGTTATGAATCCCAGGGATGAGCGTTCACTTTCACTTAAAAATGAATGCGGTGAAATGATCCCAATACATTGTGTTCGACTATTCTTAATGACATGTTTTCTAGTGTGTCTAACAATTTTACTGATGCATTCTGTCCATTATTTCCTTCCTATGACTTTTTTCCCATGTATCCAATTGTCTTTGATACGAATGGAATTTTAAAAATTATAGAATCAACTAAACAATCATCGTCCTTTGGTGTTGATGATATTGATTCCAATTATCTGAAGAATACCAAAAATATTTATCAATCATTTTGTCTAAACTATTTGAGCAATCACTTTTACTAGGTCAGCTTCCTGACGACTGGAAAACTGGAAGGGTGATTCCACTACACAAGGCTGGAGACGAACACTCCCACTCTAACTTTAGACCCATTTCACTCACAAGTATTTGTTCTAAAACAATGGAACATATAATCTATTTTAAGCTGGTTAAGTTTCTTGAATCTAGTTAATTCTTCAACGTTAATCAACAAGGTTTGAGAAAATCATCTTTATGCGAGACGCAACTTGTAAGACCAACAAATCGTTTCCATCAGGTTCTAGATCGTGGTTTACGGATCGACAGTGCTTTTCTGGACTTCTCCAAGGCGTTTGACAGAGTCTCATTAAGCTTGACAAACTCAACATTAAACCTGATGTCCTTTCGTGGATTCGCTCATTCTTGACTAATCATTCACAGTTTATAAATTGTAATATACCGACTTGTTCGAAGTTTTAGTAACGTCGGGAGTACATGAGGGATCTGTGCTTGGCCCTCTGCTCTTTCTGATTTACATTAATGATTTATCATTAAGTGTCAACTCTTCTAATTGTTTATTTGCAGATGATTGCGTTGTATACCGCGAAATAGCTAGCAGTTCTGACATCTTACTTCTTCAAAATGATTTCGACTTCATATCACGTTGGCGTAACACTTTGCACATGTCATTGAACGTTAAGATATGTAAACACTAATTAAACGTTAAGAAATGTAAACGCATAATAATTTTCCGGCGAGTTAACAATCTTCCTTCATATATTCTTAATAATATGACTTTAGAGCAGGTTGACACTTACAAATATCTGGGCGCTCACATCATATCTAACCTCACATGGGAATCGCATATTCACCACGTCATTTCCAATGCCAACCGCATGTTTGGCTATCTAAAACGTAATTTTTCCAGACTCCCTTGACTTTGAAACTTTTTTTTCTATAAAACACTGGTCCGGCCAAAATTTAAGTACGCTTCTGCTGTTTGGGATCCTAACACTGAGAGTCTTGTCGGCGCCTTGAAAGCTGTCCAGAATAGATCTGTGTGTTTCATTCTTTCGGTCGGGTGTCTCAAATAGTGGCCTGGCTCTTTAAATAAATCGCGAAAGTCGCTTACTTAACCCATTGCGCTACGGTTTTGTACAGCGTTTGCCGCAGGTGGTGCATATTTTTCTATAAACTTTGAAACAAAGGAACTTACCTGAGGAAAAAGTAAAATAAAGAAAAAGGCTAAACTCCAATGGAAATTCAGCGAAGCCACCGGTCTTCAATCAATAGGGCGCCCTATTGTTTGAAGACCGGTGACTTCGCTGTGTTTCCATTGAAGTTAAGCCTTTTTCTTTCTTTTAATTTTTCCTCAGGTAAGTTCCTTTTTTGCAAAGTTTATAGAAAAAAATGCATGACCTGTGGGCAACGGTGCACAAAATCGTAGCGCGATAGGTTAAGAAACCGAATTTTGCGGTCGATTTAAAGAGCCTGGCCACTACTTGAGACACCCGGTAATTACCATCGTACATCAAGCGTTGACTCTAGGAAAAATAGCATATCATTGCCTACTCTTACCTTCACGTCGAAAGCTTTATCGTTTATGTTTATTTCAGAAAATAGTTTTTCCCAACCCAATCCTTAAGACTCTTACTGGAACCATTCTACATATTATCACGCAATGATCACATACATAAAGTCGAAATTCACCAGTGTCACACTCATACCTACTACATATCATTCATACCTCGTAGTACGTCTGTTGACTGGAATCACCTTTCCCCATCTCTTGCCCCAATTGTTAATACTGTTGATTTTAAAAATGCTAAATCCGTACTACTGGAGCTTGATTCGTGATTTCAGCGTTTTATTCACTTGTACGACATAATCCCACCCCCTCTGTAATGCCTTCGGGTCCTGAGGGTGCCAATAAATGAAATGAAATGCAAGATTAACGGCGCTCGTTGTAATGGAGTGTTTGCTATTAACAAGAAAACCGACTATGCGCAGAAAAACAATAAAACGCAGGATTGGGACACATTCACTGTGTGTGATTGGTCGAGCGCGATGACGATGCAGTTTTGGCGCTGTTCGATTGTCAAAACCCCCTAGAATAATCAAAGCCCACAAGCTAGAATTATGACGTCATCACATGTGACAACGAGTGCAGACGCGGATCGGATACGAGTGCCGCGTCAGTGCTCGGCTGGGCGATCGTATCCAATGAACGCGTCGACGGAAGTTCGGTAACGGACTCAGGTCCAATTGCTGCGTCGGCGCCATCCGACTGTGGTGGGGTTCCATGGAGGAAGAGTGGGGAGTCCGGAGGCCTTCATCCTTCTAGATGGTGTTGGTATACAGCTGGCTCGTAAATGAACTGATCGGCTTGTAGCATTGACTTTTTAGCATATCGAGGGTTATGAGACAATGGATAAGACACTTGTGACACAGATCAAGGACCAGTGGCTGACTGACTGCCTCTGCAGTAGACGTACCGTGATCTTGTCCCCTGGGCAGTCGACGTCGAAGCAGAAGCCCTCTGGCCAGCCGCTCTGCGTAGACGCTCCGAAAATCTCCCCAGCGTCCCCTGCAGGGGTTAGACAGGCATCGAGGAAAAAGGGAATACGGCTGCTGTAAACACAGCCAATACTAATTAAAGGGAAATACTCCCGCCGCCCAAGCAACGGTGGTCCGACGGCGCCTGTTTTTCCTTTTTCACGGGCCCTGTTCACGTTCTCGAACGAACCGAGCAGGCAGAAAGCTCATGTAAACTGACCTTCAAACTTTTCTCGACTCTTTTGGTATAGCCCGAGTCGCGGCGTTTTGACGAGAATGCAGGTTTTTGTCCGGTTGCTTCCAAAGTAGCACAGGAATGCACGAGCCCCAAGCAGGCTTCCGCCCACAGCCCCAGATCGGAAGTGCGCCTGATGCGCCACCACCGCGCCGTGACGTAGCAGAGATGAGTTCGTGTATACTCACAAAGCCTGGCAGTTAAACGACGGAGCCATAGAGCGCCCGGTCGCAGATTCCGAGCGCGAGGATCTGGTAGCACAGAGCATTTCTCGGGGAACCTGGTCGTCAGCGCACAGCTTTTGCAGCGGCATGGACCCGAAACATGGTTTTTAAACCCGACGAGTAAAGAAGCGGTAGCGCGAGGAACGCCAGGAGCACGAGCGGACCTTCTATCGCTCGGGAGAAGTGTGTTTCGGCGTCTCGCCGCAGCGGGGCGCCCGTCACGTGGCTCTCCTCTCATCCATTGTCTACCGCTCTATAGTCAGTTACAGGTTAAGAAGGTAGCGGCAAATGCCCCTCAAAGGGAATCGGATATCCCTCCGCCACCTTTGAATCCAATAGCGTCCCACCGTTTCCGTGACGTCGCGGACAACGCACGAGGAGGGTCTTGCCTTTCTGTACATATTTGCTTTATCTTTCGACTTTGACTTAGCATTGTGGAAGCCACGAGAGGGAGATTAGAGTTCTCCCCCACCGACGGAAATAAATACGACTTTCGGGGATTTGCTTCCCCCCCGATGGATACAAAGGCTGCTTTCAGGGGCTCGGTTCCCTCTCCGATGAATACAAAGGTCGCTTTCTTAAAAAGTGGGATCGGAGACAAGTGGGAATCCATTGAAGCGGAAACAGGAGCGTTTCCAGTGAACTCTTCTTTCGACTGCGGAGAGATTTGAAGGGGGCGCATCACACTTGTGGGAGGAGCTTCTCCTACCGTCTTGACTTGTAACCGACTATACCTTATCCATTTCGGCGGCCGCGTCTTGTGGTGATCTGCCAGGCTATGCCTGCAGACCCATCGGAGCCAATTGATCCAGCGCCGCGTGAGTGTCACTTAACCTTCGGGAGGGTTGCATCGACGAGCGGTCACGTGCTACGTTCCAAGGATTCGAATGACTCGGATGGCTCGTGGTGACCATTACTCACCCTCGTAAGGTAAGACGAAGTATACACGGCTTGCTTTGATCTCACAAGAGCTGCCATTGTGGAGGCCTCGCTGCTGAGCGCGTACCTTCTGCAGCGTGTGTTTGGCAACTCGCACATTGTTGTCCTCGGCAAGGACAAGTAGGCACGACCACCAGCATGGGGCGATGAAGTCACGCGCAAGCCATGTTTTGAGCAGTCAAGCGCGCGCTCCGACAACGCCTCCTGGATGGCCCGCAGCGATGTATTTTGTGCATCGCCTATTGTCGATCAGAGCGGATTACAGATTAAACTCAAGCGCTGCGGCGGCATTCGGCTAATTCAATCATTGACGAAATGAGTCCCAGCCAAACGATGACGGAGAACTCGAGTTTATCTTTTCCACGCAGTGGCGTAGAAAGTGTAGCATACGGTCTTGTTATTTAGAAGCTGTTGGCTCCAAACGGTATTGTAAGCGTTACAGAAAAAAAGAGTAACGAAATACGTTACTTGTTACTCGTATTTTCGTATTTGCAGTTAAAAGGATCGCGTTACAGACCTACGCTACCTCGAAATAAAGGATACGCTTTGTAGAACATGGTAGCGCTTTTTTGACACGAACCGCTACCACGTTCTCAAAGTTTCAGTACCAAGTCGCCCAACAGTCAGCGGTAATCGAAAGGTACGCGTGGCCGTTGCCGATAAAACACAACATACGTTACCTGTGGGTTACTTTTTTACGTTGTGGATTAAATCGTTTTAGTGTTTTGAGTTTACAGGTATGTCCATAACCTACGTGTCATAAGTTCAAGAAATCGCCTCTCTCGGTGAGACCAAGAGAGGCAGGATCTTTAAGGATGATGTGGGATGAGTGGAAGAATTTATGACTTGGCGCCTAAAGACACAACAAAAAAACTAATCGCCATTTTATTTTTACGTTTCTGAAAGAAGAGGTAACGAGTAACGTAACTACGTTACCCATTACTCAAAATAAATAACCTAAGCATGGTATTTATTACTGATTTGAAAACTAACGAGTATAGGTTACTACGTTATCCAAAAAACGAACGCGTTACCCTTAACGCTGTTACGCGTAACGCGTTACCGCCAACACTACAACAAAGTAAACCTCCTACCGAGTCCGAGGTCGGCCTTCCAGACGAAATGCGTGAGATTTTCCGGCAGCGCTGCCAGAAAGACGCCCTGGAGGCCCGCCTGTGCGAGCATCGAGGCCCACTCGATTGAATGCCCCCGGGTGTCGCTCTGCCAGCCCACCCGGGGCCTGGCGCATTCCCCCAGGGACTCCTGTAGCCAGCGGAGTCCCACGGTCAGGGCGTCCAGCAGGGCGGAGTAGTGCGGCGTCGCCTCGTCGCCCTGCGCCCAGCTCCCGCCCACAGGCTCCAGACGTCCGGAGTCCACGAGACGCCGCAGACGCGTCCTCGAACTCACGTTCTGGTCTTCCCACCAGCGGGCCAGGTAGGCAACCTAAACGCGGGGGCCGATGGTGTTGAAGCTTGTGTCCAGTATGGACACGGGTGAGCCGGATGCAGTGTGAAGGCGTGCGTTACTGAGCTTTCGACGTGGCGAACCATGGCGGGTTCGCGACGCCCTTCGGCTAAGCACCAGGTCACTTGCCTGGTCTAGTGAGAAGCGTCGGGGAGAGTCCGGTGCCAGCTCGTTGATGACGGCGGAGATGGAGGCACCGGCCGTGGCGTCGAGTTCCGGCGACCCGACTGACTCCAGGCGCCAGTAAGGCACCAGGTGGAGGTTCACCAGTCCTCCGTGCGTCTCGGGACAGGTCTGCGATCGTCAAGACGGAAAGTGGTTCAGGCTTCACCCACTGTCTCCCCGTGAGTACATATAGGACCTCACAGACAACAAGGCGGTTGTACACGCTGGATGACGTCACCTATCGAAGGCGAGAGCTGGGCACACATACTTTGTGCAGGAGTGCTCCGTCAGGGTTCTCCTGGAACTTGTGTTCTTGCTGAGTGAATGCGAGTCGCCGTCGAACGTTGGGTTAGGGGACCCGTTAAAAACAAGATGTGAGATAACAATACTGCCAGGATCCCGTGTTTGTACGTATATTCATGTTACAAGGCGCAAAAACACGGACACAAGAGAGAAAGAGACAAACAGGCGCCTCTTGTGTCCGTGTTTTTGCGCCTTGTAACATGAATACCAACGTTTACCAACTAGCCCAACTACAAGTTCTTCTACAGTATTGTTCGTATATGTTTTGCTAAATTTCTTTTAAAAGTAACGCGACACTTTCGTGCATATATCGATGGATAAGCGGGACCCTCAGATTCATCTCACTCGGGAAGGCCACCATAATTGTTGGGTCGATGACGTCATTCCCCCAACGCGCGGAGTCCCCTTGCACGCACTCGCAGACTGGGGTCTCTCGGCGTTTCGCTCTTCAGTTTCCACGTTTGCCTTCTACGTTTCGAGCACGCGGCTTCGGGACGGTGACATCTACGGCATCGCTCGCTTCATCGGAGTCCTGGACACTGATCGCAGTAGCCACGAGAGTGTTTGTTATCAAGAGATATTGGAAGCTGGTCATGTTGACTTCGACCAGCTGGCGACCAGCTCTTGGGTGAGGCGAGCTTGGGGCGAGCAGGGGGGGGAGGGGGGGGGGGCGTCTAGAATGAGAGACAGTTCAACTTAATATGATGATCACGTGGTTTTCAGGGCACCATGCTCTGACTAAATTGGCAGTGCTGCCACGTCGCTAGACAAAAGTGACTAAGTAACCAATGAGCATTTCATTTCAAGAATAATCCGCCCGCTTACTTTTCGTGTCCTAGCTCCTTAGAAAGTCAAATAACCGAGAAAAAAAATTTGACAGCAGGAACGCACTCCCTTTTATGTCTTTTTATGAGAAGGAATAAAGCCGAAGACTTTGTCCAAATACCAAACTATGGCACACAAATGTTAAAATACAATATCCCTAATTTACTAAATTTGTATACGAATCTATACATTTGAAATAAAAACAAGATCTCAATAAGAGAAATTCGATAATTTTTTTTTATGCTTATGATTATTAGTTGCATTTACTGCCTTTGTATTTGATATCTGCTGAACTTGTGATGGTGACTTTTGTATATTGCTTTGTCCGTAGATCTTTATTACCTGCTGCTCGCCCGTCGCTGTGCACTGCGGGTGGTCAAGGATATGTCTAGATGAGTATGCAGCTTTTTTTTTCTTGATCGCCGCCATCAAATTATGAAAGAAATAAAACTGTATTATTATTATTATCGCCATCATTATAATCAAACTCTTCCCGAAGAATTCCCTTCAGAGGTATTCTTCGGAAGGATTTACTCCACGTGTCTGAGTAACTCGCGAAGGCCATTGCAGAGAACACTGATGAGTAAGACTATACTCCGTTTCAACTTATGCTGTATCGCAGCGAAGGCTAGAAACGCGAGCTCATAGCGTTGGCAGCTGCCCTTGATGCACGAGAGCTTGTGCCGCCGAGACGTGCCCTAGAGCAAGGAGCTCGCGCTTGTAGCCTTTGCTGTGGTACAACACAAGGTGAAACAGAGCACAGACTAGATTGTTTTACCAAAACGTTCGTGGTATTCGGGCGAAGGCCGACTGTTTCTTTACTTACGTTATCGTATCTTACTACCATATTATCTGTTTAATTGAAACCTGGTTGCGTCCCACTGCTAGCTCTGAAGATTACTTTCCTCCCTATTTTGAAGTTTGGTCTTTTCTCCGCGAGGTAGCGCAGGTGGCGGTGTGGTGATCGCGGTTGACAGGCGGTACAACCTAAAAAGACTCGAGGACTTAGAGGACTTCCCGGAGTTTGTATGGGTTAAAATTGGGTGCACAAAGCGAGGGCGTTTAATAATCGGTTTGTTTTATCTCCCTCCTCAAGCCACGCCTTATGAATTTAGCAGGTGTCTTGTTGAAATTAAGAATACGGTGAATCAGTTGCAAGGGTGCAGTCTCTTGATAATGGGAGACTTTAACAATCCGGGTATTAATTGGACAGATATAAATGTTCACACTGACAACTTTTATTGCAAGCAGAAATGCAGCCATCTACTGAACTTTGCTTCGTTTTTTAGATCTTAGACAGCATAATTATGTTCTTAACAACCAGACAAAATCCTTAGATTCAGGTTTTTCTAGTACAGAACGCGTCTCTGTTGTTCCGAGTGAATCCCCAGTGGTCCCTGAAGATATATATCATCCTGCACTTGATGTGATGTTTTCCTGTATTTCACAAGTTTGCGACCCTCCTTCTGAAAGATGCTTTCCTCACACCTCGTAAAAATGTCCCGGCAGGTGACTTCATTGGAATGCACTATTATTTTACGGATATCAACTGGGAATTTGTACCGAAGCCCCTCGACGTAAATAAGCAAGTCACTTTCCTCACGAGAATTATTCTGGGGGCAATGGAAATATACATTCAGTTAAAAACATCAAAGGATTCTCGCGTTCTTAACTGGTTTTTCTCAGAACTAAAAACGTTCTTAATCAGAAACGACTTCTTGCGCAAAAAATTCAAGAAAACGGTTTCGCAAAGTGGGAAGCAGAATTCAAGAGCTGTAGAAAGCAACGCAAGCATTTCATTAACTGTGGTCGAAAACTTCACCGCGAGTCTATAGAATCAGCTATTCTGAAAGATCCAAAGAAATACTGGAAGTACGCTAGATCTCGCCTTGGGAAGAACGTAAGGTCGGAGATGGCTCTGGATTTTCATGTAGGAGATGCGGGGAATGTACCTGAGTGGTCTGCAGCTCACTTTAGTTCAGTCTATAAAAATGGCTCCGACTGCGCGATTCTCCTACGTTGCCTCACTTGGCTAGGTTCGGCATGTAGCACTCATGTCGCTAAAGAATGTGTTGGGTTATATTTAAAAAATGAGAGCCGCATTAGCTGCGGGGGAACGATAGAATACCTTCAGCAATTCTTAAACCTTATCATGAAATATTCAAATATTCACGCTTATTTCGTGCGCTATATGTAATACCCCCTCGAGGTCAGGGATATTTCCAGAAACGTGGAAAATAGTCGTTGTCGTTCCAATATTAAAGACAGGAAATAGGGCTGATGTCTTGAACTATAGACCTATCTCTCACCTCCCTTCGTTTTCCACGCTCTTTCAAATGGTTATGCATCAATTGATATCTTTTAAGTTTCCATAGCCAACCATAACCAACACAACTTTATGTCCTGGCAGGTCAACTGCTACAAATCTCGCGACAATTTTGTCCACCGCTTCTCAGGTCGTTTGTAATTATGAATGTTATCTACTTTGACTTGAGCAAAGCCTTCGACATTTTTAATCACACTATTCTCTTAGCGAAGCCTACGGAATGTATGGCTCGGTTCTTGACTGGATTAAAAACCATCTGACAAGTAGAATCGCATTCGTCTGGGTTAACAAGATAGCCTGTTCATTTAACAAGCCTTCCTCTGGCGTTCCTCAGGGATCTCCTTGTTCGATGTCCCCTCCTGTTCTCTATTTTCATAAACGACGTTTCCTCCGGTTTTCCTAAGTCTTGATTTCGGCAGTATGCAGATGACATAAAGCTCTACAAACAAATAGTTAGCAAGAGAACGTATGTTCTTTTTACAACTGATGCTCGGTTAATGATCTTTGTCTTAACGGATCGAAAACCAAAGTTATGACATTTTCACGGAAGACATTGAATACCATTTTTGCTTATAGCATCTGCAGTGAGTTGTTACCGCGTCTGTTTGAGATGAAGGACCGGAGGTTACGTCTGATTCGAGATTGAGGTTTGCTGATTCCATAATAAGAGTTATAAACTTGTCTCTCTGCACGTTAGGCGCCACATGTCGCATAACAAAGGAATTTAAAAATGTGTTTCTGACCCTGGGCCGCTCGTTAGTTAGATCACAACTCGAGTACGCCTCAGTTGTGTGAAACGGAATTTCTCAAACTAACTCCTTGGCACTCGACAAAGTTCAAAATAAGTTTATTTCTATTTTTAATTATCGCTACGTTAGGAGTGGTGTACATCGCTTCAACTGTGAAACGGATTCCGAACTTGTGCACTTACTGTACCTGCATCAGCGTCGGGCTAAGTCGAATTCGCTATTTTAATTTAAGGTTCTTCGTGGTTTTATTAACTGCCCCAGCCTCCTGTTAGAAGAGAGCCTTAGAGTTGCATGTGTACCTAAACCGCATCCAACGTCGTTTTATACCTTTCGGCATTTTAATTGATTAAGCCCTATACTTAGATCGGCGGAGTGCTACAACATGTACTCTGAGGCACTCGATATTTTTTGGTTCGCGCTGCGGGACTTCCGATCTCTCTGTTTGCGAGCAGTTAATGCTCGAAAAGGGTTGACAAGTACTCGTGTGTCGCTACGACATCGTGTTACTTGCCTTTCTTTAGAATATGCGAGCTTTTGATGAAGCTTCTACGTCGTCCTTCTGCTTGTTTCAACTGCTCGAACTGTCCTCAAATTTGTCAGATTAGTCGACTGCGTTCCACCACCGCCCTGGTATTCCTGTTTTAATAAAAGAACACATAAGTGTACCAGCACTAAGACTTAAACGGTTGTTCCTGAACACTGAAATAAACGCTGATTGATTGATGGATTATTATTATTATTATTATTATTGTCTCACTTTTCATACATTGTACAAAAACAGTGTATTCGCCACAGACATAACGACATGATTACATGCGTTCACGCCTGGAGCATGTCCCAAGAATGTTAGCTTCATACACACGCACGCTTCGAAGCTGTTTAAAGACAGTTTAAGTTCGACCAACGCGCCAGGACCCGAAAGAAACACGTGCCGGAAAGTGTCCACGCGCTGGCTTTTGTATAACGCATTTAGCAACCAAAACACGACGGAGGGCGGCGAACACGTGCTGGAGGCGTAACACCCAACGCGTCTTTAACCTGCAACCCATTATAATGATCAACGTAAAAGAAAAAAAAAAAAAAAACAAAAAAAAAAAAAAAACACGGAAACAATGAGGCGTTCACAGTTCTTGTCGCGGTACCCTATCTGCCATTGCTTTGGCAGATTTTGAAATGATTCAAAAACCCTCCAATCTCGCATCCTCCGTGCTGTAAACACTTTGCAAAAGTAGACGCCATCTTGTAGCTACTGCGCCGATCACTCGAATCCGCCATTACTTGGACACATACTCTTAGCACGCGTTGGATTCGAGGGGCTGCGCAACACCGTTTGGGGTGAACTCGGCTCAGCTCGTACATCGGAAACGAGTGTGACGTCAGCGTTCGGACAAGACTCGGATCCAATTGTACACGCTTCGTGCCCCCCCACAAAAATGGCGACCACCAATGTTGCTCGATGGAGTTTTGAAATTCTACCCGAAACGTCAGCAATTAATGGGGAATTTAACTGGAGTTCCTCTTTCGTCGTTGTTGTTGTTGCTTCTTTTGTGAAGATCCTTGGGCTGACGCGATGTGTTTTCCGTTCGAGCAAAGTGAAGACGGTTTCGTGCTCTGCTCACCCAGTAGCCACACTTGAGGTTGGCCGCCGTCGCGAGTTGTACCGAGCACCAGGAGATCCAGGACGCGAGAATGAGTTTCATGGCCGCCTTCGGAAGTAGCAGACGGACTCGGTGAGGTCTGCTTTCACGCAAACGCTCCCGAAAGCCCGCCGGAAGCAGCGACTGACACACGATCGCTTCTTTCCGGCGCTGCCCATTCCTTCGACGTGCGCTCCGTCGAGGGGAATGTGTCCGTCTCTTCCCACAGGGCAGCAACTTGGGAGCCGGTTTTTTCTTATGAGTGCGAGCTTCATCGATGAACTTGCCGATCAACAGACTTACGTAGTAATCGCCGACGAACTTCTTAATCGATCAATCGCCATAAGAGTAGAACCTTCCCCAAGCGAGACTTTTACTCCCTCGAGACGCCGTATTGTCAACGTGCTTACTTTTTCGCACCTAAATATGCAGTGTATTTTCTTGTTTGGCTTTACATATTGTTTGATAAATAGTCGTGACAGCTATGCTAATGCGCTCTGTTCAGGTGAGTGGTACGGCCAGGGGGACATCGAAGATAATCGTCACTATGAGTCATTTACTTAACTAAAATTTGTTGTTTAACTTTTAATTTGTGAATATAAACATATTATTGCAATTAGAAACTTGCTGAGCGTCATCGAAAACCATTAAGCAGGTACAGTTTAGGAAGCTTTGGGTCACGTGAAAATCGTGGAGGTGCAATGAATTTGGCACGCGTGCAACGGCCTCAAGGCTGCCGCTGCGAAAGCGCACCCGCGCGATTTTTCAGCCTCTTATCGTTCGTGATTTCGCACCACCAGCCAAATACCTATATGCTTATTTTCACAAATTAAAGATATAATTCATAATTTTCATTAATAATTTTATTTATAGTGACGATTAACCTCCAATATAGTGTCCCCCTTGTCGTATAACTCACTTGCACAACAGCACTAGCGTAGCTTTCACTCCTTCTTACCCAAATTTGTAAAGCCTAAAAAAAAAAAAAAATTAATCCAGCAATTTTTATCTGAGAGGTCTTGACCGAATTGGAGCTGTTTCTGTCTTTTTTTCAGCTGAAGGCTGGGCAACGGTGATAGAAATTAGATGTCGTTTCCGCTGCTAGTCTGTTTGTCTTGATATTCCCCACAACGTGGTGGTGGTGAGGGGCATAATAATACGGAGCACCTAGGACTTTCTGTCATCAGCGAGCTTAGCCTTCTGGTGGAAGATATTTTTTTCTATTTATCACGGTGTCCTGCTTCCCATGTTTCGAATGTAGGGATAGCAGGTAAGGAGGGGGGGGGGGGGGGTATCAGTAACGCATTGCGCTCCTTAGTTTTATCCATTGTCTGATATTTTAATGAAATGGATATTTGCTGGCCATTAGCGCAATTCAAAATTACATACTAGCCGCAAAGTCGACGTTACTAAACCGGGGCATGCACTTCTTTTTGTTCTTCCTTCTACTTCTGCCAGCATGCCCGCAGCAGTACGTCAAAGAAACTAATGACCGAAACAAAATTAATTCTGATAAAATTGCCCTGTTCCGGTACGCTAAAGCTGCAGAATCCCAGCAATTGTATTCCCCAACTCTATAAGTATATATTTATAATTTCGAAATGCTTTATCAATTTCATCAGCCGCCACATTGAACCAGCTAAGCGATTAAATGATTAATTCGCGAAATCAATGTTACCCATCGATCGTTTCAGTACCTTCAGTCGGTGCACAGCTCTATCACGAAAAAAACTCGTTTGGAAATTTTAACACCCCCTTCGGATTCGTATCCGGCTTAGCTTCCCCAGCCAGCTTGCTCTGATGCATTCATTACAAAACACTTAACATTGCCTTAAGTGCAAACATTTCGTACCGTGGACGCCAAAAGAGGGCCTGCCCGTAAAATCTGAAGCGCGAAACAAGTTAAAACCAAATTTCGCTGAAACGCTCGACTTCAGCCCAGCCCCCTTTCCCACCAACAAACAAACAAACAAACAAACTACCAGTCAGTTTTCCCTTGAACTGGCTTTATCTACACGAAGCTGACTCATTTCACCGAAACGTCGGGCCGCCACGTGCGCAAACATTGGAACCCATTGTCTGGAAGAGGGAACTTCCTGTGTGTACTCGTCCACGAAGAAAATAGCCGCCCCGACACGATGTTTCGGGAGGCGTCATGGTCGCCTCAGCACCCCGATGCCGACTAAAATAGCGCCGCCGTCGGATCAGACGAAGACTGACTGACTGCTCCAGCTAGGGTATGTGCTTGCAGCCAATGCCACCTGGAAGAAAAGGCCTCTGAATGACGTCATCCTTAGTGGCTCCCCCACCCGTCCCAAGCGGCAAACACGCCAAAGCTTCGCCGTGAAGCGGCAGGCGCGTTTGTCTTAGGCATCTGTACACGGTACTCAAAATTGAGTAACTTCAATACCGTCACTCTTTATTCACTCAAAAAGTAACTAAGTATACGTTACTCGTCACTGCGATTCAAAAAGTACGCGTTACGTCAGCATTAAAGTAATAACTTATTGTCTCGTTATTCACAATGGTCAGTTCTTTGATAAAACAGTAACCGCGTCCATTATTTGTTGCCGTTAACAATTTATCGCTTTTAAAACGCGTTCATCCGGGAATAACCGTGGCTATACAGTTATTTAATATCGGTCTGGTTGTAAGTTTGTCTGCTTCTTTCGCAGGGGTGGTGGTGACGTCAGAACGTTGATCTCTGATTGGCTCTCCAATCAGAGCCAATCAGAGCTCGGCTTCTCTCTGACGTCACCACAACCCCCGCGAAAGAAGCAGACGAAGTTACGCTCCACATAGACACCATTTCCGGGGACAAACTCGGTAAATGCATACATTTTCGTCTCGTTATCATAGAAAACACACATTATGGACACCCTTTTTTTTTTTTTTTTTTTTTTTTTTTTTAGGGGGGGGGATGGGGGTGTCCATACAAACAAGACACGAATGCTCAGACTTACCTTGTGCACACCTTTTCATTGTTTATCTAGCGTTGTATCGTCGTGAAAGTTACTGGCACGAGATGGGGTGAGAACTGTAGGTTGGGTACTTGTTTCGTACACGTTCCTCCCTCCAGCAGTAACTAAACACCATTACTCGTTTAATGTAGCAAAAAGTAACAAACATACGTTACTTCTTCCTTTTCTTAAAAAAAATAACTAGGTCGTTACTTCATTACCAGAATAGGTAACTATCTTGTAGCGCGTTACGCATATGTCTGGTCCGTCCTGGTGACGGCAATGCGGGGACCCTCTAGTGATGACGTCTGGGGGGCAAAGACGCCGGCCTTGTCTTCTATGGGTGGTATTGGCCCCGGCACGCAGATGCGCTTCTTCGAAAGCGGGACAGGCGCCGGCCGGCTGGAGTGGCGCTCAGCCGTATCTCGCCTGCAGGGACGAAGGCGGGCCAGATAGCGGTCGTGTCGACAAGACAGTCGACGTCCTGCCGCCATGGCTTCGTGTCCGCGACCGCAGTTGGTGCTCCTACTAGCGCTTCTGCTTCACGGGGCCCGCTCTTTGCCCACGTCGGACCTCTTCCCTTTCGGCATCACCCAGGACCAGAGCCTGACCAAGGAGAACGACGTGAGCTCTGCCGAAGTGCAGCTGAGTCACCCCATCACCTTCTACGGCACGGAGTACTCCACCCTCTACGTGAGTCGAGCTCGAGCTTTTCGGGGGTCGGTGTCGCGCTTCCGTCCGATTTCGACCCGAAGAGGCGCAAACAGTACTGCTGGAGGGACCTAAAGATGCCGCCTTGTCTGATAGCAGGCATGGCTGAGACCTTTGCTTTTTTGTTTTGTTGTTTGGAACTGGGTGCTTGGCGATGAGACTTTGGAAGGCTCTTGCTTCCCCGATTTGTGGTTTGGCTTCGGTTGGCATTTGGGCGGCAAAGGGTCGCTCTAAAAGACATCATCTGGTCCTAGAATGCACTCTAAGAATGTGCTTAGGATGTTATCTGCGTGTGTAAGCGAAGTTCATGGCCAAAATGTTTTCCCCGTATCTTCGTCGACCTCAGCAGTAATTTGGACATTCAGCGAATTCCCAATCCATCTCTTTTACGCTTACCGTGTACCCATTTTCTCACTGGGTGGTTCCTGACCTAGGAGAGGCAGGCGTGCATTCTGGCTTGACCTTTTTGTTTTTCTGTACTGCAAAAAAAAAAAAAAGAACAAAAATACATTTGATAATGTTTTGATGCACAATAAAATAAAATATTGCGTGAATCAATTCCTAAAATAATAAAACCGTTTTTTTTTATTTTGACAAATTTGAGTGTATTGTAGAGATTGTAAGGACAAATCTCGCATTGCTCAATGACTAATGACATGGCCTATGATGTTATCGCCATAATTTCATAGGATGTGATAGTGTGTAAAATATATCGTGCCCTGTTCCCTTTAGAGACTAGACAAGATAGAACCGAATATAATAAATTAAATTTTCGCCAGGACCTAACTTTCACCAATTTCATGACTCGAATAATATCGCGAAAAATAAAGCCCAGAAATAGGTTTTCCCTGTGGTAACAAATACTCAGCATACATCCCCTCGTTCGCGAAATTTTGTGTCGGCGAAATATTTCCGAAATCCACACTTTGCCAAAATAGCAAAATATTGATCCCGCGAAAATAGAGTCGTTTACAGTATGTATGCCCTCTAGGTTTGCTATCATCTATATCAAAGCCCTGTAAAACTTTTCGAGAGCAGTAAGCGCAGGGCATAAAGTTTTTTTATTATAGATTCCACAATTCCCTAAATTCAGAAAAAAGGTTTATTAGCACTTTACAAGCAATCAGTCAATCTTGAAAGGTAGAACTTGAAGAGTAACCGCAGGTCTCACTTTCAATCAATCAATCAATCAATCAATCAATCAATCAATCAATCAATCAATCTGATTGACCGATCAATCAATCATTTATTCAAAGGTCGCACTGAGCTGTTGATTGAGCACAGTGCTCTTCGGAGTCAATGCACCGGTCCCGAAACCTCTACTTGTCCTAATAAGCTTCCCCAAAAAAGAAAAAAAACAAGATTGTAAGACTTTATTGAGACGACTCTTGAAGAACGTCCGTGGGCGACAAATAGTTGGCTGTGATTTCATCGGCCCATCTTATCGGCCGTAGCGACAGCACTGGCCTCGAGTGCACTCTGAACTGCTTGAACGATAGTCGATCTCCGGACGAGCGGGCCTTCGCTTTGAAGAGCATGCCACTGGGCTTCTTGCCAGTGCCGCAACAAGCGAGACAAGAGTGGCCGTCTTTTCTTGTACAGTTGAAAGGCGCGCCGATGGAGATGACGACTGCGATACAAAAGCTACTGTCCGACGTTTTTACGTAACAGAGTCAAGTCTACCTCGGAGGATAAAATGCAAAGGAGCTTGAAGGAATGAACTGAGAGAGAGAAGGCTTGTTCAAAAGGAAATACAGTAAAGGGGGGGGGGGGGGGTAATTGCGATTAAAGTTGGTTTAAATCAGTTCTCCACAAACCCGTTCGGTTTAAAATCGTAATTACAATACTTAATTAAACACGTTACTTCGAAATGTAAAGGATTTTTTAACTACAGTAGGTGCACGATACAATCAATACGATATGTTTGCTTGGCCCGCGTCGAGTAAGGCCAGTGAATCGTTAAAATGCATTTATGCCATGAATTCGGTGAATTTCATGCACCAATGAAATTGGCTTCTAGCTATGCGTCAATTTTAACGGTCTTTTGACCATTTACTCTGGGAAAGGTCAATCGCCAAATATCTCATAAAGTAACGAAACGTAACGCCGCAATATACTCCAGGCCTGTCTCTTGTTTTTGATGCACAGAATGCAAGACTTGCTAGTGGCGTCTGAACTGGAGGTATCAAATTTGCCCCTCCCCATAGACATTTCTGCTACTGCTACAACAAACACTGTCACACAAAAGACAGTGTTTGTTGTAGACGTGATGAAGAAGTATTTGCGGAAAAGGTCTCAAAGAGTCTTCTATGCATGTTTACGCCATACGAATGCATGCTTAAAACATGCCTGCAGAAAATTTTGTATGGCCAATGTGACGGGACCAGAAAGAAACACGTCTCAGATAGTGTGTACGCACTCTCTTTTGTATGTTGTATTAGATGTGTGAGCACAGACTAGACACTTCCGATCTCCTGAGTTACGAGCCACGAAAAAAAGGAGACTAGAAACTCTTATTTGTCAACACGCACTTTGCAATGATCTCCCCACAAACTAAAGACAAGCGAAAACAATCGGTTCCTGTCGGAGCTGGGCAGTGTCGCCAATGTGATCGCATGCCGCTCGCTGCGCGCAGGTGAACGACAACGGCCTGGTGTCCTTCTTGACGGATGTGCCGAGCTTCTTCAGCGCCGAGTTCCCGCTCCAGTACCCGCTGATCGCGCCCTTGTACTGCGACGTGGACACGCGCGGTACGGGCCGGGTCTTCTACCGGGAGACCCAGGAGGAGAGCCTGTTGCTGCGTTTCACCGCGCTGGTGAGCAGCCAGTACGCCGCCGCTTCCTTCAGAGCTAGAAGCCTCTTCGTGGCCACCTGGGACGCCGTTGGATACTACGAGCGTAAGATCGACAAGGTACGCGCCAAACACTTCTTCTCCTTGGGGACCTGCTTTGGGCCAGTGCGAGAGCAGGTTCGTCTGCTTCTTGCACAGGGGTTTTGATGATGTCAGAACGCCGATATTTCATTGGCTAATTGAAAAAAACAAAACAAAAAAAAAACACAAAAACAGTGGGTAGACCTGAAGGCATCTTGCATTGAGGTGCACCCATCATCTTTTCCATCAAAGCCAGTCAAGGCTCGGCGTCGTTCTGACGTCGCCGCAACTCCTGCGCAACAAGCAGACGACTTTCTCTCCGCATACGACCTAGAAGACAAGGCCTGCTGATTACGTCAGAGTTAGTGGATTCCCGATCTGCCCCATGCGGATAACACGGGGAAGTTCAACAAGAGTACGCGACAAAGGGGCGGACGCGTGTTTCTAGGCGTCGCCACGCACCAGCATTGCTCTTAATGTGAAATACTTCTGGACATGCCTGCGATGACTTGAACGCGAGCTGGATGGTAATGCCCTCTTTCACCAGTGATGACGCCAGAGGTGGAAAATCGCAGGCCTTGTTTCGTAGGCAATAGAGAATGTCGGAAACTTTATGCACGGAAAAGAGGAGAGCGCCACAGCGCGATATTGGGACGCAGGTGAACACGTTCCAGCTGGTCATCGGATTCGACGAGCGAGATGCGTACGCCCTGCTGCTCTACCCCGAAGGGGGCATCCAGTGGATCCAGGCCGACGGCAAGGTGCCATCCCTGCCAGATGCCAAGGCGCAGGCAGGATTCATGTCCGGGGACAAGACACGCTACACGCTGCTCCGGGGCTCCGGCACCGACCACGTGGTCAACCTGGATAAGTTAGAACCTTTTCTTTCTGTGGTTTAGAGGAACCCTGTCGCGGGCATGCTCATTCAAGGATACCGCGATCCAAGAGTGCTCTACATTAAAGAAAGACATATAACTAAAGCCAAGTCTTAATTCTCAGGCAAAAGAATTGGTCGTTACATTTTTAGACGTCATGAGGTTTGTCTGCCCGAGTTTTTGGCAACAGTGTTAAATGCTGTAGATGATAAATTTTAACAGTGCAGTATGACTCCTAGTCTGAGGTCATTAAAGTCCATCACGCAGTACTGGTGATACACGACCACTACCGAAAGTTCCGTGGAGAAACAGAATGTTTGTTTTTCATTCTCCTATACGGTGGTGACTTTCTCTTTGTACTGGTGGTACACGTATATAGGCGGGTCGGTAACGAACCCAGGGATAAAATTATGTTTCCTGATGTGATCTGAGTGTATCAGGATACCAAGAGAAGTTTTGGTCTGAGGTTAGTATGAACGTTGATGATGCTGATTTTCTTTACGTCAATACGGTTATTGTCCCCCCAACCAGACAGATTTTTGTCAGATATTTTTGTTCTAGAGTGAACTTCCATCAACCGTCTTAAAGAAAAAAGAACCCTCGCGGTGAGCTTTAGAATTACAGCGCGGTCACCCTTCTTGCTAAATACCGTTTTTCTTTGCGGCTTCTGCATACCTTCGTGCTCTGTGCAGACTCGAAGACCGACCACATCCTGCGTCAGGAGCTGATGTGGTTTTGGTAGACTTTTCCGGAGATCGTTTTTGCCGCAGGATATCGAGCCTTACGGGGAGGACTCTCGCTCGCAGGATGGGCAACACGGGCGTGCCCGGCCAGTGGCTGTTCCGCATCTCCGGTCAGGATGGGGCCGAGCCGGACTCTGCCGGACGTTCGGGCAGCGACGGCGGCGGCGGCACGTGCGCCAGCGTCAGGGTGCCTTGTCCTCCGTCGTCCGTCTGCGTCGACTACGAGGCCGGCTTCTGCTGCCGCTGCGACCGGGGCTCCTTCGGCAACGGAAAGAACTGTATCAAGGACGGTCAGTCCGGCCCTCCTTCGTGCCAAATGACGCGGTGGCTGTAAAACAACCTTTTACTATAGACTACGTCACAGGAAAGGAATAAGCGTTTCCTGCGCCACGGAAATGTGTTTTTTAGGATATGTCTTATGTAGAAATTAGTTACATAAATTTGGCGATATCGCACGTCAAATTTAGCGAACGGCGATGTGACGGCGCCACTGCGACGATTGTGGTGTGACGCCATTAACATAATGTGACGTCGAAATAGGGAGTTTTCGTAGGTGGTTTTTGCCGTCCCGCAACCTTTTCCGCAACCCGCTACGACAGTCAAGGTCATTGGCGCGCAGACGCAGTAGCGGCTTCTTCGCTGCGGAGGACTTAGCGGAGGGGGAAACGCCGTCTACGAAAACTCCCCAATGCCACCTTGTGGGGTCACGGGACACTACGACGTCACGTGCCCCGACATCACGTGACCCAGTCCAATCTGATGAGATTGGACTGGGTCACTGGTCAGCTCTCCTCCCTCCCCTACCCCCTGAATGGTCAGCTGCAGGTGACCATATAGGGGTTGGGGGAGGGAGGAAAGCTAAGGAACAGGGCGTGCGGAATGGTCCCTCGCATATTGAATCGAATATTTCTTTTCTTTTTGGAGGGGGGGGGGGGGGTTAAGATTTTTATATATCCTCCCCCTTGCTCCCCGCACCAGCTGGTTACGTTCCTAGCGGGTTAGGCTCTCTATGTGTTGAATTAACGCGTCCGCCGCTGTCGACTAAACAACTTGCTTCAAAGACGGACGTCTCTTTGGCTAGCGCAGGTGCGGCGCAGCGGGTGAACGGCAAACTGACGGGCATGGTGAACGAACTTCCGATCGGGGCCGAGGTGGACTTCCACTCTTACGTGGTGACCGGCGACGGACGCTCATACACTGCCCTGAGCCGCGTGGCGCCCGTCTCGCTGGCCAGCGACTTGAGGGCGCTGCTCACCCTCGCCGACGTGGTCGGCTGGCTCTTCGCCCTGCCGCAGGGCACAGACGCCGTCAACGGTTTCACGCTCACCGGTATGCATTCCTGGAGGCACGCTTGTATCACATAGCAGAAGGGCGCACAGAGGCCTACGCTTAAAGTATCCACACCCTATTCCCCTTTTGACTTGTGGGCGCCGCCATTTTGTTTTCTAGTGCAGAGCCGATGCAATCGGCGATAGTTACGATAAGGAAAGGCATCTTCCTAAGGTCGATATACAAGGTAGGTGCGAGGAAGCTCAGACAACATTGTTTTGCTCTGCCACCGTCTGTTGCAAGATTTCTGGAGGGTGAAAAATCACTTCCTGCGATT
Organism: Ixodes scapularis; assembly: GCF_016920785.2. Taxonomy (NCBI): domain Eukaryota; kingdom Metazoa; phylum Arthropoda; class Arachnida; order Ixodida; family Ixodidae; genus Ixodes; species Ixodes scapularis. Next base: position 108,224,072 of record NW_024609881.1, read on the forward strand.
TCAGATAATGCTACAGATAACTTGCGACAGTAATTTTAAGCAACAAGATGGTCGAAGGGTCCCTACTCTGACACGTAGCTTGTTTAGTGGCACTAGAGCAGCAGCCTCGACTGAAGGCAGCAATTAATTGTTCAAGGATAGTGCAAACTTATTGGTGAAATACTAGATGTGTGCCTCAAGTCACCAATGAGTGTCCATCATTAGCCTTGAAAGCGCCACCACCGCTCTATGCATATTAGCACCATCTCCCTGCATCGTTTTGCATTTTAGAGATGGCAACAAATCTACCATCCCGCTGCGCCACCAGTATCGTGGAGAGTTACTTTTTGAAAGCATCAGGCCACACATCAGTCAGTCAGGAAACGTTTATCAGTATAAAAGGGTTTATTATATATGGACTCTTGATAGGTCATGATGTACACCCACCGACTAAGGTTTCCGTTGCAAGTTAGCAACGGCCATCTTTCGACATTGGCCTGCATTTAAAAGGACGTTACTAAATCGTGGCAGCTTGTATAGGGAAAAGTTTTTGCCGGGGGCCCATACCATTGCGTCAATTCTCGCGTCACTATTTGTCGCGTCAGTATGTCGAAGTTTAGTTTTTCATCCTTCTTTGTGGTTTTCTTAGTGTCTGTTTAAAGTTTGTTTCGAGTTGATTAAGCCGCCCAGTTATAGCAATGAGGAACGACCTTTAGTAGTTCGTTGCATTTGACTGAATCGTTAGGGGGCTGCTATGTGAGACCCTAATTTCTCTGAAAAACAGAGAAGCACTTGCATGAAATTAACACTCCGTCTGGGCGTTGCCTTCCTCAAAATCGCTAAGCAAGCGAGAGCTCTCGTTCTGCTTCAGTCGCGAAGCGAGCGCTACCCGGGCAAGATATCAGTTACCCGCCGTTCTGAAGCGGGGGACGCCGGCTATAGTCCTCTCGACGTGCCGATGACATTTCTCGCTAACGCATGCTCATTATAATAATAATAACTGTTTATTTCCATTACACCTAATGGTGGAGCCAAGAAAAAAAGCCGCGCTACACGGCTTGACGAGTTCTTGGCCCCAGTACATTCTGCAGAAGCGTCGGAAATATCAATATACAAAAAATCGTGCATAATCACAATGAATACGAAAAAAACAACAAAGAAAACAACATGAAACTAGAAAACGCCACTGAGCACCATATTAGTTAACATTCGCAAATCAACACAAAACACACTTTTAAACTAAGAAAAAAGAAATCGCATCAATCTATATATGCAAAATCATGCATGACAGATCGCAATCCACCCAGGCTTAATCTATCTATAAAGACACCTTTAGAATGCAATACATTTAGAAGCTTTGGGATTCGGTATGCTAACATTTCCTTTCCAGTGTTTAGCCGACACGTTGGTACGTGCCAGTAATCTGGATTACGAATTTGGTATGGTACGATATGTTGTTGCAAAGCAGACAATTCTACCAGGGATGAAGTGTTGTAAAGAAATTCTGTTCTAAGTTTTGTGGATAGCCTATAGTTATAAAGATTGTGACTACTGAGTATATGATAACTTTTAAACAGGTTTTCCGTGTGCGAAAGATAAGGTACGTTTGCAATTACTCGCAACATTCTTTTTTGAAGCAGGTGCACCTTCTCAAGATTAGTTGCAGTGGTAGTACCCCAAACTAACGAACAATAATTTAAATGGGAATAAAATAATGATTTGTATAATAATATTTTAACAGATGTAGGAAGTAAATACCGATGCCGACATATAATACCCACAGTTCTTGACAATTTTTTATTTAAATGTTCAATATGGCTATCCCAGGACATATTCTGGGAAAACACTACTCCAAGTGTTTTAAAATTATCAGTTAATTCGATATTTACCGAGTTTAAAGTAATGGTGTTTATTGGAGGAAGAATTTTATGCTTAGGTCGAAATAGTACGGCTTTAGTTTTACTTGTATTTATTTTTAAAGCGTTCTTTTTTGTCCATACCGATATCTGACCTAACAATAGGTTTACTTTTGACACGAGCTCCTCAGGATCGTCCGCAGCATACAGAAGTGTTGCATCGTCAGCATATATTATCAATTTAGTTGTTTGGTCAATATTCACAATGTCATTTACATATACGTTAAAGAGAAAAGGGCCTAATATACTTCCTTGTGGTACTCCAGAGACTATGGGTTTTATACTGGATGAAAAATTACTACAGCACACATATTGTTTACGATTTTTGAGATATGATTGCAATATTTTTTTTTTATTTATTGATACTGTCGGCCCTCTACAAGGCCTTTACAGGAGTGGTAATACATACAAGAAGTAAAAGAACAATCATGCACTGACACTTCAAAAAAGTGATTCACCCGGAGGAATAAAAAAGCAAAAGAAATACATTCAAAACACAAAGTCACGGCACATTATCAAGCACTATACTCTTTATATTTTTTAACAAAATCACAGACATTTGTCATAGTGACGACGGAATTCGGGAGTTGGTTCCATTCCTTTATTGCCCTAGGAAAGAAACTAAATTTAAAACAATCATTTTTGACAGATGGTTCCCTGATGTGCATGCTATGACGATGTCTCGTACATTCACTGACACGTACGTCCATGTAATTATTTTTGTCTATCTTAACTAGACCATGAATGATCAAAAAAATAAATTTCAGGCGGTCGCACTTTGTTCTTAATTCAAGAGAAGGAAGTTCAGCAAGTCTACAGAGTTCAGTGGGGGAATGGTTACGATTATATTTATTAAAGATAAACCTGGAAGCAAGCCGCTGGACTTTATCAAGTTTCGACGAGTTAGCTATTGTACATGGATCCCACACTACTTTTGCGTATTCAAGGATAGGTCTCACCAGTGTTTTATAAGCTAATGTTTTTATTTCTGGCGAAGCACTTGCAAGATTTCTTCTGAGGTACCATAGTGCCTGGTTAGCTTTTCTGGACACTTTTTCCGTGTGTGTATTCCATCTTAAGTCGCTTGTAAAGGTAACTCCTAAGTACTTATTTTCGTCTACACGAGGTAGGTTGGTGTCATCTATAAAGTAATCATAATTTAGGATATGTTTTTTTCTTGTTATAGACATAACGACTGATTTTCGAGGGTTTAACACCATTTGCCACTCGTCGCACCAATGTTTGATTTTGAGGAGTTCATTTTGCAGTTTTAGTTGATCTTGTTCAGTTTCTATTTGATTGTACAAAATACAATCATCCGCAAACAGCTTAATTGGAACTGATATTCCACAGCGTATGTCGTCTATAAATATTAAAAATAAAAGCGGTCCTAGCACACTACCTTGTGGAACTCCAGAAGCAACTGGAGCGGGTCTAGACACACAGCCTCCCAACTCAACGAATTGAACTCTCGATGAAAGATACGAGCAAAACCAGTTTGTAATGATGGGGTTCTTAAACAAGGCGTTAATTTTAAGCAACAATTTAGGATGAGACACTTTATCGAATGCTTTTGCAAAATCTAAAAATATCAAAAAATCAATAAAAGCAGGGCTTGCCCGCGTACTCCATAACATTCAAGTTTCTGTAATAAGAGCGTGTGGTTCAAATAGTCAAAAGCTTTCGTAAAGTCAATGTAAACTCCCAAGACTAGTTTTCTATCTTCTAGGTTACGTAAAATAAATTCCTTTTCTTCAAGTAACGCAAGCTCAGTGGAACGGTGCTTTCGAAATCCAAACTGGGACTTTGTAATTAGCTGATGCTTATCAAAAAATTTTGAGAGCCATGTATGAATAAGTTTTTCTAGCCCTTTTGAAAAAACAGGCAGTATGGAAACTGGTCTATAATTATTTATATCATTTTTATCGCCTTTCTTATGCAGCACGGAAACCTTTGCTATTTGCATACGCTCAGGGAATACACCTTCAGATATACACAAGTTAAATATATAAGTCAAATAAGGCATAATTAATTCTAAAACGTATTTCACGGGTTTAATCTGTATATCCAGAAACCATTAGACCAGAAAACCAAACTCACGTCAGTGCGCTCGACTCTGTGCGCGAGGTTGTCATGCGTCAGTAGCCTGGTTGCCAGACTCAGCGACTTCTTTTCTTCGACTGCTCTCTAACCGGTTCATTGCTTTGCGGGCCACAGGAGGCGAATTCAACCGAACTGCCGAGGTGCGCTTCAAGCAAACGGGGCACCAGGTCACGATACACGAGCACTACCTGGGCGTGGATGTCTTCAACATGATGAAGGTGAACGTGGAAGTCCGTGGAAGCCTGCCCACCATATCACAGGGGTCCAAGGTCACCGTAGATGACTACTCCCAGGACTTCGACCATGTGTCTCCAGGTTGCTTTTTTTTGTATTTTTTACCGGCGCTGATTGCGTAACAGTTCTTTCTCTATAGTCAGATACAAGTTTATAATGCGCCAAAAGCTCCCCACTATCTTCATTATCGCCAGCCACTGTTCTTCCGCAATACGTAAACTGTCCGCTACCGTGCCGCATGTCACCCTGACGTCCCTGTAGCGGACTGTCTTATGGCTACCATCTTTTCTTGTTCGTACGCGCAGCGGTTCGATGTCATGGCTGGTACGTGGGGGTGTTTATTTGATGCCTCCTTTCTTGTATCCAACTATAGAAAAAAATTGTTCTGAAGGCTGCTGCACCGTTTCCAACCATGGGGACTGGTGCCCTTGCCCTCGCAGGCGTGGTGAAGGCTCACCTGTCCAACCAGTTCAGCCTGGAAGGCAGTTCGCTGCCAGTCGAGTACACTGTGGACCAGACCATCGTATTCTCCGATTGCCCTCACGCCCCCGTCGGCAAGAAAGGCCTGCAGCGCGTCCAGGTTGGCCGTAACTTCATCGATTTGGACACCAAGGACGGCATCGTGCGCTATGCACAGACCACAAAGGTTTCCCCCGTCGATGGTGAGTCCGATATTACATCTTGCTTGTGGCTTGTGCAGATTTGCTCACGTGCTGGACTTGTTTCGTTTGCACGTTTTTGGCTTCTACTCGCATCATCACTTGTACTAGCTAACCCTTGCCGACGCAACTCGGTGGATTCACTTTTGACTACCCAACAGCCACACATCGAGCATGCGACCTACTGGCGAGACATAACAGAATGAAATCAACACCGATAATCCAATTAAAAAAAAATACGAACGCCACATTCCCTACACATAGCTTGCATTGACATCGTATCAGCGGCCATTGCAGTAGCCTTTTGGTTAAGCGCAGAGTTTCTTCAGCAGCATGCATTTCATATCCTAGAATTGTTTATTTTTTGGCAAGAAGTATGAATGACCGCCAACATGATGCAGTGACGACCAGTGCAAGTCATGTATACGAGGTGTCCGTTGAGTTAAACCGACCAACCAGTAAAGTGTCTTGGATTCCCCTACGGTCTAGGTGACCATCCGTGTCAAGGGATCCAGTGCGGGGCGCACAGCTCATGCGTGGCTGATGGCACGGGACACCGCTGCCAGTGCAACGTGGGCTACGAAACTCTGCACGGTCGGGGACAGCTTCCCATCTGCGTTGGTGAGCTCTCAACTTTTCCGGCGGAATGACGATCCAAACTGAGGTTTTTTTTTTCCATTTGAAGTACTCACTTGCCAGTGTAGCCCCGTTCCTTAAACAAACATCTTACTGGTCTGGAGACCTGGATCGTTTTCGCCATCGCAAATGTTCTCACCACAAGTATAGCTTTCAAAGTACAATGTAAACAGATTGTTAGGATCAATTTTATCAAAATCGACCGCCATCTCACCTGTCTGTGGGCGTGTCAGAGAGCTGCTAAAATGTTTTATATTTCGCGATCTCAGAACGCGCTAGTTTTGCAAATGCTCTGCTGCCATTGGTTGAGAAGGCCTCTTTTAAGCGCACGTGACACCTTTTATTTTAATTTATGTATAACGATTCACTGGCGTTCTTCCCCTATTGAATACGCAGAGTTAGTCGTGAGGGTCCAGCAAGTAAACTATCTTGACGCGACAGCGGTACCGTCACTGTAAAACGTCGGACACGGTCTCGAACGGTGTCTGTATGGACACAACGCTGTCGCTCGAATTGGAGGTGGCGGCGGAAAACCCAGGGCTGTCCCCAAAGAACACGACTCCATACGACTTTTAGCGGACACGATTTCGTGCCCCCCGTAAAAGCCCATGCGAACTCTCCTCGAACGGATCCGCTTGGCTACCGAAGCGCTTTAAGCGCGTGTGTGGCGGTGCGTGATCGTGTCCGCTGAAAGCCGAAGGGAGTGGTGCTCCGGGTGGACAGTCCTCCACACGGGATGCAAGCAATATGGCTGCTCTCATTCCGCATAGGTCATTCTGGTGATATCCCACACCACTTTGTGATACTTACAAAATTGCAGAGGGGCATCAATTTGGCTTAGAAGGGCGAAGGGAGGGTTCACAGTTTTGTGTTTTGTTTTGTTTTAGTGTCTAGGCTGTAGGTGGCACAAGCTACCGCCCGTTATAAAAAGTGCAACCGTTTGCATCCATCTATCTAATCATCCATCCATCCGCGCGTACACTTCCCAGTTTCGTGGGTACTACGCTCGCTGATACTTTAAGAAACGCAGGGAGGGGTTAATTATGTTCCTGCTTCGTGATTGGTTCTTTGGTGTGCTTATCGGCTTATACCGCAATCTGATTGGCTGCGGCGATAATGACATGCGCTGGACTCGACACGTCGTGCCTTTCTTAAGCAGCGTGTGGCTATAGACCCAAGGCAGTGCATAGGAGGCGCCTCGGTCGGCTGCTAGTCAGCGCAGCTGGTGGCCAAAATAGGCAGCTTCGGGAAGGCCACCGAACAATATGACTCGAGGACTGCGTCAGAGTTCAGCAGGGCACTCGAAGATATATGAGCTTGAAATCGCGTCCAATGATTGCGGCCGCGGGACGACTCAGAGTTGTTCAAACCTCGCACAAGATGGCGCAACCGTCCCTGCTCGGTGGGGAAATTTTTGGATTCAAGCTACCCGTTAATGATGTCGAAGAGAATTGCGGAGCTACATTCGTACCACGTTGTTTCGCTCAAAGCGACAATCTGTGGGAGATCCTCGAAGTGATGGTGGCAAGCCGCTCTAAACGTGAAGCACTTACGGCGCGCTCTGTTTTCCTCTTTCCCAGACGTGAACGAGTGCACCTCGGGCCAACACAACTGCCACGTCCACGCCGAGTGCATGAACCTTGAAGGGAGTTTCGCGTGTCGATGCAGGCCTGGCTACAACGGAGACGGCGTCAACTGCCAGGGTAACGTGTCCACGGACTTGTTCCCTATATCCTCTTATTTCAAACATGTGCTGGCCAAATTTTGTAAGGGGTAGTTAAAAGTACACAGGACGGCTATTCCAGGTGGCACCGATGTCATATTTACATGCACATATCCCCAGGACATCCCTGGAACGTTGAGACATCCTGAGGACTATCGTAAAACCATGCTTGCGCTAGCACGGCGAGTGATCTGCCAATGACTCTCTTCGCAGTGAAATGAGGTGTGTTCAGTCATTAGCCTTTGACCGTGAACGACTGCGTTTCGGCAGTTCATGGTTGCTTACGTCGGGATGGTTGCACCGGCAACCGAGGTCCGCGTAGGGGTGGAACGCGGGGAGTCGTACAGCGCAGTCGGTCCTCACTCAAACGGAAATACCTGAGCCTGGTCTGAGAGACAGTGGACGTCGCTTGCGCGCGCAGGTGAGCCGACGTGTGCGAGCCTGCGCTGCGACCCGGCGGCCGAGTGCGTCCAGCCTAGCCCGGACCAGGCGCCGCAGTGCCGCTGCCCGGCTGGCTTTACGGGCGACGGCAGCAGCTGCGTGCCTTCGGCCACCGACTGCCGCCAGTCCCCGCTGATGTGCGACGTGAACGCCCAGTGCGAATACAACGCCCGCACGCGCAGCTACGGCTGCCGCTGCCGGTCGGGCTTCCGTGGCGACGGCGTCTTCTGCGTAGAACAGTCCTGCCTGGAGGCCGACGACTGCCACCCGGACGCCCACTGCGTCTACGACCGGCAGGTGGACGCCTACTTCTGCGCCTGCGACCCGGGCTTCTCGGGAGACGGCTACGTCTGCTACCCGCAAGGTAGGGTCGCTGTGGACGGCCCTCGACGGATTTCTTTTTTAACACAGAACGTGTTTTAATGCGAAAGTATTAACTGTCTCATGAAGCGAGCAGACGTCATCAGCTTTGAACCACGCCAAACGGCTCTTTTACATCGCTTTGATCCCATTGGCTAGCGCGCGTTCACAGCCAACGGCACCTTTTACACTGCTGCGATCCCATTGGCTAGCTCGCGTCGACCAGGCTCCCATTCGCCGGACACGCAGCGCCAGTCAGCGCGCCAACACGCGTAGAGCGCGATTGATGTACATGCTTTCGCACTCACAACTCATAAGAAGTGCTTAGGTGTACCTCGATCTTTTATCAGCCAATGTCTATGAGAAAACCGCCACGAAGACCCGTCACGAAGTCCCGTCACAAAGGCCCGTCACGAAGGCCTGTGACGTTACCTGACACCGTGACGTCATCGGTACGTCATTATGATGTCAAGATGGCGTCAGGACGTCACCGTGACGTCATGGTGACGTCTTAATGTCTCCATGACGTAACGTGATCTTTTTATGTCGTGCGGCACCGCGACGTCACGTTGCGTCATGACGTCGAGTGATGTCGCAGTCCTCTGACCTCGTGACGTCAGAGTATCAGCAACGTTGTTAGCAGGGTGGGGGAAAAATAAAGATGAAGTAAATCACGATTTAAATCGTGATTTAATTTATACCAGTATTACTACGATAATTTTAACCAAATCTTTCTCGCAAAAATAATCCAAAAATAGTCTTTATTTATTGTTTGTGTATATTTTTATGTTTTCTCTCCACCTTTGTTTTTGGACCAAAATAAAAGAAAATTACCGAACCAGAAGAATCTGTATCATGCTGAACATGAGCAGAAAGCCTTTCACTTTGTCACTTTCGTAATCTTCTATTGCGAGCAAATCAAAATACGAAAAAAAAAAACTATAGAGGTAATGCCTTATGGCGAGCGAATTAGAAGATGAAAGAAAAGTAAACAAAACTTTTAGCAACAACAACAAAAAAAAAAATTCAAGTTGTTTTTGTTCTAGTGTGACGGGGTTACATAAAAAGAAAGTTGTTAATTATACTGCCCCTTAAATATGCAGTGACTTTTTTTTCCACATTGTTATCAATTATCGAACGGATTCATCAATCAATCTGCCATGTTTAGAAATACATGTATTGATATAGAGTCACGTTTTATTTTAAAAGCTGTGATTTGTATTAAAATAATATGACTTAAATAATTTTGATTTGTTTGATTAAAGAAAATCATGATTTTCTTTTTTCGTCCCCGCCCTGGCTGTAGGAGTTTTGGAATAGGGAACCCCACGCTTTGGGTTCCCCAATAGCAGCTTGGGGCGTCACTTTGCGCATGCGCAGAACGACGCCCCAAATTGATTGGGGGACTCGACGCTTTGGAGCCCTCTGTTCTGAAACTTTCTGATATATCTAGCAGGAATGGGACAAACACTTCAAAAATGCATTCAAATAAAAATTCAAAATACTTCGCCAAGAATGTATTTAATTACAAATTGAATTATACTTTTAAGAAAGGTATTTAAAACGAAACAGTTGCGCACACTGCAGCGTGCCAGGCAAAGCAGGCAAAAGGTTCAAATATACTTAGAATCATGTGCTTAGAAAGAATGTTGCAGCTCTGGAGATAATATTTGTTTGTCATAACTTCATACGCGTACACAACGTAAGGAACGACAATGTATTCGGTGTAGGACTAATTTAAAAGGCTAAGGTGATGCATCAAAGCCTTTCCATGCAACATTCCTGTTTAATTCAACCTTTTTAAAATATAAAATCACCAACCCAAAGAGGCCATATTTGTGCTCATCCCCATTAAGTCCTCGTTCTACTCTTCTTTTTGTTTTCTTCAATGTTTATCCGCAAGTTTCATGCTCTTTGCATACGAGTTTTCTTTGACGAAAAGTGCCCAATATCATAGTTGACGGCAGCGGCGTAGACTTTCCATTTTTCTGGGGGGGGGGGGGGGGGGGGGGGGGCAGGCTGAGACGTTGTCCGGGGGGGGGGGGGGGGGGGGCTTTTCCGCGCAAATGTTTTTACACCGGCAATTATCAATAGTTTATTTTTGGGGGTACATTTTAGACCGTATGTATATCGCCATGTGTCCGTCGCTGTGTGCGTTATTTTGTTTCCATGCCACTACTAGACGCTCGTTACATGGCACGTACACAGCGTCTCGGTAAGGATCATGGCCGGATGTCATTAGGGGGTGAAGGGGGGGGGGGGGGGCACGAGCTCCGATGCCCCCCCGTAGTCTACGCCTATGGTTGACAGTGAAGAGCTGTGCCCAAACTTGTATTTTGGGCTGTATTTGAAATACACCTATTTGAACTACTCAGTTTGAAGTATTTAAATACAATTGACAAATACATTCCACATTATGTAAACGAATACTAAATACTCGAAGTATTTTACATACGTGTTTCAAATACATGTCTTTGAAATACTGCATATCTGAGATCTAGGAACGTTGGGTCTCAAGTCGTGGTATAATATGACGTCTCGGTGCCAGGTGTTGTCTGGTATAACCCACGATTCGACAAGATGTGACAAAGAGGAGGTTAGAGCATTGGAGGAAAAGGTCTAGAGAAGTGTGATATTGCACGAAATTCGGGATTTATGCTTATTACCAAAGGACAAAATTTTGTGAAATTTTTTTAAACTGATATAAACTAGGCAAGGCGGCGCAAGCTGCCGTCCGTTACAAAGAGAACAGTCAATATCCATTCATCTCTCCATCCATCCATGATGTCCCGTGACAGCGTGACTTCATGCGACGTGATGTCGTGTGCGCCGCGCTGTCCAGGTTTGCGTGTAATGTCACTAATGCGTTTTTACTATGGCACATTTTGGTGGTACATCGAAGCAATCCATGTCTTAACGTTGATTTTTGTTTTATTTTTATTTTTCGGACAGGACGGCGACCCGGCTGTGAGGTCCTCCACGACTGCCACCCGAGGGCTCAGTGTGTTTTGAACGTGACATCGGGTCAGCACCAGTGCCGATGCGTCGCGGGCTACAGGGGCGACGGCTACCAGTGCGTGCAAGGACGTAAGTCGGTGCGCTGTGTAACTCGATGTCAAATGCTGCGCGTCATCGAAAGCACGAGCGCGAATTCCGGTCTACACCGGGGTGTCTTTCTTTTCGTGCGTGAGCCAGTCAGTTTGGACGAGCAGTACCGCGAGGAAAGCTCTTGCGACAGTTGAGCCAATGCGTCTTAAGGACACGTTGGCTAAGGAGCCTCATTGAAAAGGACACAGGTTGGCATTTGCACGAGTCAAGTCTCGTCGATCGGCAGAGTTGTTTCCCGGAAGTCACGTGTCTTGAAGGTCACGTGACTTTCGGAGGTCACGTGATGCTCACACGTCATTCGTGGCTGCTTTTCGTCTGGATTCCAAACAGGTGCACTGTGATGCACAGCGGTGTCCTCTACATTCGGTAGAGCAAACAAGATAAAGAATTCTAGTAATTATAATCATGCTTGTGTGTGTTTTTCTCCGATAACGCCTGGCAACGTCTCTGCGTATTAGTACCGTTATCGAGTGTCATCAGAATATCGTAACGATATACAAATATACTTCTAAATACTTTGTGCCGCTGTCTATTTCCAGCAGCCTGTCAAATCAAATAAAACCCGAATTGAGGGGTTTGACGAGCCACACCATGGTGAGGGGCATCTGGCACGACCCAGCGGAGGACAGGAATAATTTCGACCACCAGGGCCCGTTTGCTCGAAGCCGGTTAACTCTAACCGCGGTTAAAAGTTAACCGACCTTCCCTACTAGGTACCTACAAGTACCTAGCCAAGTTTGAAGAGGGCTGGATGAGCGATAGCTCCGTGTTTTATTATGGGGCGGTGGCTGGTGTCACCTACTGGCTGTAGCGAATATAAGTGGCTTCTGTGGAAAGGTTCCCGAAATGGGGGGACCCAAAAAATGCGCGCTGCCTGGTTTTCGCGACGCAGCGTGGCATACATTTGAGCTTAAGAAACCATTTTTATTGCTCGCGGTACAAATAATTGGCAAGGTAAAACTAAATTAACCCTTGTTTGGAAATTTTCTAAATATTTGGCTGTATGAAGGGCAGAAAAGCCTCGTTGAAATTTCCTTCCGACTTCGAAAGAGGACGACGAAGTTGAGTCCTAAAAACGATGAGAAAGAAGTGAGCAGTGAAAGGCGGGCGGTACACCGGCAGCATGGTTGGCCAGCATGTAAGAACTCATAAATTGAAAAACCTGTAACTTGGCTCCACTGAAAATTGACCTATTAAATTACCCGAACATCGAGAAGAACGCTGGAAGTGTAATTCTATGATCCGCGCGCGCTGGCCTTCCACTTATAAAAGATTTGAAGTAAATAATCATAATAAATCGTTGACGAACGCCCGTGCACGGCAACATTTGTTTTAGGCTTTTTGCTTCAGAACAGTTATTACTGCAGACGCCAGCAGGTGCAGCGCGTGTAACTACACTCGTAGCATGCACCTCGGTGCTTTTGAAATTTGGCAAGAGGTCTATGGGAACGCTCCATGCTTCTGTGTGCTATCAATACCCGGCCGATTGAGTCAAGGCAATCCACTTTCCAAAAACGTTGCCATGCCGACAACTATCGCGTTCATTTAGGCTTAGGAATGGTCAGAGTCGAAAGTCTATCTAAAAAATGCGGCGAGGTCATTGCTCATGTTTTGCGTTTTAAGTGAGGTAATGCAGCGCGAAAACCTCCTGCACCATTCATTGCTGACTAACGCGCCCGCTACTGCAGCTACTGCGACGTATTAGTTCCAAAGCGAGCGGAGCTCACTCACCGGGGCACCGCCATGTTTCCCCGCCGTCCTTACTCTGCCGGTCACGTGACCCAAAATTCCCCGTCGTAGGGAAATGCGGTTAACCGCGGTTAGTTAACCAGCTTCGAGCAAACGGGCCCTGGGGAGGCTCGGTTACGCGACGAGTTCTCCGCGATAAACCTCCGTCAGTTCGGCCGGGAATCGAACCCGCCACCTGAAGATCCATAGGCCGGCGTTTTGTTTCGGAGCCTTTGGGGTGCGTCCAGTCGGTGTCGCTATAGGAAGCATCGTCTCGTTACAGCAGCGGAGGGCGACTGCAGCCGCTGTGCCCCGACTGGCGGCGCCTGCGTTCGCGATGCCGACGGCCGTCCCATGTGCCGCTGCGTCGAGGGCTACGAGGGCGACGGCTACGTCTGCCGGCCGCTGGACGAGTGCTCAACGCTCGAAAACTGCGATCCTCACGCCCAGTGCCTGTTCGACGGGCGCCGCTACCGCTGCCAGTGCAACGACGGATACAGCGGCGACGGGAAAGTCTGCGAACCCCGCCATGACGCATCGCACACGGGTAAGAGGACTCAGTCGGCGCCTTCCTGCGGCGATGAGGGGATGCAGTATGTCCGCCTGTAGTTACTAACAGGGAGAGAACGACAGGAAGGTCTTTAGTAGTCCTACTTTGAGCGAGAAATATATCCATCTTCGATGAAAGTTCCGCGTCTTGTGAACCTCGAGGTTCCACACGTATCCAGAGCGCGACGAAAGCCAAGGAGCGAGTGCCGGAGGCAGGACATCCGAGCTTGAGAGACACCCTCCCTACCGTGCTCATCTTGCCGGTGACTTCTATATAGTGGCTGGTGACGTTCGGGGTCAGAAGACGCAGGCCTCCTTCTGCGCGGTATCCGCGAATCGAACTTAACAAACGGCACATAATATTCTACATTCGAGGCTACCCAGTGAGGATCTCGCGCTAATTTATTACAGCGGAGCTCTTAAGGGCTAGTTTCCCCAGGATCGTGTCCGTCCTCAAATGATCTATTGACACAGAACCCTGGACAGCTACCGCCATCTATGAGCGACGGTGGCAACAAGACAGTCGGCTTGCCGGTTGTCTGGTTGCCGCTGTCGCTCATAGATGGGGGTAACTTTCGAGCCTTTCCCCTCTGGCTTGCAGACTTGCGGCCGGCCATTACTTTATTCCCATCATAGTACAGCTTCGCTGGTCTTCCTTCTTCACCAGAGCGGAAAGGCTGCAAGTTTTTATTAAGCAACGAGATTGCTGGTCGCGTAGTGGTGAAAAAACAAACGAAGCCGTTTAGTGAGGGCCCGAAAGTCAGGAGGGCTCGCAGTCGCGGACAGGATGGCGACGAGTCGGGTGTTCCTCCACAGGAACTCCGTGCAACCTGGTGAACCGGTGCGGAGCCTCGGCCCAGTGCCTGTACGACCCGGTGTCGCGGGCGCACCGCTGCGTCTGCGATCCGGGCACCCAGGGCGACGGCTACCGCTGCCTGCCGGCCGCCTCGTGCTTCGACGACCCGTCGCTGTGCGCCCGCAACGCGGACTGCGTGCGGCAGCCCGGCGGCTCGCCCGTGTGCCAGTGCCAGCCCGGGTTCACGGGTGACGGTCGGGCGTGCGCGCCGGCCCCGAGGGACCAGGGAGGTTACCTGCTCTTCGGCCAGGGCATGTCCATCTTACAGATGCCGCTGGCGCCCACCAAAGGTAGGAGGAGCGACGCGTGATAAGAGAGTCTCAAGCGATTTATCATCGCTCCCCGGTCATTGAGATTCCGGCAGCACAAAATAAAAAAGGCCGTAGAACGAACCACGAATCAAGAAGCGCGATCATAATAGCGTCCTTAAGATGTCGGTGACTCTAGGGAAGTCGCGGGCATTGTTCGCTTATGAGGATCTACTTTCGACAGGTTCGGGCAACCGTCGAAAAACATTCGATGAAGTTCGACTTCTTGAACAGTGTTGCCCGAATTCCGCACCAAACTTCCAAATCAGGAGAAAAGAAACCTCTCGTTTTACGATGGTTTTGTTTTAAATTATGAACGGACGATTACTGATATTTACGGAGTATCGAAACACGCGTATGAACTTGTAAAGTCCCGTTCACACTCTTGCGACCGAGTAAGACCGAAAGAGACCAAACCGGGTTTTAAGCCTATTGCGATATCTTAGGACCAGCTCCGTTGCAGCGCATCCGGTCCTAAGAAGTCGCAAAAGGCTTAAAAACCGGTCTGGTCTCTCTCGGTCTTACTCGGTCGCAAGAGTGTGAACGGCGCTTAACGCCTCAAATATCTTGTTCAGTGCGAGACAATATCCACTAAATGCGTAATTCCACTCCGCCAGGAGGCCCCGGCTCGTTTTCAGTTCTTACTCACGCGAATAGATAGCGATTTGTCCTACGTGCGTTCGGACAATCACAACTGCCTGATGCACGTTAAAAACCCCGGGGTAGCAGTGGAAATGCACTGGCTAAATCACTGACCTGCGGCTCAGGCGCTAGGCGCCCATTGGAGCTTTAACTAACTTCCTGCTGTCTAAATGTACAGATGATATTCTACTTCGCCCTGTGACCTATAGGTAACCCGGGCAAGCTGCTGCTGATGGAACAGCATCAGACGGTGGTAGGACTCGCCTCGGACTGCGCCGACGGACATATCTACTGGACGGACGCGGCGTCAGGCACCATCCGACGCGCCTTCTCGAACGGCTCGTCCCCGGAGACCTTCCGCAGCGGACTCCGGTCGCCCGAGGGCATCGCCGTCGACTGGGCATCCCGTAACATCTTCTGGACCGACTCCCTGGACGACACTGTGGAGGTAGCTTCTCTGGACGGCGCCTACCATCACGTCATCGTCCACGACGGCCTGGTCAACCCTCGTGGCATCGCCGTCCATCCGGCACTCGGGTGAGTCTCCAAGCAGCACAGTTCTTCGGACCAAGGCAAAGTAACGTTGAGCCAAAGTTTGGTCGTAGTATTTAGGCCCTTGGAGAGCCCGCAGAAGGAAAAGAGACAGAAAAATTGTCATCCTGTGGCTTAAGACTCTATATCTTGACCCTGAATCGCCAGATGTCAGTTAACTCTTTGAGCCCCCGATTCCCGAGCAAATGACAGTAAAGGCTGAACTCCATGGACGAATATGTTGCGAAAAAGCGACGAATTTTGCCCGGCGGCTTTTGCTCTGCGCGTGGAATCAACACAGTGGCTGCTACGTCGCGCGCAAAGCGAGCGTGCCGCCGGGCGGCGTTCGTCCGTTATTCGTCACATAATTCGCTCCATGGAGTTCAGCCTCTAGGTTTCACTTCTGTTTATTCGGTTTTCGACTCGCATTTCTGGGCCACAATCCCTCAATAAATGCCACCTTTATGCTTCACTCTTGTTCGTTAGATTGTCAACTGGGGCGTTTGACTTTTGTGTGACACTTCGCGACTTCTATGGCGAAGCAGATAAAAAACATACTGACTATTCTCTGACTTGTTAGGACCAAGGAAAGATGCCGTGGTGTTAACCAGCACCTTAAAGCAAAACCTATTACGCCCAAAATACGCCTTTTCGGTTGCCAAACGTGGGCAAAGGTAGGTTTTATTTCCGGCTTGCTGCCTGGGTTGCCGTAGCTAGGGCAGCGTGTTGGGAAATCCCGGTAGAGTAAACTTATGAATCAATATTTTCACTCCGTGATTGGCGGATTTCAAGGAAGTTTGCAACGTCGTCTACAACGCCGCAGCCTCCCCTGGAAAAGGGGGGGGAGGGGGCGCAAGGCATCGTGAGCACACTTTAAAGGCTTGTCTCGCACACTCGTGTCTATTAAAGCTGTCTTCTCCGCGTGTTTCTCCGCGCCATTAGGGGGTGTACCGTAAGGCTGCGGTGCGTACTCGCAACCATATCGCTGTTGGATTGCGTTACGTGTTTGCTTTTAAGCCTTCAGAGACTCTTGTCTTCCCTTGCGCAGGAAGGTGTACTGGACCGACTGGGACAGGAGCCGTCCGCGCATCGAGGCGTGCCACATGGACGGCACCGGCCGCTCGGTGCTGGTCGAAGGCGACGGCCTGGAACTGCCCAACATGCTGGCGCTGGACCTGGAGCACAACGACCTGTGCTGGACGGACGCCGGACGACGCACCGTCGAGTGCGTCAACCTGAGCGGAGGCGGTCGCCGCACCGTCTACACGCCGGCCCAGTACCCGTTCGGCCTGGCCCTGGCCGCCGGCAAGGTCTTCTGGACAGACTGGGCCATGTAAGCCTCATCGAACAAACATGTTAAACTGTGGTCGTACTGCTAATACATCCTACAAAGGACGGTCTTCAGACACTAAAGAGTTTTAGGAAACCGTTTTTGCCCGTCCGATATGGTACGATGGGTCCTCCTGTACGAACTGCTCATGTGCGAATCTTCTGCAGCAGCACATGCGAAGTTCCCGGAGGGATCATCGTACCGCATTGAATGTGCAAAAGCAGCTCGCTAAAACTTTCTGCTGTCCGAGGCCGCTATTTGTTTCCTTGCATGACGGTCACATTGGTTCTACAAAAACCGCCTGCAGACATGTTAGAAGCACGCACAAAGCGCACAAGCTTCGAGCATGCTTGAGGCGGGAACGAAGAGGATTCGGCCATCATAAAACACCGGCGAACACCGTGTCTTTTGTATGACGTGTGAGCAGTGACTTGAAAGAAACTATAAGTCCGGCCTTATAGTTTCTCTCAAGATGAGAACGGGAGTGCGACTCCATCGGGTATCCGAGCTCCATCCCGCGCACCTTCCCTTCCGAAGTGCTTTGGCTGCGTGCAGACTCAACGCTTACGAGACGCCAACGCACCGCCAACTAAGGTAGGAAGCTTGTGCTGGAGGCGGGTAATTGAGTCATCCATGCAGTTTTAATCGATCCTTTTTATGCATATCAAAATTTCCGGTGGTTCATTATTTCGTTTTGCTTCGTTTATTTTTGCGGTAGTTAATTGCATTGAACTTAACTCGTTTTTTTTTTGTTGTTTTCTATGCTGTATGCTTTGCCGAACTGATCATATTTTGTAGGCTGTTTCGACAGATGGGAACCTGTAGTCTTCTGGAACATAAGAACATCATAGGCTACCCACACGCAAATGCGCAGAAAAAAAAAGCTGTTTGTTCAACGCTGAATACACCAAATCGCGTTCGGTTTGGCGACGACCTGATCTCTGTTTCTTTAAGCACTATTCTGGAAAAAAAAATATAGTTAACGGGTGCTTTCATTTTTTCCTGACTTCACGTACAAAAATGGTGCACATTCGTACTGAGTGACGCAGTGACGCCTGCAGTTTACTCACGTTTTTTGTTTTTTTTTTTTGTTTTTTCCCTCGGCTTTCGTTGGGCCCTTCCCACTGCAGTCCCTTCATCCACACTGTGGACAGGAACGGTGGCACGGCTGAACCACTCAAGCTGCCCCTCGGAGGCAACGGGAAGCTATACGGCATCACCGCCGTCGCCGGACACTGCCCACAATGTAAGCCTAGGCCCCGCCGCACCCTCTTTTCGCGGCGGTCTGCAACCGAGGGCCGTTTGAAGGCACTGTCAACGGCTGGGGCTTTTGGCGTCATGCTCGTTCAAAGGCGTCGCTGTGGTTTGTCTTCCGCGATTGTTCAGTCCCCCCCCCCCCCCTATGACGTCTTAAGTACGATTAATCGTACTTTTATTAACGGACATACGAGGAATGCCAGACTGACATCTTTGACGGCGTTGGTTGCACGCGATGACCACAAGCTTCTATTGTGCTTTGTACACACCGTCAAAATCGCCGCTCGCAGTTGATGACCCTGGTCATGATGTGACGTCATAATCGTCTCCTGCGCACTGCCATCTTAGTTAACTGTGCCGAGGAACGTGTTCTGATTATGCGCAGTGGCTCCATTTGCGGAATATTTGACTGCGCGCGTGCGTCCACAGTCAAGTTACTCGGCATTTTTTGCCTGATGATGAGCGTCGGAAAGGTGTATACGGCGAGCAAGTGTTCCAAAATGCGTCTTTTTGCGCATCGGAACGCAGGGAGGAGCGTGGCCGATCAGAGGGCAACATAAAGAACGCGTAGGAACCGCGCGATGACGAGGCAGCCAAGCGCGCGCCGCCATTCGTCGACGAGGTCGGGGTGTAGACAAACGCACGAGGGGCGCAAAGAGAGAGCAGACGAACTTGCAGGCCGTATACACCAACTGAACTTTCTGGTGTCACTGGCTTGTTTGTAAACAACGTGTTGGTCGATAAGACCAGTGCCCCGTTGATTAGGGACCTCTTGGACCGAGGACGCGGAATTTAGTTTCACCATAGGCGCGAAGGGAAGCCAATAGAACTACTTGCATAAATCCGTCACCGCGCGCGTTGAATTCTGGGAATCTGTGAGCCAGGAGCGGAGCGTGTATAGACTTTGTTTCCCACTGATTTACAGAATGCATAACGTATATACCATTAAGCCGCGAAGAGGCGCTTCGAGTTTTGGAATGAATCTATTGACATAAGTCCTCGCATGTTGCCGTGAACAAGGTCGAGGCTGGATGAGCATCGTACCAGCTTGCGTTCGCCTATCCTTACTGCGTGATGCACGTTAAAGATCCCAGGCTAGCGGTCGTACTGCACCGGGTAAATTTCTCATCTACAGGGGAGGCAGATGGGGACATGCTGATCTCCCACTTTTGAAATAAAGAAATTAGTTAGGCTTTTACGAACCCGACCGCAGGATCTCGATTCTTACGCTTGACTTGACCTTACGAGGCAACAAAGTCTACCTAGTTATTTCTGCCCCCCCTCCCCCCCCCTCCCCCCCGCCCCCCCCCCCCCCACCGCCTTCCCTCTATGCCAGGGTCACGCATTCGAGCTAGCCTCTTTGACGTTCGTCATATTCCTCTTCGTATAGTATCCGTCCTCAGCTCGGAGGGTCATTTTGCACGCAGTGACCAACGCCTGCAGTCACCAGAACGGAGGATGTCGCCACCTCTGCCTGCCCAGCGGCCAGTGGGGACGAACGTGCCACTGCGGAGGCAACAGCACCGCCTGCAACGAAGTGAACGCCTGACCTCTCCGGGACAGCCGGCTGAGCTTCGCCATGTAGGCTCAGCAAATGTCGTGGTGGCCAGACAGGCACGTCGATATCCTAGACTCATCTCAGTGGGCACATCGTCAAAAGTCTCATCGGGCAAAACGAAACATGAGTCGCGTTTTTCTTACTTCGCAAAAACCTCGAACAAAATCATCCGAAGGCATTTCGTCTCTAAGACCTCTAGTAGAGAATGTCAACACTTGCTAGAGACAAAGTCCTAGTGCTGAAGTTTTCAGCGTCACCTAAGGAAGGCCTACAGGCACACATTGAACACGACCGCTGCGTCAGCGCACGGATTGGACTCCTGCCCTCACTGATTGGACACGATTCCCAGCCGAATGATGACGCACAACTCGTATCCAATCTCTGCCCACCGTTGCCCTTCTTTGGGGGACGCCGAAAATTCAGCACTATGGCCTTGGTATCGAGGAAGCGTTGGGAATGTGCAACAGATTGATTTAAGAACGAGCTGTCCAGTTCTACGTAAAATTAGACAGAAAACTGACGAATAATAATTTATGTGGTGCATCGCGCCCGCAATTGGGAATGTAAATAAAACATCTGAAGCACGGTTTGTTTGTACATTCAGATTTTTTGCCGACACGTTTGTCCACCCTAAGGCCAATATGGCTTCGGAATGTGACTTGATTGAAAGTGGCCGCCATGGTTCCGCTGTGATGCGAGGACAATATAAAACAGAGCCCAGCAAACATGTGCGCAAATCCAAAAGTAATAACAAATGCAGACTCGTCTTCATGCCCAATTTGGCTCTGCCTGCCTCCCACCAGTCAAGCATGAGGTGAGAAAGCATCTTCTCTACTGACGAAACATTTCTTTGTAAAAAAAGAAATCACAAGCTTATTGCTGTATCCTAGAAAACAAGTGGCGATGATAGCCGTGTTGTTTTCTGACGCATCATTTAGACATACTCCGCAAGGACCCCGTATTGCAGAAGAAAAGACGCAGGTAACAGAGTAAGAACAAAGTCCAAGGGTATTTTTAGACACTTTTAAAAGCACTGCAATGTCCCATTCAAGATGACCCCCGCGCAGGCAAGGTAAGAACGAGTCCTTACATGCGAGGCATCGTTGTTGAAATAACTTTTGGATTTGGTGTTTGGCTAGTCTGTCAGTGCAGGGGACATCTTGAATGGGACATTACAATGATTTTAAGATTGTCTAAAAAATTCCCTTGGACTTTGCCCTTACTCTGTTGCGTGCGTCTTTTCTTCTGAAATATGTTCGAGAGAGAGAGACAGTGTAGCGATTATTGGCACCGACGTAGGTACTTATCGAACGGATCCGCGGTAATGTAACCTAACTGTCGTCTACATTGCCGCGGAGTTGCGAAAGTGCGCTACTAAGCGACGTCTCCCGATTTCAGATCGGCGCCGCTGTTGAAATAACCCTTTGGTTACTCTGTCAGTACCACTGCTAGTAACGAAAACCCCACATAAACTGGCGCCCCACGTTGGGCGCCAGAATATGTGGGATGGTCATTCGTGGTTGTAAACGAAGGGTTCAGTGGCAGTCCTTCAATCAGGGGATGCCAAGCCTACTCCCACGTACCACAGGTCTCTCAATAACATCGCTACGGGCGGGTCCAAACATCAGCAGCACCGATGATCGCTTCTCTAAAAAGGAGGAGAAAGTACCACAATAGAACTGGGTCCAACGACGCTTATTAGAACGCCAAGGCATGACTGTTTTAAACTTAAGCGCCGACAAGGTCGGATATAAAGGCTCACCTTGTCGTCAGTGTCCCTAGAGCGGAGTTCAGAGCGAGCGAAGATCAGATCCGCGGCAGGAGCCCCACCGTTCCCGAAGTCGGGAACGCGCGAAAATATCCTCCCCTTGCGGCGTCGTCATCGCTTAAAACATCTAGGTTCTCTGATGAGGGGGGGGGGGGGGGGGGGAGGGGGGAGAGGGGGGCGCGGCGAACGTCCACCGGAAGAGAATAAAGAGGAAGGCCCTCCAGGACCAGGGACTTTCCTACGCTTCACTAAGAGGTCGAAGCTAACGGCGAGGAGGCCGAGCGTTCCGACCTACGGTCGTTATGACGGCCGAAGGGCAAGGACGACCAACGGGCCCCACAACTTTCGCATCAATACCAAGGGGGGCGATATGAACATCCTGTCGACAACGAAACTGTAATAAAAATGTATCGATGCACAGGTTAAGAAAAGATCTATCCGGGACAATAGACTCAAATTACAACATAATAACCTCAAACTTGAGACAAGAAGAAATAACATAAAGGACAACACGGTACAAAATGCCATTTCTGTGTCATGTTGTTTGTTATGTTATTTCTTCTTGTCTTAGGGTTTATATTATAAGACTCAACATGTCTGTCTCGTCATTCACAAAGCCTGCAGTGGCGTGAGCTTGAACCATGAGTAGCATCCTGTACCGGCTAAAAGGCTGTCCAAACAGGACACATTTTCTGCAATTCACAGCAAATTGCTGTACTGGAAGTGAAGATTTTTCTCCGGTTATGGTTAGTTTTAAAACTTTTTTTCGTCTCTTATTGAGAGGGGGGAGGTGGAAAGGGTAGAGGAATCTACTCTCCGCTACCGTCCTTGGACGGAAGCTTGGAACGTGTTTATCACGTGGACCAGGCAGCCACTCACACGCTCTATACTGGCTTTTTGCCTCCGCTGTTGTTGTCAGTCTCCAACCTCAGGAAAACAAGAAAGGAGAGTTTGTGGCATCGAGGAGCAAAGCCGTGCTGGTTGCGTGATTGTCGGCGTCCCTGAAAGCGTACGCACGCGCCAGAACATTTCTTAAAACATAAACGTTTTTTTTTTCTTTTTTTGCTGTGCACGGTATTTATTGTGTTCTGTTTGGACAGCATTTAGAGGGGTGCGGAAACGAAATGACGTGAGCGCGACTTCTCTGCCCCCCGCTTCAAAGTCGGCCAGTGAGGAACGCAATGCGTATCGCGCTCCTGACGTCAACAGTTCATGCACGGTCAAGGGTACTGTAGTTGCGCGCCTTGCTGATTGGTGGCGTCAACGCGTGACAATCTCGCCTAGTATAGTAATATCTGAGGGCGAGAGCTTGAGGTCGCTGCTTTGAAGCGTTCTTCCGCTGAACGAGCGCTCGCGATATAAATGCACGTCTCAAAGCCATCAGCGCTGGCTAACTCTAGATAACTCGCGCTTGTAGTTTTGGCTGCAGTTTCAGATTATGGGTGAACGGAGCATAGTAAGCGCGTTATAGCGTTCTCCACCAAGTCACATTCGGGACTAAGTAATTCCGGGAGCGAACCATACTGCCGAAAAGTGGCGCTGTTTCTTAGGAACTCATGACGTCGCGGCAATCCAACGGAGTTTCAGAGACCGCCACTGGACACAGTTTTGAAATCTGCTCATTCGTGTTAAATTTAGTTTTCTTGACTGCTTTGCCTGCAGCCCAGAAACACTAGTCCAGTCTTGTGTTTCTGGGCTGCCGGCACAAGATAGGCCACGTCTAAACAATAACAAAAAATTATACGAGTACACTTAAGACTGCGTATGTGTAGGAAGGCGAAAGCCAGTCAAGGACAACTTCTACGACGATCTCTAGGACGAAGGACGACGTCGAGAACGACGCCTGGAGGACGACGCGTAGGAGAAGCTCTAGGACGACTTCTAGGGCGACGTCAAGGACGCCGTCTAGGACGACTTCTAGGATAACCACCAGGACAACCTTAACGACGACGTCTAGGACGACTTCGAAAACGGTGCCAAGAAGACGACGTTTAGGACGACGCCTAGAGGAAGGCGCTTAAGGAGGCTGTGGTGTATTTGCGTGGGCGGCCACGTTTGTCTGCGGAAGCCGCCGTAGACGTAGGAGCTGGTGCCGATGTCGAGGCCGTAGATGTAGACGTTGCCGCCTTACAGTCCATCGCACGAACCACGCAACGAGAACAGATGAAGTTCGAAGCTCTTCTTTGGCACACGGTACTCCGGCAGTGACATCACGCTGATGACGTATGATGAGGCTTGATGACATCACTCTGATGACGCTTTGATGACGTATTTTTATGGCCATCTTTCGGCACAACGACGCCGACGCCGCTTGTTTTTCTCGTATAGTGACAAGTGAGGCCATCTAAGAGGTCTAGGACGACTTCTAGGACGACCGCAGGGACGAAGGTGTCTTTGACCATACCATTGAACGGCGCGAGCCGCTCGATCGCATTTTTATGACCACTTACTCCGCTTTGTCGTTTAATGGGGCAAGTAAGGCTTTCGCTTTAATAAGAGCGAAAATTTTGTTTCTGTTCGCCTCTAAAGAGGCACTGCAAGGGAACAAAATATATTTTTAAAGGGCATTGATAAGACACGTATTTTTTAAAATAACGTTTCCCACGGAAAAAATTATTTCGCGCAATATTTACATTGTTAAACGCAATTTCGGTGGAGGTCACAACCCGCTCTAAGCCCAGCCCCCAGATCAGTGGCTTCGCCCTTTACTACTGGACTGGCTTGGCTGCTCGACCGAACAGGCTAACAAGTGTAGTGTCTACTTTTTGCGTTATCCGGTAGTCAAGTCTGAGAGCCTAACACCGCCTGTTAGTCTTACGAGCAGACCAACGGCAGCCTACGGGATCGTCTGCTATTTCACCACCGTCTATCGTCGTCTGCAATGCCACGAGACGCGGAAACGACAGCTGCGCTTCGGCGTCCGTTTTCGCCTTCGTCCGTCTGCTATTCCGCCCCCGTCTAAGAACTTATGCCACTCTTGCAGGACGCAATCATTAAAGCGGCGTTCTACAGCGTTCTATAATGCAGGAGCCACGATCCAATACAAGCGTCTGTCAGCGTCTATCGATGCGTGTAGTAAGCAACCGAGAGAACTGAAAAAAATATTAAAAGATTGGGTTGTGTGTATGTTTATACAGCCTAGAACTTGTTCTGCCACAACGGGTGACGAGTCTCTCAGCTGTAGATGAGATATTTAGCCAGTACAGTACAACCGCTAGCCTGGGGTCTTTAACGTGCACCACGCAGTAGTGATACACGTGGTGCACGTTAACAAATATGCGGTCTTTTCAGCTTCAATGTTCTTGTTATTTTTTTACATGGCATCCGCGAGCAAAGTGGGTGAGCGTCATGACGAACATTTCTGATGTGACGTAACAATATTCGCTTCGGTAGGCCAGGTGCACGGCAAAACTTTAAAGATTGAGGCGCAATGACGGGAAAATACCTAGTCAAACTTGAAGCGAGCCGAATGCCCGATTTCCTCCATCCAAATGGCTCGCAAACTCTTATATGGCTAGGTATCTTCTCAGTATTGAAACCACGGTCACAGTCACGACGATTGCACAATTTAGAAGCGCGTGTGTGTATGAAGGCACTCTAGCACAATTCACAGAGCAGCGGGGTCGGTTTTACGGGAGCCAACATCTTTGTTCAGCAACAACACGGGAAAAGAAAAAAAAATATCAAGCCCGGTCGATCAAAATATCGGGTGTCCTAAATAGCGGCCAGGCTCTTTAAATCGACCGCAAAATTCGGTTTCTTAACCTATCGCGTTAGGATTTTGTGCAGCGTTGCCCACAGATGGTGCATTTCGTTCTCTGAAATTTGCAAAGAGCGAACTTATTCCAGGAAAAAGTAAAGAAAGAAAAAGGCGTCACTCCTATGGAAACCCAGCGAAGCCGCCTGTCTTTAAACTAGAGGGCGCCCTATTGCTTGAAGACAGGTGGCTTCGCTGCGTTTCCAAAGGAGTTAAGCCTTTTTCTTTACGATTTGAAAATTCGGTTTCCTCGGGATTAAGTTTGGTATCGAGAAACTCGCGCGATACTCTTTTGCTCTGTCATGAACTGTTTCATTGTTTCTGATAGACGCAAAAAACGTTTCCTGTGATATTAGGTATAACTGGCAGCAACTATTATAAGCACCAAGCACCAAAATTTTAGGCAATTATTTTTTTGGTACGATCTTCGAAGGTTATTTCAGCTATGTCCCACACTGCCCGAAGATAATTACTAAAATGCAGAGCGGAAGGGCGAGGGGAGGAATCTTAGAAAGGCCAGGGGAAGAATCATACTTCCGGTTTCCAGGCTAGGTGGCGCAAGCTACCGCCCGTTGTAATAGGTACAGCCGTTAGAATCCATCAGAGCCGTAAATGTAGAGTTTGGCCATTCATTGGGAAGCATAGGAGATGAATGAGGAGGCGCCATTGGCCAAAAGCGGGCTGGGCGTGTTCCAGGGCGTCTTCAGAAATTCGAATGTGACCAACCAGAAGCCGGAAATAATACCCTGGCGGTGGTCGCGAGAAACAAACCTGATAACTGCATTGGAGTAACTCTCAATGGCTGAAAACATGGTACACGTGATGTTTCAATCACGTTAATCCAAAATGATGGTGGAAGGGTGCGACTAGCGGAACGATCGACATAATCCGTACGCCAAGCGCCCAGGGCCGGGAATCTGCCGTCCGAATGGTCACACTCTGTCCGCGCAAAACAGAGTTGCGCGGCGCATTCGTTTCTTACATCTTTCTGCATGATCATGATCAAAACAACATGTGCACCCTATTTTCAACCACAGAGTTACCACACTTCACTCTTACGCGTTTATTAAAACCATATACGAACATAGACTTTTGATCAGAACTGTTTGCCGCTACCACCGCTAGGGGATTCTTTTCGGCTTCTGGTTGGTCAAGAGAGCATGCCAAGCCCTCTTTCCGACTCTGCCGCACGCCCTGACTCTGCCCACACCTCCCATTGACCAAACTCTCTCAATACACGGCTCTGGAATCCATTATTCAATCCATGCCCCGACTGTCATTGCTCCGAAGCGTAATATTTGTTGGCTTTAGTACGGCCGCAGTCGTGAATTCGGTACCTCACTTACCGGAAGTCAGTTTGGGGCACGGACCCTACATGAATGCCGTGACGACGATCGAACCGACGGCGGGATTTATGGGGAAAAAGCACTCCATGCAGGAAGTGGACAGTAGACTGGCCAATAGCAGCAGCTTTCGCACCCTAACCCCGGGTAGGAGACGGCAATGCCGTCACACCGCGTACGTAGCTATGCACCCTCTGATACACGCAACGATTTAGTGTTAAACGAATCAGGGACTGATGTGACTAAACATGAGGAAGATACATAGAAAGGTGGGATGGACAACAATGTCCGTCCCCCCTTTCTATGTATTTTCCTAATGTTTAATTACTGTTACCAACACGCTCGTTTTGTACTTGATGTGACTCGTTTCATGACGGTTCGCCGGGAAGTCACAGTTTGGCCGGCTCAGACATGCCGGTAATGCATCCTGGTGAAAGGAGCTGAAAGAACACAACTCCCAACACCTCCTATCGATGTCAAGGCCGCAGTGATTGACTAATGACGTCATATATCGGAGGCCAACCAGGGGTACAGATAAATCACACGAGCGCTGCGTGAGCTTTCGGCTTGAAGGGACTCGATTGCGCTGAGTCAGTGAGAGCGCGAATTCCAACCGAACGCTGACTCAGCGCTCGTGTCTACCTGTGCCCCATACTGGCTTCCGCTGGGTGACGTAGAAGCTTAAGCACTGCGGCCTTATTATTTTGATGCTGGTCCATCGTACCCCCCCCCCCCCTCTCTCTCTCCATTTTACCAGCACATAGTTTGACTGGCCACCAATAGACACGAAAAGTAAGCAACCTCCTGGGCAGTGACCAATAGACTACTTCCATAAAGCCCTGCATGCAACACGGCGCGCGTTGCACTCTGGGAACTAGTTGGCCAGGGAGGAGGGTGGCATGGTTTCGGTTTCGATCGACACGTCGACAAGAGATCGTTTTCTGGTCCCGAGAGCGTCATTTGAGGTCTCTAAACTAACCTAAATTGCCAGACCTCGAAGCTTTAGTACAAGCCTGAGACGTATAGCTTGTCTTAACATATTCTTGTTGTATTTTTGTACTTGAGCCTTCCTGTTAGCGTTTCAATCGAGGTATATGGATGAGCCAGTGCTGGGAATCTCGACGCTGCGAAGCTCGGGGATCTTGCTTGTGTACGAATCAACAAGCTGTATCGAGCTCGCGCCTTTACATTAGTGTTGTTGATCAGGAATTTTGTTTGTTTTGTGCGTCCATAGACGAAATATTACCTTTTGCAATTACTGTTTTTCTTAATATGCCTGAGTATGCGAGGTAAACCTCGGAGGCGCCATTGAAAAGCTCTTCTTATCTCTTATCTGTGACCCGCAGCACTGCACGAAGTGAACTCCCCAGCCGCTTGCTTTCCACTAATATTCAACATCGCGTATGCGCACAGAGTTATCCTGCAATCATATAGGCAAGTTCGCACATACAGACCGTTTTAAGAAAGCAAAAGTCGAGCACTTGTGTGAAGAATGTCGCACCGTTCGTCGGAAGTGCGCCGGACGGGCATGAACCCCTATGCGCACCGCATAGGGGTTCACGCCCGTCCGGCGCACGGTGCGACATTCTTCACACAAGTGCTCGAACGAATTCAAAGCGCATTTGACGGTTGCTAATGGCCATAATATTTGTTATCTGTTTGTTTTCTTCCTGCCTGAGTATGCCAAGATAATTTCAGACACACCGTTCAGGCACAGATCTTGGGCGTCAGTAAAAGCTCGTGCAAAAAGGCTTAGCGACGAGTAGGGGACGCTTTTAGGGCCTCCGTCGTAGCTAGCCGATCTCAGCGTTTGCGAAAAGTTAATCTTCTATCAGCATAAAATTCGAGTGGGAGATATATGATGACAGGAGGAAGACATCATAGTAACTTTTGTGCAGTAGTGAGGTCGAATTTATTGCATTTCCTTAAAAGTTCATGCGTAAACGCTGGGCTTAACTTTGAAACTCTGTGAGGGTGCGGCTTGCTTTTCGCCCAATGAAGTAACAAGAAGCAGACGTTTGGCAAACGAAATACGTTTAAGGCTCCATATGAACAAATTTCAGTTCTAGTTCACTGGTACGAGACGGGATTATTGAAATTGAGCTCAAACATGCACTCGAGGGGTGAGGTGAGCCACGACTTACTACGTTCGCATACGCACGCACAATATCCGGTGTTTCGGGAACCAAGGAAAGTGCCCCGGTCTTCGTTTCGTATCGCTCGAGAATAAGTGTATTGTACGTTCGTGAAAAGTCAGATAACCGAAAACGCAAGCAGCGCGTTCGGTCGCGGCGTGATAGCATGAGATGAAGCTGCTCAGTCGAAACTGAAACTGAGTGGCCAACTAGTTCCCAGAGTGCATTGCGTGGTATTTCGCCGCGATGGGGCGCGTCGGTTTTGGAAGTAGTCCATTCGGCTTAGCGAGGCACAAGCGCCGCTTATATCGACCGGCTTTCCTCGTTATAAATGACTCGAATTCGCTGGACGATTTAGTAAGTAAGTAAGTAAGTAATATTTATTTTCAGCAATATTGTGCTGAGGGCACCAGACAAAAAGCTTCCATGAGGTAGCTTGACTGGGCCTGGTGCCCCTGCACTTACAGGGCATTATAAAAAAAACAAGTACTACAGAATACACTTTGACTAAACAAAACAAACACGTACATCTTTTTTTGTTAAACAGTGAATATCATTGTGGTCTATAAGGAACTTGTTAAGTAATGAAGGCAGGTTATGCGCAATAGATTGGAGTGCATAATTTGTACGAAAATGAGGCACGTTCCAGAACTCTCTGCGTCTGACAAGGATGAAGGATTCACGTTTTGTCAGATGGGATACATTAGACAAAAAAGAAGCAAACTCAGCGGTCGAAAATAAATAAGAACATAGCAAACGGTACTCGTATACACTGGCAATCCTCATGATGTTGAATTTAAGAAATAATGGCTCAGTATGAGTGTCGTAAGGCACGTTTGCAATAAAACGCAGCATTTTCTTTTGTAGGATCGTGAGTTTGTTAATATTAGATTTGGTTGTTGTGCCCCAAACCAAATGACAATAGTTAATTTGTGAGCTAAACAGAGCATGATAAATTTGCATTTTAATATTTACAGGCAACAAGGAGCGACAGTGGCATATTATTCCAACAACTTTTGACAGTTTCGTAACTAAGTATTCGATGTGATTATCCCATTGCATATGTTCTGAAAAAATGACACCTAGCGTTTTGTGCTGTTTAACTATTTCAATCTGGTCAGTTCCAATCTCTAGAGTATAATTACTAATAACGTGCTTATTTACAGGTCTAAACAAAATTGCTTTGGACTTTACAGTGTTTATTTTAAGACCATTTATTTTTGACCACGAAAGAAACTTTTCCAAAACTAAGTTTCCCATGGGTATAAGTTCGTCCATATTCGATGCAGACAGAAATATACTCGTGTCGTCTGCATACATTACAAAACGTGCTTGATGGCAAATATTGACTAGATCATTTATATATACATTGAACAGCAGAGGGCCGAGTATGCTGCCTTGGGGCACACCAAACTTCAAGATTTGCAAAGAGGAAACATGATCACTCACGGAGACACATTGCTTACGGTGTTCTAAATATGAATGAATAAGTATCAAAGGCGTGCCACGTATGCCATAACATGAAAGTTTATCAAGGAGCGTCGAATGGTTAAGACAGTCAAATGCTTTGCTAAGGTCAATAAATATTCCCAGTGTCAGCAGTTTGCATTCTATATTGTGTAATATTATTTCTTTCTGTGATATCAGAGCGCTTTCCGTGGATTTTCCCTTGCGAAATCCGAACTGGGAGTCAGTTAGCACTGAGGTCTTCGTAAAAAAATTGTCTAAACGATATAATATAATTTTTTCCAGCCCTTTAGAAAATATTGGAAGAACAGAGATGGGTCTATAATTTGTAACTAAATTTTTGTCTCCACCTTTATGCAAAACTGAAACTTTTGCGAGTTTCATGTTATTCGGAAATTGACCACTCGACAATGCTAAGTTAAATATATATACCAAGAGTGGGGCCACCACATCGATTACGAATTTAACGGGCTTTATTTGTATATCGTCTATGTCATGGCTTTTACTGTTATTCAATCCCATAAATACACGGATCACTTCCAATTCGTCTGTAGGTTGTAGGAAAATTGTGTCTGTTACACGGTGCGAGATAAACGAGGAAGCATGCTCATTGTGCGCGCTAGAAGGCAAGTTAGTAAAATGTCTGTTAAAGAGCTCAGATAGTTGTACTCCTGATACGCTCTCACCAGAAAGTGAAAGTTCATCTATTGAATTCTTCTGCTTGCTGCGTTTAAGCACTTCATTTATCGACTGCCAAACAATCGCAGGACGCTTCTTGTGGGCGTCATGAAAAAGACGTTTGTGATATTCTGTTTTTGATTTTTTAAGTGCAGATGTCAGTTGATTGCGATACCTCTTAAAAACTGCATGGTCACCGTCATCCTTTGAACAGAGGTACTCCTGATATAAGCGATTCTTTTTTCTTATCATTGTTAGAATAGGTGGCGTGACCCATGGTTTTCTTATTCGTTTTTTAGCAGTAACCGTCTTATATGGAAACGACGCGATGTATAGCGTCTTAAAAATATTTATGAAATCATCATATGCTTCGTTCACGCATTGCTTTGAAAAGACAGAAGTCCAGTCTGTTTGCATGACTGTGCTTCGAAAGGACCGCAGTTGGCAGTCGGTTATCGCTTGGAAAGTTACGAGTCTACCGACGCTCCGTGATAAATCACGGGTTTGAAAACAAAAAAATATTGGTAAATGATCGCTTATATCACTACTAATAGTACCTGCACTGCGAACTATAGTATTTATATTGGTAATAAAAACGTCGATACAACTTGCCGTAGAATGAGTAATTCTGGTGGGGGACACAATCACATTGCAAAAACCACTACTACTGAGTGTACTACTCAGTCGTGAAGAAAGAGAAGAGTTTTCCGAACTATTTACATTTAAGTCACCGCCCAGAACAAGTGAGTAGTTATTCAAGGATATGAAATCAAGATACCTCTCAAGAAAAGACAAAAAGTTATTAAAGCTACCAGCTGGCGGTCGATACATAACAGAAAGCAGCTGACGTCCGTGCTTCACAGTTACGATTTCATAGTCGTCTGTAATTTCGGTAAAGGCATCGAGTATTTCGCATCTAATATCCTGTCTAACATAGATACAAACACCTCCCCCTCGTTTTCCGCTTCGATTCAAAAAGAAGTGATTGTAACCCGGCACGATAAAAACATCGTCATCTGTTGCGTACCATGTTTCGGAAAGCATCACCGCTTCAAACGAAACACAGAGTTGATCTAAAAGAGTAATAAAATTGTCACTTTTACATTTCAAAGAGCGTATATTTAAATGTAAGATCGTGGTCGAGTCTTTGGTTCCTGCATATCGCTTTAGTTTAACAGGCAATAGAAGTTCATGGTATTCGGCCATGAAGCTAGAGGGGAAAAAAAAAGAAAAAACAACGGACAAACAAGTGCAAAGAAAACCGTGAATTACGCTGCAGTCGCACCAGCCTCAACGTTGCTTTCTGCACTATCGAAGTGGCGCGACACAGGAAGTGGTCCAAAAAATTTTTTTACCGAGGACTAACACGGTCGAATATACAAGTTTTGACAAAATAGAACGCCTTTTTAGAGCGCAGCTTTTAGGCGCCCATTTCCGGCTTGACCGTCGTCGTCGTCGGCGTCGGCGTCGCCGTCGCCGTAACCGCGCGGTGCAACCTGGGAAATGTCCCATAATGCACCGCGCGGTACCCTCGTGACGTCACTCGTGATGTCACGAGGGTCCCGCGCGGTGCATTATAGGACATTTCCCATGATGCCACGCGTGGGGAGGAGGAGGAGGGGAAGAGGAGGAGAGAAGAGAGGGGGAGGAGCTTGAAGGATGAGGGTGGAGAAGGAGGTAAAGCAGGAGCAGGGGAGGGGGAGGAAAGGAGAGAGGGGGAGGGGAGGAGGAATAGCAGGGAGGATGAGGAGGAGGAAGGAGGGGTATGCCCTCCTCTCAGTACCCTTCCCTCCTACTCTTCAAGAGCTGCGCTCAAATTCGGCGTTACACGGTGTTCTGAACGTCTTTCATTTTTCATATATATAACTAGTCGCGCCGAATGCTCTTCGCAGTAAATTTTGGCTGCTGCTTTTGTAAAAATTAAGACACACACACACTACGCAAGGTATACTGTACGTCTAGCGCACACCAGCTCGGAGCACGTGGAGCGAACGCTCGCGATGCAGAACCCAGGGATCCTGGCCTCAATCCCCACCCCTGCCCGTTTCGATCTGGATGAGCATCGTACCGGCGTGCGGTCGTGTATCACTACTTTGTGGTGCACGTTAAAGACCCCAGGCAAGCGGTTGTACCGCACTGGCTAAATTGCTCATCTACAGCTGGGAGAGTCGTCGCCCCTGTGAGGCAGACCAAGTTCTAGGCTGTATAAACATACCCCACAACCCAATTTTTTTACACTGTGCGTGGTACTTTTGAGTTCACGTTGCCTGTAGGTGGAAGTTCATAGTTCAATCGGAGCTTTCGAATATTTAAGCATATCTTAACTTCCGCCATTTTCGGTGGCAGAAATACTGGCAGGGCACGTAGCTTCGGAGCTATAATTTGGCAGAAGTTTTGGCACTTTCTGATATAATCAAGCATCATAACCTGAGCCCTGAAAGAAGGAGAAATACGGGAGAGAACGGCACAATAAATTAACATTTTATTTGTTCTCCTCTCCAAGTTTAAATTAAGATCTATATATACTTTTTTTAACTAGGGTTCAAGGGTACGTTTTCTTGCAATTAACGGTCTACTTTTTTATCGAAGAAAAAGCTGTTCATTTCTGTCTGTATTTTTACACCTTTGCACATTCTAAGACGGCAAGCAACTCGAAATGCCAAAGGCGGTTGTAACAGTATTTAAAAAAAAGCTACTTGTAAATTTGTAAACCGCCTAAACTCTCCAAATGTTTCACCGCATTTTTTTTTCACTGCATCGTTATAATTTTGTAGGGTTAAATGTGATTATTGCATACATTAAATTACGTGGTCCCTCCATTTCGGCTGCTATGTCTTTCTCTTGTATGTGCTCACTCAATCCCCATTCACGCTTTCTCTAACGTGGTAAGAAACCTCAACACTGATCAAAATTTTAAATTTCTTATATAAAACTTTCAGCCTTTCCACTCTGGCGAAGCAGGAAGAGCAGCGGAACTGTAGCTTTCTGTTCTCGGCGGTGGCTTTCCAGGCGAGCGATCTGCTCTTCTTTCGCAAAGAAATCTGAAGCGCTCGACGCAGGGGAACTTTAGGCGATAGCGGCCTCGCGGCGGTTGCGAAACCATTCGCGCTGCTGCGCACATCGCCGCTCGTTCCGTTCCCGCTCTTCTTCCTCCGAAGAAATGTTGCCGCCATCTATGAGCAACGGCGGCAAGCAGACAACTGGCAAACACAACGCCCTGGACAGCTACCGCCATCTATGAGCGACGGCGGCAACCAGACTGTTGTGTCGGCCACGGGTGTCGACATGTTTTTGGTACCGGACACGATCATGGAGAAACTATCACTTGACAGCCTCCGCTGTAGTAAATAAATAAATAAACTCTTATATCTCATATAGGTATGGTCGAGCAGCAATCGACCCTTTTCCACAAGTGCGCGCGCCATCTAGCAGCTGCTGCGCCAACTACCCGAGTCTACCCTTCAATGGAGACGTACTTGGAGCATGCGCAGTGAACCGGAATCACGTAAAACGAAGCGTCTCCGCAAGCGCCCCGCCGAAAGCAGCGCCAACTCGGG
This sequence comes from Ixodes scapularis, assembly GCF_016920785.2. Taxonomy (NCBI): domain Eukaryota; kingdom Metazoa; phylum Arthropoda; class Arachnida; order Ixodida; family Ixodidae; genus Ixodes; species Ixodes scapularis. The sequence goes on from NW_024609881.1 coordinate 108,258,695, forward strand.
GTCGTGAAATCAGAGCTGTGGGTTTGTGTCAACGTTATTACAACTCGGTTAAAGCCCGTTGATACACTTGCGACCTCTTATAACCGGGCGCCTTGGAACCTCTTAATATCTTTTACGAAAAGAGGACACACTGGCGCCATCTATTGAGTAGCAGTATAAACTTGACGGGCAGGAATATTTTCTATTTCTCTCGCGCATTATCCTTTCTTTCTTGGCTCGAAAAACTTTTGTCCAAGTTATACACGAGCCTTTCTCATAGGTATAACCCGTACGAAAATGTCAGATCGGAACGGTTCCAGTTCGGAGCCGCTCGGTTCTAAACTTGTGGACAGTCCAGATCCGAGCGAATCCGATCTCTGGTACGGCGCGGTTCTGGGTGGAACCAGTCGGATCCAGTGAGACCCAACGGACTGGAACCGCACGGTGATGAATGGATCCGATCCGTTCCCCTTGATTCCAGTCGGGTCTGCTCCCAGCCAGCGGGCGCGCACATGGGTGACTGGAGGAGGGGGAAGGGGGGGGGGGGGGGGGGGGTCGGTGGGGAGCTTTTTCTGTCTCTCGCAGGTCACGTGTTAGGGACAGGCGCATCCGCTAGGCAGCCGCTGCGAGCGGCCGTTCTCCGCGCGCGCGCGCTCTTCGCTTTGCCTGTTGCAGTTGGCGGCAGCGCTCCGCTAGTTTAGGCTCTTCCCTCTCGTCGGACTGTCGGTCGGCGCTCGCCCGGCGGCGACGTTCGCGCTTCGGGAGCATGGATACTGACGCGTCCATCGTTGCCCTGGATGAAGAAACAACGCGGATACTGCTTGCCCGCCGGAACTTCCCGATGCACTCAACACTAGATACTGTGCTTGTGCGTGCTGTGTGTGTGTTCCGTGCACCGTATTTGGTGACGATGCCTGCACGACCGTGTGCGCCGCCGGAATTACCGCTGAGCTCACCACTGGACTACTAAAGTATTTCGCGCGCTGCCCTTAGCCGTTACAAGCGAGAGATCGTCGCGATTTCAGACCCAGTCCGCCTGAATCTGAAATCACGACGATCTCTCGCTTGTAACGGCTAAGGGCATCGCGCGAAATACTTTTGTAGAGTCCAGTGGTGAGCGCAGCGGGAATTCCGGCGGCGCACCGCCTAGGTCTGAAATTGGGGTACCGCCACTGGAACCAGCCTGGCTCCGCCTGGATCTATAATTGGGGCACCAGTTTGGAACTGCTTATTTCCAGGCTGGATACAAACTGGTGCCCCAATTTAGGGTCCAGGCGGAACCGGCATTTTTCATTCCGGCCTGTATCTGACATTTTCGTACGGGTAGGCACATTTCACCTCGGAAATCCCGCAAAACCTTCGCTCTTGCGAAATGCAGTTCCATGGTCACCGCGAAGATGGCGCCAGCGTGCCAGTGTGTTCTCTCCTCCTAAAAGATTTTAAGAGGTTTCAACAGGTCTCGTCTCTCCCGGTCGTACTCGGTTGCAAGTGTGTGAACGGGCCTTTACGGAACTGCCCATAGACGCTGCTTCCACGTGCAATACCCCCCTCTCACTCCCGGTCCATCTCTTGTCGTGCGACGCGCCGCCGTTTAGCAGACGGCTGCTATGTATTCTGCGGTGTATTCTATAGGAACCGTGCGCATCTAATTCAAGCCCCGACCAGGGCGCCCCTAGCGGCATACGGGTCCATCACATCGGGGAGCTTCTGCCAGTCGCTGCGTTGGTTGTGCGTTGTAGTGGGTTAGCGTTGTAATTTCTGAGATGGCTATTCCGCACCAAGAAAATCGCAACAATTGCTGCGTGGTCGGCTGCAACAGTACGTCGAAGATCGCACACGGCACGAAGTACTACATCGTCCCTTCGAAGCCGTACGGCCGTACGAGGCGGAGTACTGCGCGACCTGCAGGTGCGACTTGTGCGTCCATACAGGTTAGTGGCGTTTCTTACCTTTCTGTTCGCGCTTTGTTTAAGCTGCTGACGAATAATACAATTAACTTTTTTCTATTCTAGCGACGATGGAACAGCATCGACACCGACGGCAAACTCTAAAGTATGCGGCAAATACTTCACCGGAATCGAGAAGCGGAGTGCGGTCGCCCACCTAAGCCTACACTTTGATGTTTCCATCAGCCTACAGGAAGATAGTAAAGAGAATCGCGGAACGGCGCGAAAAAAATCGCCCAGTTATTGTCAAGCTGATTCAGAAATAAACGTACATAATTACCACGGTCCACTCAACGCCAACTACATTTTTTGCGGGCACGCTTAATTTTGTTAGCGGAGTACGGCGCTCCGTGACATCCGCTTGTCCGTCGAACTGGACCTCCTTCACGTCGTACACGCGGCCAGATTCACGAAGGAGTTTTCCCTTCTTTATATTGGTACCACGGAAGAAGCTTTCTAGATTCGTAACCGCCCTAAACCCCGTCGTAATCACCCCGGGAACACTGTCCGCTGTGCTGCTCATCGCCATTGCTTCTTCCCCCCGATGATTCTGCACCGGCTACCGAAGAAGTTTTCCGGATTCGTAATCGCCCTCTGTCCTCTGTGGTGTTCGTTGCTATTACTTCCCGATGATTCTGCGCCGACGGCACCGGCTACTGAAGGAACTTTCCGATTTCGTAACTGCCTTAAATTCCTTCGTAATCACGACGGGGACACTGTCTGCCGTGCTGTTCGTCGCCATTGCTCCCCGATGCTCCTGCGGCGGCTACCGCTAGGTCGCGGCGAACAATAGGCGACCGCCGCGACACGGCCGGCATGCTCGCTTCCTATGGAATACCTATGCCTTGAAGCACAGCGCCTAGCTGGCGTACACTATGGAATACGCAGTTTATTAATGAGACTCTAGATGGCGCGCAGTATGGAATACGCAGTTTTTAAATAGGACCCTAGATGGCGCGCAGTATGGAATAGGCAGTTTTGAAAGAAAACTCTAGATGGCGCGCAGTATGGTTTACGCAGTTTTTAAATGAGATTTTAGGTGGCGCGTAGTATGGAATACGCAGTTCTGATATGAAACGCTAGATGGCGCTTTAAACGACGGGAGGCGAACTAGAGGGGGAAAGGGGTGTACCGCCCTCCACGGAAGTTGAACAACTTAGCTAATCTATACACTCTAAATGGTTTACGAATGTATTGTTACTCATACGCATTGTTACTAATTAACATGCGTATGGATCTCAAACTTAGTTTTGACATTCCTCTCGGAGGCACTGCCATTGATGGAGGTCTCTTGAGTGACATACCCCGATATTTCGAGAAACGGCGGTTTAAAGGCCAACAAAAATGTATACCCTTGATTTTGTTGCGCTTGATTTAGGATTGTTACCTATGCACTGCGCCTAGCAACGTTGAAGCCGTTATATTTACTTTTTCTCTCTTTTTTTTTTAGTCGTTGGGGAATTTTGGCCTATTACGCATAATTTCAGTTGCTCATGTGCTGAGAAATGTCAACACCGTTACCTATGCCTTTTCCTTTTTTTTTATTTCCTTACAGAGAGAGAGAGAGAGAAACGTTAAAACGGAGACCGTTAACCCGGGAAAGAAGCAGACGGCGATTAGAGACCGGACCGACGCGACGCGTTGGAGCTTTCGTAGTGGTCTTTGTTCGATCGAAAACAATGTCAAACGGTTCATAACTTCCAAGAAACGTAAGTACCGAACAGCGTCACTTCTATAGACACATTTATCGTCGATAGGCTGACATTTTCAGTGGGGCGGTTACCCTCGGACGTCACCCCACTGCGGTGGCGCTGTCGTCGGCACTGGGCGTACGCGGACGCTTCCCTTCTACCGAATATTGGTTTCTGCGCATGCTCAGTGCCCATATCTGGTGTGGGCAAACGCGGACTCGTATGTGTAAACTCAGCGCGTTGGTGGAAACGATGTCCTCACCCGCGCTCGAGTCGACCGTGGACTGACCACCGTCAAAGCAGCGAGTGCGCACGCGCGACATTCATCCTGCCTCCCCGGACAAGGCGGTGGACAACGCTGGGCTTTTTACATGAGACTCCCCTGCGGGAGAAACCCGAGATCGGGGGCCGGACGTGCCGTGTTTCCTGTTTCGCATTACCCACGCGCCCCCCGCGGAGCTCGTGTACGCGGTGTTCAGGTCCACGCAACGCTCCATCGCCGAACGCAAAGAGAGTGGTGAGTGGCATCACCTTTTTTTTTATCCTTGCAGGTTAACTTCTGTTACCATCTGATGCAATATACAAACGACGGACTGGCAGGTGAAACGGGAAACGCGGCAGTTTCTGGCGATTCGGTCCCTCCGGACGATCTCGTCCATAAGCAGCGGTGGCGCGAGCTCGCGGATTTCCATGCACTGTCGCAGGAAAAAACTGTGCGACGAATCGCTGTCGGAACTATGGGATTCTAGAATTCCATATTCTAGACGACCAATAGATACATCCAGGTAACTTTATTTTCCCGAATCGTAGCGAAGCGTCTGAAACTAATAACATGAAGGTATCGCCGGGTTCAGGACGCAAGTTCATCCCAAGTTCCGTTTATGCAGAATATTTCAAACGTTGTCACATAACTGAAGTCGGTAACCACTAGTCCACAAACCTATGCTGCCGTTTGCAGTTTTGAAAAAGAGAACATGCAAGATGATCCGAGCAAAGATAATCGTTTTTCAAACATACAAACATGCATGGTTAACCCTAGTGGCTCTAGTTAACCCAATCTCTACATAGCTGTTTTTTTTTTTTTTTTTTTTTTTTTTTTTTATTTCAAGAACGCGTTTGAACGCGGAACGCTGGACCACGGCGTTTGCCAGTGCAGCGAGTTCGATGTGTGAGTAGAGGTAGGCAACTATAGCTTTATGTCTACCCATTAAAGGGATACTTCAACGAAATTTGGAATATATCCGTCGTGTTCAAAAATAGGTTGAATATGATCCACAATATTTGTAAATGACAATCGCACGTTTGTATTTTGAGCCTGGTGGCTGTATTTTTCGTTATAAACGGCTCACTCTGGCAAGCGCTCGGAGAAGGCCCAGCGGAGACCACGTAACATCCAACGCAATCGTGACGAAGGTCGTCTCAGGACGAGTAAAGCTACGGCGAGGCTGACGTCGAGAGGATGGCCTAGCCGTGTGTGAACCGTTTCAGCTCCAAATATTCTGTAGTGCCTAATGGTTAAGTAGGTATTTGTTGATGTAGTCAGTGTCGCCTACACTTTTCTCTTTTTGTTAATTTCACTAACAAAACTTTAGTTGCGAAAACAGCTTCGTCCTGTCGCGTTTGTTGTCTTCACTCCCTCGTCGTCGTTTGAGCCGTTTTCATCATGTATAACGTTTACCAACTCGCTCTATTCGCTACCTTACAGAAGACTAGTTCCTATATAGGTCGCAAGGAACAAAGCTGTCAGTGTGCAGCTCTGAAGGTCATGGGTGGCTCACCGTAGAAGGGCACTATTACAAAAAGACAACGTGAGAAAACACCAGCACGAACGGCTGGAAAAAGGGCATGTCCGTGGAAGAAAGAAGCCTCGATATCCTACTGACTGTTTTATCCTGTTTTCAAAGGTTATCAAAAGCTTCAAAGAGAATTTCAGGCATTGCGTTCTTGCTCATACACTTTCGGATTTTCGGCATTTACAGTTTTGGTGTTTAGGTTTTAGGCAGACATCATTAAGTTTTCAAACTTTTTATTGCTCTTGAAGTTCAGAAAGTTTTCAGTTCGGCTTTCGTTGGCTTACTCTTTGTGGCTTACTCTCTATAGAGAGTAAGCCACAGAAAACACTCGCCCGCAATTATTAATTTGGGGGCCATATACCCAATAAGATGAACAAATAATTCAAAAAAATACATTTTCTTTTTTGCAAAGCTGACGAATTTTGATGATAATAAATTGTTATATGTTACGCATGATTCAACAGCCTCCATGTAAAAAGAAGAAAAAAATCGGTGAGCTATTCTCCGCATCCGCCGGTTTTGCGGTGAGCTTATCTCCGGTGAGCTTATCTCCGGTGAGCCTTTCTCCGGTGAGCCTTTCTCCGGTGAGCTTTTCTCCGGTGAGCTTTTCTCCGGGATTCGCTGCATCAGGGCTTCGCTGCATGTGAGAACCGGCTTTTAAGTGCAGACGCGGCCCACGCTACGGGTTGAGGGGAACAATCAGTGTCAAAAGCCCACCATCATGGCGTCCGTCATGTTCCTGCACCTGTTTTGTCATCGCTGAACCAATTTTAGGCAAGAAAGTCCTAGTGACCTGTGTAGCGTCGTTTGCATCTGGACTACAGCTGAAACGAGGTTTAGCTTTGACAAAGTTGGATTCCTGTGGGAGCTACGCTAGCCATGGTGACGCAGCGTAAAATAGTTGACGCCGAGAATAGCTTTGACAGAGTGGGAGCTATTCACTACGGATGCTAGGCTACCCTTGACAATGTAGCACGAAGGAATCGATGCCGAGTATAGTGAATGACGTGGCATTATACTTTCTCATTGTCCCTGCGCTAACTTGCATTTTTAAGCTTTCCTCGCAATCGCAGTTCCGTCATTCGCTGGCATTCTTCTATTGTTCACCGTGATCGGCTGTCTCAGTGTTGTCCAGGGATGTGAACTTGCATACATTTTTAGAGTGTATAACTTCATAACGATTTTTGCAAAAATCCGTTGGCAGAGAAGATACGTATTATTTTAATTTTAACGGATGTTTTTTTTTTATTATTATCTTATCGCATTCAGGTCAAAGCCGCCGAGAGAATGAGGTTCGGCCACGTGGTACAGTTTCTGGCATGCGTCGCAACACGCGTGGTGTCGTCCCCTCAAGATGACGTGGACACCCTGTATGCCAAAACCCGGGGTCCAAAGCCCCACTGCACTTTTGAGGTAAGAAAACAAAATAGAAAACCAGTTCGGAACCGGAAATGAAAGATATTCAAATAAACAAATAGCATTGTGGACCGTGGTGGCGTTCATAAATCGGCAGTCTAAGAAGTTAGCCGTGTCTGCTTTTCCGCAAAGCACAAAATATATATATATTTTTTTTGCGATTTACAGAGGCAACTTAGCAAATTACAGTTCAAAGATAAAAAAAGTCTGGGCTAACATTAAAACGAGCGTGTTGGTAAATATACTTAAACAATCGGAAAGAATAAACAAAAATTCGGGACGAAAACAGACGCATACAACTCTTGTATGCGTCTGTTTTCGTCCCGAATTTGTGTTTATTCCTTCCGATTGTTTAAGTCTGAGCTGTGGCATTGTGCATGACGTTTTACCATGCTCACTGTGAAGAGAAGAATGGGTGGAAGGGGGTATATAGAAAAACAAAGCTGAGTTATATTTTATACCACTTTGGCAAAATAAATTTCGCAGTGTCGGGCCCCTGTGTCATTCGATGTTTGAACGAAAACCTATAGGCTTAGGTAATATAGAAGAAAGAAAAAAAAAAACATTTGTCTTCGTAATTCCTGACTCGTGTGAAGCCCCATATTCTTTCCCATTCCTACTGCAATATAGGTATCATACAATCTCGCACCTATCTGCGAAATTACCCTATCAATTTGTTAAAAAAACAAAACAATTTCAGAAGCACTGGGCGTGGCTTAATGATCACGCTTAATCCTAATTCGTGATTGTTTCTTTGACGTTCTTATTGGCTAATACCACAACCTGATTGGCTGCGACACGATAAGATTGTGCTTGGTACACGCCACACCCTACGTTTATTACCGCTATTGGGGACTACACGGCGGGCAAGTTTGCCTGCTCCTTTCGGACATCGGGCGTTTCTTTCACCCCCCCCCCCCCTTCCCCTTCCCCCCCCCCCCCCCCCCCCCCCCGGTCCAAATGCGCCTACACTCTAAAGAGAAATCCCGTGCGTCTACTTTCCCGCACAACACTCGGAGAGCCAATCACCGCAACCTATGGAGACAGCTCAGCGAATGACGATGCCGAAACATATGTTTAGACCAAAAAACGCAGTCTGAGTTGTGACATTAAGCAATGCAAAACGTCACGCTTGCATTGCTTAATGTCACAACTCAGACTGCGTCTTTTGGTCTAAACATATGTTTGGCATCGTCATTCGCTGAGCTGCTTCCGTAAGTTGCGCTGATTGACTCTCCAAGTGTTGTGCGGGAAAGTAGACGCACGGGATTTTTTCGAGCGTACGTGCGTTTGTTTTCCCTCAACCTGGACCAATGAATGACTGCCCAATCATTGACCGATCTCTACGCGTCCTCTAGGTCGCCCTCTGATTGGCGCATGCCGAGCTCTTTGATTTCTACCGATGTGCCAAAGACGTATACTATTTAGTACTCTTTCTCGCCGCATGGTAGTATTAGCGAGCGCTGGAAGGAAGGCGAATACTTTTAAGAGCCTTGCCGCTGTGCCGCTTATTTTTGTTTTCGACTTCAGAACGAGTGCCTCGTTCTATGTAGATGTGTCCAAAGCCGCGGCCCGGAGTGACCAACCTCCACTTCGTCGCTCACACGCACCTTGACATCGGCTGGACGAGGCGCTTTCAAGAAAACTACCTGCGTGAGTGTCTTATTGGTCGTTTCGTGTTCGCTATGCGGATCTTATTCATTTTTTTTATTATGCGCTCTGTCTAGTATCGCGTAACTTACATGAGGGGGCGCACTCGTGGAATCTTTCACACGGGTATTCCGTCCCGCGTTGCACCAGTTCAATCCCTTCTTCAAAAGTACATCGAGCAACATTGGCGATCGCCGATGTTGTTCGATGCTTACTTACAAATATGTAAGTGTGACTTATGAATGGATGGATGGATGGTAATGGCCATACCCTTTGTAACGGGCGGCAGCTTGCGCCACCTAGTCTAATAAATACCAGCTTTTGTTTTGTTTTTTGTTTTTCTTTTGTGAAGACGGATTCTTATAGGCTGGCATGCAACATACCATAATATCCCGAAAGGTGATCCACCAACGAAAAACAAAGCACCCCCTTTTTACACATTTATATCATCGCAAAAAAAAAAAAAAGCAACACGGAAATATAGTTTGTTTTTAGTAATTGCAGTACCCCATGGCCAATGGTGACCTCCGCCGAAATGGGGTTAGTTAGATATGGCGGGAAGATAAGCAAACATTACTGATGGGAAAAGACCGTTGTCTACGCTCCATTGCCACTTAATGTGAAAACAAGTTTAGCGAGTCACGGAATACAAAAGATTCAATTTTTTAAACATTTTTACATCGTTGGCATGCTCCTCATTTTCACCCTATTTGTTCTCGCTATCGGGTGGGCTATCTCTCGGAATATTACGGCATACAGAAGCGCGATTTATAGACAGGAGAATACAGTACTTATACGAACTCTCAAAACGTGCGCAAAACAGTGTGGTCCCCGTTTTGCAGTTGCGAAGGATATTCTGGAGTCCGTCTGCGGAGAGCTGATGAAAAATAGGTACCGCCTGTTCACCGTGACAGAGATGGCTTTCTTCAAGAAATGGTTTGAGGAGACCAACGAGGTGTTTAAGATCATCGTCCGCAAGTACATCAACGAAGGTAAGGTTCATCTTAAAGAAAAACTAAAGCAGTTCCGTATTTAAAAAAAACAAACATAAATTGATTTTATTTGGATTCCAGGATCACGAACATCGAGATTATTGTTTTCAACTTTGTGCGCAAGGGCTGCAAAGTTTTCAGAATGGCCGCTTCCGCGCATCTTCAGCGCTTATTAAAGCTATCCACGCACACTCTTGGTATCTTCAAAAGGGTTAAACAAAAAGACGTCACGACTGGTGTCAGTGCGGAGAAATATACCTGGCAAGCTCGCAATACCTGGCAAGCTCGCTACCCACACAAGCGAAACGCACTTAGTGGCAGAAACATGTGGGTGTGACATAACGACTGGTCGAAAGGTTTTTCGTATTTTCTCGCGTTTAGTTACATCTTCGGAGAAAACGGAGGTGATCTTCATATTCACGGGATAAAAACAGTAGCATTCACCTCTCTAACTCGTTTTCCTAGAAACCCTCTTCAGCTTCCCCTTACGGCAGTAATTTTTTTGAAACGCTAGGTACTTTTTAGTTACTTATTCCCACGGAGTCAGGTCACATGACAGCCTAGGCGTGCGCAATGGGGGGCCAGGGGGGGCGGCCGCCCCCCTCTAATCATCTAGGGGGGGGGGGGGGGGGGGGGGCGCAAAGTTGGCCCGACTCGAGGCGCGACGGCGCCCGACGCCAAAGTTCCCTCCCGCTAGTGCGCGCAACGAAAAAAAAAACAACCATAAAAATACGCCTGACGCAGTCAGTCATCAAACAGTTCGCGACAAAATCGCGTAGAATTTTGCTTTAGACTTTTCACGATTGGTGAAAAGTATACTATATCTCCCACGTGCTACACATTTTTAGTAATCTAGTCATAAAATATTTTTACCACCACAGAACATATTCATTAGTTTGTATAATGTTTGTTGAGCATGACATAATGCGTGCGTGTTATCTTGTTCTATTACATGTTTCTATCAAGCGCCAGAAAGTAAGATTATGAACTGTACACTTGGATGCTCAGAAGAAAAAAAAAATGGCATGTCATAGCGTTTATCTTCAATACTTACTAAATATTGTAACTTGCTGTTTGTCGTATTTTTAATCTGCGGTATAGTCTCGTGCTTTTAAGCGTTGCCATTACGTTGTGTATTGGGTGGCGGTTTTCGTCCTCTGCATGAACGTTGCAGACGCCATATGAAAACTTTCGCCATCTGTAGGTGCACCCATGCATTTGCCCTGTATGTATACTATATTTTCCATACTAGCCGAGTCACGTTGAGGCAATATTTCTAAATATTCTGTGCTGTCAAATATGGCATATGTGTCGTATCTTTCTCTGGTTTAGAAAGAATAAAAATTCTTTGTTGGCGCGTTGTGTCACTGACGCCTCAGCTGCGCAGGGACTGCCTTTCTTTGCGGACGTTTCACCAGGAAGTGAAACCTACTGCTTAATAATATTTTGTATATGTTACAATTCAATATTGTTGAAATAAACGTTTCATAAGCATATCTCCTCTCAGCACTACAATATGAGCGGAAGGACATCAGTGAGAGTGCGTTGATAGAAAGGGGGGGGGGGGCGCTCTGGGGAAACCTCGCCCCCCCCCCCCCCCCCCCCCCCTAATGAAAAATCCTGCGCACGCCTATGCGTGACAGCAAGATCCATCTTGCGGCTGTCTAAACTGCCGGGAGAGATACCCGCATTCCACAGCTAATCGGCCCAGGTCGTCATCAATTCTTGCTACACTGAGACGACGTCACATGTTGTAGGACTTGCAACTTGAGCAGGCAGTCTAAAAAGCACGGCGTTAGTCGCGTGCCTCTTTTTATTTTGTTTTGCTGGCATAACCTTAATTATGCGTTCATTTTACCACATGGAACATTTTGTAACCTGTCACGAACAAGCTGCACTGCCTCCATATGGCTCCATATTACTTAAAATTACGTCACATTGTCAGCGTTGCCAGTAAAGACTCTTAGCCTCTGCCGACAGATGGCGCACGCCGCCTGGAGGGAGCGCCGGCCGAATCGGGTTACGATAGCAGACGGTCCCGGAAAAGAACCCGAATCGACCGGTGCTTCCTCGACGCGGCGTACACCACCTGTCGGCAGCATTTCTCACTACGCGTAAATCGTCCGCGAAGTGGCGGTGTAGTTTGCCCAGAACATTTTTTTTCTTATTTTAAACTAGGAAATTTTTTTTTTTTTTTTTCACTGTCAACTTTGACTACCTACTTTCATTTCTGTAGTAACTTACAGCGCGATACGTTGAGAAACCGATTTTTGCGGGTCGTCCAAAGTGCTCTAAAAGTGTTAGTTTACATGCTTAGTTTATATGTGTATATTAATGTGTCCAACCAATTTTGAGGCAAATGACTGACTATCAAAATGTCGCCGGTAGTAAGTATAGCATGCGGCGGAGCGCTGACGCTTTGTGAGGGACCAAGTGTTCCGCAGGGCGACTGGAGCTGGCCAGCGGCGGCTGGGTGATGAACGACGAAGCCAGCACCTTATACACGGACGTGGTGGACCAGATGACGCTGGGCCACCGCTGGATCAACGCCACCTTCGGACCCTGCGCTCTGCCCAGGGCCGTCTGGCAGCTGGACCCCTTTGGACACTCCAAGGAGCAGGCGGCCCTGTTCGGCCAGGTCGGTCCACGCCGCAAACCATACGGAGAGAAACTAAGAGAGAGGAGGAGATGAATGCGCGCAGTCACGTCGGAGCATCGAGCTCTGATTGGAAGGATTAGTGGGTAGAGGGAAAGGCTAGCGGCCTTTGTCTCCCCGCCGTCTCCCTCCAACAAGAGCGAACAAGAGCATCGTCTGCTTTTTGCGATGATATAAGGACGCCTAGCTCTTATTGTCTGATTAAAAAACAAAATAGTGGGTAAACATCAAGGCATCTAACACTGAAGTATACCGACTATCCTTTCAATCAAAGCCAATTAAACTTGGCGCTGTTCTGACGTAAACACAACACCTACGCAAGAAGCAGACGACATGCACTCCGCATAGGGTGCCTGGAGCGCGTGCACAACTGTTGTGGTTAGCGTTTTGGGCCTCCCGTGCATCGAAAGTGGCCCCCAAGCACATGACGTCACGGCAGCTGGCTTGTCGCGCCGTCGAACGTCGCGATCCTGGCGGTTGGTTACGGAAGTTCACCCCAACAAGGGTTTGCAAACGCGTGTTTGTGCGGCGCCTCAACTGGTGGCTTCCGAAGCAGTGAGTGAAGCCTTCACCTGAAATACGCGGAACAGACGTCTGCCGCCCTGACATCCGCTGCCATGCTACCGCCAGGATCGCGGAATGCAACAGCGTGACACATATATGACGTCACGAGGTGGAAATCGAGGAACCTCAAATAGGGACGCGGAAAAATACACCCCCGATCGCAGACGCGTTTCAAAGACCAGATGAGGGTTTTTAGATGCTGCCATCTTCCCGCTGGTGTGCGCATAGATTGTCCGATAGTCAAGCCTTGTCAAGGCGTTCTCAGGTTTGCCGGACTGGTACCCCAATAAAGCGTTTTAACTTTCGGTGGCCTGACTACATAGATATTGAAGCGTGGCTGCTTGCAAATGTGGATAAAATGTCCTCACCCAGCTTACAAAAAAAAAAACAAAAAAAAAACATATAGAGCGTTCTTTTTATTTTTTGTTTTTTTTTGTTGTAGGCAGTGCTTTTTTTTTTTTAATACCGCAGCGCCTCCTGGAGTGTGTCGAATTCGGCGGATTCGCCAGGTGAAGGCTTGGAAGCTGACCTTTTTCATCTGCCATTGACTCACGAAAGTGTCCAATGAAATACACTATCATGACCGCCATCGGGGACTTCCAAAGAGGAAAGAGGGCGTCCACCCTTTCCAACTAGTCTTTCACCCATTTCCGTGTTCCGACAGTGACGCCACAGTTCAAAGGCTGATCAAACCCTCACTATTAATAAACGTTACCGACATCCAATTTGTTTGTTTGATTCTTCTATAATTAATATAGTTCTGTTCCGAGCTTTTCAGTGGCGTTTTCTTGTCTCTCCTTTTCAGATGGAGTTCGACGGCCTCCTCCTGGGTCGTGTCCACTATCTGGATCACGACTGGAGGCGCGTGAACCACAAGGCCGAATTTCTATGGCGAGGGGACGACAATCTGAGTGAGCCCGCGTCCATTAGACGCACAAAACGCTCCTCCCTTTTAACGCGAAAGCATGAACTGTCTCATGGAGCGAAGCCAGTGAAACCGGCGAAAAACGACAGCTAAATTCCCATTGGCTGGGCGTTGTCTGTAGCAGCGAAACGGCAACTAGATAGGCCGCTCAAGGTCAAAGCGAATGCGCCTCAGAAATAAAATACGAAGAGAAACACAGCAACGCAGATGCATCGTCACGGAAGCCGACGTGTAGGAATGCTTTCGTATTCCTACACGTAGGCAATCTTAAGTTTCTCTGTCGAACTTTTTTTTTTTATATCGAGAGCTGGTTTCAGTGTGCAGGACGTCGTTGCTTTTACCGCAATTATAAGAAACAAGTCACCTTTTTCGTGATGTATTGTCGCTCGGCATACCATACGATTGCGGCATCCAATCAAAAAGCCGAAAAGCGAATGACGAAGCAAAAAATGTGAACATGAAAGCACACACCCTGCTTTAGTTTTGCGTAAATGGCTCACGCATTCCCAGTGGAGACCGAGGTATTGTAGTAAAGAGATGTTACTAAATGCCGGCTAACTTCATAACACGGTGGTTCAGAATCAGCCAGCCGCTGTTCTAGAGAGACAGACACGAAGCGAACCTGTTCAACTATCAAGAAGAACCGTTTATTTCAGAACAACGTTACGGGAAGAAAGACTCGCGAGAAGGGGAAAGAGGGTACACGGTGTCGAGTGACCAGAAGCTGCCCCTCCGAGGCGCAGCTGGCGCTGTTTACACAGGGTCCGTGGTCGCCTGCCTGTTCGCGTTCGCGGGTGGCTCGGTGGAATGTCCCCTCTGGGTCATAAATTTCCGGAGCACTCGAGGGGAGACCGTTTGTTCAGAGAAACACAAGCACAAGACGGAACGAATGCACATGCAGACTCTGAAAGCAACACACACACAAAATACAACACGAGGTGCCGTTCAGTGGTTCATTTGCGCCTCCGTTTCAGAGCAGGACATCTTCACGGCGGTGCTCCCGCATGAGTACTCAGCACCCGTCAGTCTCGATTTCACGGGTCCGTTCCTCACGGTGAGTTTTCGCTGTTTTTGCAGTCGTCGCGAGAATATACGTTCAGGTGTTTGTGTTTTGTGTTTATTTTATTTGCGTTTCACGTCAATTTATTAAATGCCTATAACCGGCCCACGGAGCTTTCGTATCTCGTGGTTTTCACACCTCGTGGTTACTTGCTTTCATATCTCGTGGTTACTTGCTTTCCCGATGGTCACGTGACAATATTGAGTCACACTGTCACGTGAGAGGACGCCATCACGTCATGGAGGACCTGTGGGATGACCAGTGACGTGCAGCTTTCTTTTCCGCGAAATTTGTATTCGTTTATATCTTTAGACACTCAACAACGTAATTTTAATGAATTCATGTCGGAACACATAAACGCGTCCAAAACTCGCGAAAAGGCTCACGAACAGTCGTTTTCGCTTCTACGCATAAACGAGGCATATAGGGACCAGCACTCGCAGTTATTTATTAATCAGTGAATGCATATCGATATCAGATTAGATTTCCCTTTTAATAACAGCCGGTGTAAACGAATCAGTTGAGATATTGCCGGCATAGACGCAATATTTATCAATATTTCAAAGAAAAAAAAAAGTGAAATCCGTTTACAACTGCCTGTAACGCCGAATCGGAGCGCAGCTTTTGAGGAGGAGAAGGGAGGAGTACTGAGGGGAGGGTGGACCCCTCCTCCTCCTCCTTCTCCCCATCCTCCCCTCATTCTTTAATATGTTCAGGGGGGGTCACCTGACCTCGGGGGGAGGGGGTCACGTGACCTCGGGGGGTGTCACGTGACTTCGGGGAGGGGGCACGTGACCTTGGAGGGTCACGTGACCTTGAGGTGACCTTGTGGGGTCACGTGACCTTGGGATGACCTTGGGAGGGGTCACGTGACCTCGGGGGGTCTCGTGACCTTGGGGGTCACGTGACCTTGGAGTGACCTTGGTTACGCCGACGCCGCTCAAGCCGGAAACGGCCGCCTAAGAGCTGCGCTCTAAAAAGAACGCCGCGTAGCGTGTGACACTTCTGCAGAGTCATTTCGTGGCCTGTTGGATCTGCCCTTCCCGTCCAAGTGGAGGACTGTACGGTGGGCAAGTTCGTCTGCTTCTCGCGCAGGGGTTTTCGTGACGTCAGAGCGATGACGAGCTCTGATTGGCTGGGATTGAGAGGATAGTGGGTAAACCTCAATGCTAGATGCCTCGAGGTCCTTCCAATCCGAGCCAACCAGGGCTCGGCGTCGCTTTGATGTCACCGGAACCGGAGCGTGGCAGCTCTTACGTTAATCAGGCTCCTTGCGTCGTGATGGGTTGTTGGGCGTACTTACCTGCGAATACTGCAATCTCATTGGCTGCGCGGAGCCTTAATGAGATGGACAGGATTCGCCACACTCTGCGTTTCGTACGCTGTCGGTGACTCTGTCATTAAAAAAAAACATGTACACAATGTCTTCCCCCCCCCCCCCCCCCCCCCCAAACAAAAAAAGAAACTTTTTTTTTGGCATCTTTTGAGGAACGTTTATGCTCCACCCAAATGCAGCGCAAGCGGTCCGAATCAGCTGGCTGAGCTTCAGCACGAGCCGTTATCTTATTTATAACAAGTAATAAGTGATTTTCTGCAACGTTTAATGGAAAAATGGCGACCGACGGAACTCTGGAATACATGGGGAGCCTGAATGGTGCCAGTTACCGATAGCGGGGTGGACACGCCCCCCCCCCCCCCCCCCCATTTTTCCTATTGAAAACTAAAAAAACATCACTTATAACTTTTCTTTTTTTAGTCAATGGTTATAGTTCTATAACTTTGGCGTCCGGTTCGAACAGCCGCCGCTAGCGCCACATTTGGGCGGACAATGGGCGTTCGGCAATACATAATTTATTTTTCAATATAAAATATAAAAAAAAAGCCTAAGTTTTTTTTTGGAGGGGTAAGGGTGGGGGGTGGGGGCGTGGGGGGGGGGGGGGGGGGGGCGGGGGAGGTTGGGACACGTTGTCTTTTGCATGCAAGTGCGAATTCTCGTTTCTGTTCAAACAATCGAACCCATTAGAAAGCCTCGAATAACGCCAGATTTGCGTGCGTGTTTTTGTTGCTTTTTTATAACTATCGTTGTTAGTAAAAAAACAAGAACGTCCGTTATAGTATTATGCTCAGGGCGTGGCGAAATTCGAGCATCTCATTACCGCTCCGCATCCAATGAAATTGCGGCATTAGCCGATAAAAACCGCCCAAGGACCTATCACGAAGCAGGAACGTAATGACGTAACGCAACTGCGGCGGCGATGCTGCCAACACTGTGCACGCGCATGTGTGTTGGTCTATATAGCAACAGTGCGTTGGTCTATATAAGAAGGCCAATCGAAACTGTTCTATCTCGAGTGTGTCCCCCGACCAAAAACTTTGACAGCAATTTGATTGGGTTGTTTTTTTCTTCTCTAGAAAGAGCAGCTGAAAGACTTTACGCCACTTGTGCTGAACATCACTCGTTCGGTAAGAGTCGTCAGAATTCCAAACTAATCTTTGTGTATATCAAGTTTTAAAACAAGCGATCCTAAGTAAGCAATCACACACATGCGCAAAAAAAGAGAATTTTATAACGGCAACATTGTTTATTTCTCATCGTACGTTAAAATAAAACCAGGGTTAAAAAAATCGAGATATTACTGAGAAAAAAAATAGTAAAGCAGACTTATTTGATTAAGTCAAATTTATTCGATCTGTAAGATTAATTCTATTTAAATAACTGTATCAATACCGTAGTGATTGCTAATCAGTAGAGATATACCCATAAATCCGTCCGGTCACTAAAACATTTCAGAGAAAATAATTACTGTAAATTTAACGTACAGTTTAATTAACAACTTTTCACTGAGTAGACCAGGCGTTCTTCTGCAAAAATAGCTTCATTTGTTTTGATTAGTGAAAATCTCCCTTTGCTTCCTCTTTCGCGTTCTGATTCTTTTTCACTAGGTCATTACTTTTTTAGTTTTTTTTCCCTTCTTTCCCATTCTAATTTACTTTCAATAAGACGTGACGTAACTGACGAACAAAGTGAAGAATAGAAAGAAAAAACAAAAAAAAAAAACAACGTTCCGATTTGCTCACAAGGCTACTGCTTTGTCCTCGTGTTCAACCTGACATTACAACTTTCTTGCTCGGTGATTCCTTGATTCAAGTACAAAACAATTTAACGTAGAAAGCAACGAAATATAGACAAGCTGTAAATGAATATAGTTTGGTGATTATTTTTGGTGGGGAAGGTGTGATTTAAATACTCACAGGGACAACGTATGCAGCTTTCAAAATACCCACTTACAGTGACTTGGTCTTTTGGGGGCTCTATAGCTTTATCATCTGCATCCCCCAATATTCCTAAAACAATATCGGCTGGGTAGCCGAAAAAGTGAATTCACTGACGTCAAACCAGACGCTATTGCAGTGTCCATGCTGCTGAACTACTACTTTCTTTAGCATAAACATGTTTGCGCTGTAAAGGCCGGTTCTCACATGCAGCGAAGCGCTGATGTAGCGCTGCTCACGTGCCGTCAGCTACTTATCGTCTGCCGTGAGCAACAGTTTTCACTGTGCGATACAAAGCTGGTGAACGCTTCTGTCAGCACGCGCTTAGCGCGAGGTCAGCGCTGTGCCTGTGGCGCTCCGCTGCATGTGTGAACAGGCCTTTACAGACCCAGATTCGGTTCGCGCGTGTGGCTGGCAATCTTTTCCCAGGATTACAGTGTACCCAGGATGTTTGCGACATCGGCGACGGACGCCCTACATCGCCATCCACGACATAAACAAACTACTTCGGACGTCATTTCCGGTGTTGGGGTGCTGAGAAGAGGCCGTGACAGCTATCGTTGTGAAATGTCGACAGACATAACCTCGTTCTTAAACTTCAAAGTTTTTTTTTCCCTCACCACAGCCTCGCGTTTGAAACATCATGATTTACCATCTTCTGTTGCGTCTATGTTGAGTTTGTCACTTAGTTGTTTATTAAGATCTAGACAGTGTCGCTACCTTTACGAAAAATTTATGCGCGATCGCAATGTGGAGATTGTTGTCTCCTAGGGTATTTTCCCTTGGCAGGGTTCTTGTAGAGTGTTATAGATGCGGACCGAAAGGATCAAAAAACTTACGCTTATTCGGCCAACACGCGCATGCAGGACGGATTCCGGACCAACCAAAAAATTGTGATGTTTGGAGGCGACTTTGCGTTTTACAACGCGACGCGCTGGTACAGTCAGATGGACAGCCTCATGGACATCATTAATTCCGAAGTAAGTACCATTATGACGGTCCTTCGTGTCCTTGTCAAAGTAGAGCGAGAGCCACCCAGTTTTTGTTTTTGCTGTTTTTCTCCCACGGATCTTATTTTGAAATACGGTTTCAGTATCTCTTTTTTATGGTTCACTGCAGGCGTTGTTGAACGCCGCCTGAACAACGAAATTAATCATGTAAGAGATGCGCTTAGCGGCATTCTCACGACAGATAATTGGGCAAAGGGACCTACGACCATAACATTCTGTCGGAGGCACGCCGTTTGCAGCAATCTTAAGATAAACAAAAAGTGGACAACTATAGTGTGAAGACCTTTATGCACTGTCTTCTCGTGCCCTTCTCCCTCGATAATGCTGCATCTTCGCCTGCCAACCAGCTTAGAGGGTTTTCAAACCAGGGAATAGTCGTCAGACAGAACAACAGAAAGCGAGCACCCATCGACTGGAACGCATGCGATGCCTCGTTGGGGTCGCTCAGCATAAAGGCACACTAACTGCCACAAACGTATACAGTAAGCGCATCCTCACGTCTTGCGAGCTGTTCCTCCACGCCGAACGACCTCCGAAGGGTTATGATATACTTCGTTTTATCACAAGAGCGGAGTCAAAGACTAGAAGACATATACAGACACAGACGCACACACTAAAAGCTCAAACTAATGGCACATTCATCGAACCTAACCAAGCAGGAATGGCACATTCCTGCTTGGTTAGGTTCGCCGGCCATAGCAGTTGCTCAATAAATTACACCAGCATAACTCTTCTAGCTCTAAGCAATCGTCAGGCGAGGAATATTTTACTGATCCACTACCTCCGCGGGCACAAATCAAGCATAGAACGTGCTCAGAACGACCTGCTTTCCCTCATAACTAATCCGTGTTGTCGGGCTACAAAATCCGGGTTCACTTGTGGGATTATTCGTACGTTGCCGCGTCATATCACATCTTGGTACTGCGCGAAGTTTTACCTCAGTCAATCGTCCTTCCATTTAAGAGCGAAGTCCGAATTTTATTCCCAGCATATGAGAAGTCTGGTTGAGTTTAGCTTGACCTCGGAGAGAGGCCGGGATGTCCTGAAGCCGCCCTAAATCCCTCCGTGCTTACACATAAAACAGAAACGATCAACGCTCGGAGTTTTAAACTCGTGTTTCTCAGAATGTCCTATAATTTGCCGTACAAGTCCTGTATATAGAAGTAAATATGACATTTACGCCGCCTCCCAGGCAGCACGCGTTGTCCCTTAACGCCCTTATGATTCTACTGTGAAATAGTAGATTGTCGAGCTAGTTGGTGATTGATCGGCATAATGAAAAAACAGCCCAAAACAATCGGGGCGGACTCGAATTAGCACAGGACAGCGCCTGTCCTGTGCTTTTCCCACTATTTGTGCCATCTATTTGGCGCTGATTTTTTATGTTATGTCTTTCCTCTGTGTGTCTTAACGTTCCACATAGATAGATGCCCTGTTAATGTGCATAGGACATCTATGTACCGCCTGAGATGTTGCCCATAATCCTGCTTGTGGGGACACAGAAGGACAGTGGATTCTACGCGTTCTACTCGACGCCCGGATGTTTTCTACGGAGCCTGAACGCCGAGTGGGCCACGTCACTCGTGAACAGCTCCAACGAGATCGAGCCTGTTCACAGGGGCGACTTCTTCCCCTATTCGGACAAGCCAGGTGACCTGTGGACGGGCTTCTACTCCTCCAGGCCGTCGCTCAAGTACTTGATACGACGGGCTTCCAATTTTCTCCAGGTAACGTTCAAAACATCGGCTTGCGTTGGTTGGTCCTCCTGGCTCTTTGCTCCCACTTGAGTAGGTTGCGAGAACCATTTACATTACGTAAGTACGCGAAACAGCGACTGTGCATTAATGCGAAAGCATTAACTGGTCCCATGAAGCAAGCTGACGTCATCAGCTTTGAAGCCACGCTGAACGGCACCTAGTTTCCCCAATCCCAAAGGAGCAGAGTAAAGCTGATGGATTTCGGCTTCGGTCCCATTGGCTGGCGGGCGTTGACGAGGCTCTCATTGGCCGCTGGGCGTCAGTTTCAACGACCGCCACCCCATGGCGCTGCGTGTCCGTCAGCGCGCCGGTAACATAAAACGTTCGAGGTCAGAGCGGCCAAGAGCGGCGAGGAGGAGGCGCGCTCTGCCGTCGACTCAAATACGCTGCAGACGAAATGAGGGAGCGGAAGATTGACGTCCATGCTCTCGCATACACAACTCGTAAGAAGTGCTTAGGTGTACCTCGAGCCTTTTTGGTTCTAATGCCTACCACTAGCAAATAATACCAAAATGAGTGGGAAAGGAGATAGTATACAACAGCGAATGAATTTAGACAAGCGCAACACGACGCTTGTCAGATAAATCGGTGACCATCATCGTTTGTAATAAGGCTTGCTTTAATTAATGCAGACTTAAACCATGAGCCCTATAATGCCTATAATGGACTCGCGAAGTGTTAATGCGATTGGACAAAGCTTCCCCACTTTTGTCCTCTTATACTTGACAGGCGTGCCGGCAGATCACAGTGTTGGCCAACATCACGGAAACCGCTATCGACCTTTTGGGTGAGCAACATTGCCAACACATCCTAGGGAATCGCATGCTTTAATTCTTAGGCTTAGTGGCGCGAGCTAGTGCAAGTTATAAAGAGAAGAGCCAATCCAACACCCCTTTCATCCAGCAAGTGTGAAATTAAAAAAAAAAAAGACGTCAAAGTTAGATGGCCGGCAAGCTACTGGGTCACCATAAGACTAATAAATGGGCGATTGACAAAAGTACACGTCTTTGCGTTATTTTTGTCGCGGAAGGGTTGGGACCTGTGGATAACGATAAAGCGTTGGTAGCTAACCTTGTCCCTCATAAATATTGACTCACTAAAAATATAAATTAAACGTTGCAAAAATAGACGAGATTATACAAAGTTTCACATTGTGTTACGCGCAGATAAAGCTGTGGCCATGGCGCAACATCATGATGCCATCACGTAAGTCCGTTTCGATTATTTTTTTCCTACACCCATAGCGACATCGGACAGAAAGCCTTATATTTGTGTCACATCAACCCACAAATCCGTTCTGCACAAAAATAAATATTGAAACCTACTATTAGTCCGAGTATCGTATGTGACCCGTTCACCGTAAAAGCGAACAATCTTTGTCTAGAATGAAGTTAAGGATAGTATTATGAAGCCCGAATTTTCGCTGCCGTGTTTTTAGTCACGATGACCAGCTGCTGCCACGTTCACCTTTGCTATAGACGCTTTGCAGCAGCTGTGCATGGGCGCCGCCATAACTGACCTTCAGTTTTTGTTCCCCCTTATTACGTTTACTTCACTTCATTATTACCATAGCAGGCCAGGTTATTGACATCTTAGATTTTATTCTGCCTTGATCCCCAGCATTGGCCTTTGTGGAGGCTCGTCCACACCAATTTCAGTGGCTCGGTATCTCGGTAAAACAAGAGAAGGTCAGCAATGGTGGCAGTATTCTGGCGCGTGTGTAAAGCGTCTATACCTCGAGCGCCTCGTCCCGGCAACAGAGCCCAACATTTGTGTTCAAACAATGTACGTCACTCAGTGCTGTCCTCATTTCGTATCGTGCACAGCGGTACCTGCACCGAGCCCGTCGCCAAAGACTTTGGGGACATCGTCAGCCGGGCTTACACAGCGTGCGAGGTACGTCGACAGTTGCGCCCTCTGTCTCCTTCGAAGTTTCGAGCTGTCCTTTGGAGCGTCCATATTCGTTGAATTGGTACTGCAAAGAAAAGACGTCATTCCTTTAAAAAAAATGAGACGTTTAAAACACCCTGTAACGTCGATTTAGAGCGCAGCTCTTGAGGAGGAGGAGGAGCGAAGGGTACTGAGGGGAGGGTATTAGGGTGCCTTCATGTGCGCTTTGCTTAGGGTGGAGACATCTGGCCATTTTGTCCCACACTTTTATTCTTATTTTTTGTTCAGAAGCGCGTGAAAGAGCGTGTCCCTGCACGCGTTTTTGGCGCTGACTGTGCTATGGCGACATTTTGGTTTCGTCGATTTCTTTGTACTTTACCCGTGAGCGCGTGCTGTCGGCATCGGGTACTACAAAGGGTGGCATCACCATTCACAGAAGGACACTAAGGCACCCTAGAGGGTATACCCCTCCTCCCCTCGTACTTCCTCTTCCTCTCCTCCTCCTCCCTGTCCTTCATCTCCCTCCCTCCTCCTCCCCCTCCTTCTCCCTCCTCCTCCCCGCGCGGTGCATTATGGGACATTTCCCATAATGCACGCCGCGGTTACGCCGACGGCGACGGCGATACCGCTCAAGCCGGAAACGGGCGCCTAAGAGCTGCACTCTAAAAAATAGACTTGCCATGTTTGTTCTTCAGCTAGCGGCTAACGTTGTCTACTGACTATTCTATTTTCAGAAGGTTATGGCCCTGGGAGTGGAAGCCTTGATCACGGTGGGGACGAACCGAAATTTGTACCCGACCTTCTGCCACCTCCTGAACCAGAGCGAGTGCTTCGCCAGTGAAGGCTACGAAAAGGTGATCCTTCACGCTCCGTCGCTCGCACCTCTAGTAGCTACGTAAAACCAATCTGTTCAAAAAGATGTATTAATAGCCAAAAATAGCCACTTAAAGCCATTCCAGTATGTAAACACAGAAATAGCTTATAATTATCGCATAGGGGGATCTATAGTGCCACTAAATAAGCTACGCCTCAGAGTAAGAACACTCACTCATAATGTGGCCTAAAATCATGGTTTCCAGTAATCTAAAGCCTTATCTGAAATCACAGGAAGCGCTTTTTCATCCTCCACAAATGTTGAAACAGTTCGCAACAGAGCAAAGCAATATTACATTAGCTTTCTAACGCCGAATCTAAGGCTGAGGCAGTCGCACTTTTGTATCATGACGATCGGCAGTTGCGCCTGCTCTGAACAATCACCAAGATGGCGACGCCCAGAACAATATCGGGGAACAGACTGCCGGTACTCTAAGCGTAGCTAATTCAGTGGCTCTAGGGGGATCGCTGGCCGAGTGTGGTAACGCCAAGGAGGATAGAAGGGTAGGAGAGGGCATGACGCCAGCCGCGTAGCCTTCACAAGCCATGCTCCCTTGACGCCTCGCCTCTTTCTCATTTTCCTCCTTACTCTCCTCACTTACTTCGCCAACGTGACCACATCATGAGACCGCACCTAGTGCCACTAAATAAGCTACGCTTCAGAGTAACGACACTTGGCCATATTGTGTCTTAAAATCATGGTTGCCAGTTATCTGAAGCTTTATCTGAAATCTCAGGAAACGCTTTTTTGCCCTCCACAAATGTTTAAACAGTTCGTGACAGAGCAAAGCAATATTACATGAGCTTCCTAACACCGAATCTAATGCTGAGGAAGTCGCACTTTTGAATCATGACGATCGGCAGTTGCGTCTGCTCTGCATACGAGCCAAAATGGCGGCGCCCACAACAATGCCGGGGAACGGAGTGCCGATACTCTAAGCGCAGCTCATTTAGTGACTCTAACCGCACCTAGCCTTCGTCTGGCCATGGGGTACTAGAATACACCACAGAGTCTAGAATTCGATCTGATAAAACCTACCGGACGGAGCGCGCGCAAGCCTGCAAGGAGTCCTACAATCAACCATCCATCTCACACGTGACATGTCACGCGCACCAATCGCCAGACCAGAGAGATCTACGGTCACGTTGGCCACAGCATCGTTTAAACCTTTTATGAACAGGCTTCACCAATATTGCAACGTGCCCCCTCCTAGTACTTCTAACCTCCTTGGGTAACGCGCAGCAGTTCGAAACGCGTGGAGCGCAAGCCCGGGCTGCAGAACCATAGCGTCCTCTGTACAGCCATAGAGTGCCCGGTCGCAGATTTGGAGCGCGAGGATCTAGTTGCAGATATCACTTCTTAAGGAACCTGGTATTGGGTTGTGTGTGTGTTTATACAGCCTAGAACTTGGTCTGCCTCACAGGGGTGACGAGTCTCCCAGCTGTAGATGAGAAATTTAGCCAGTGCGGTACAGCCGCTAGCCTGGGGTCTTTAACGTGCATCACGCAGTAGTGATACACGACCGCACGCCGGTACGATGCTCATCCAGATCGAAACGGGCAGGGGTGGGGCTCGAACCCAGGATCCCTGGGTTCTGCAGCGCGAGCTTTCGCTCCACGTGCTCCGAGCTGGTGTGCGCTAGACCACTCGGCCACCGATCCCCCCGAACCTGGTATTCAGCGCACAGGTTTCGCTGCGGCGATACCCGACAGATGGTTTTCAAACCCGACGAAAAAAGAAGTGGTATAGCGCGAGGAACGCGAGGAGCACGAGCGGACATTCCATCGCTCGGGAGAAGTGCGTTTCGGCGTCTTGCCGCAGCGGGGCGCCCGTTATATGCCTCTTCTCTCATCTGTTGTCTGCCGCTCTACCTCTTCGCTTTCGGCCGCCGCGTCTCGTTTCGATCTGCCAGGCTTTGTCAGTATAGAGGAGGCTATGGCAGAACCCATGAATTATAATGGTTTAATCCCCACCTTAAGG
Source organism: Ixodes scapularis (assembly GCF_016920785.2). Lineage (NCBI taxonomy): Eukaryota > Metazoa > Arthropoda > Arachnida > Ixodida > Ixodidae > Ixodes > Ixodes scapularis. The sequence continues at coordinate 108,284,151 of NW_024609881.1, forward strand.
TGCCTCAATGTCCTTCCGCTTAGGGTGATGCCATTTTTTGTAGTGCTCGATGCCGACAGCACGCGCTCTCGAGAAACAAAGAAATAGCCGGTAACGAACCACCGCAGCACTGTCAATGCCAAAAGCTCGTGCCGGGGAGACGCACTTTCATGCGCTCCGGGACAAAGAAGAAACAAAAGCGGGGAAATGAAATGGTCAGATGTTATCACCCTAAACGCACATGAAGGCGCCCTACCGCATCCTTGCCCGTTTTGATCTGGATGAGCATCGTACCGCCGCGAGGTCCTGTATCACTTCTGCGTGGTGCACCTTAAAAAACTCAGGCTAGTGGTTGTACTGCACTGCCAAAATTTCTCATCAACGGCTGAGAGGCAAGTCGCCGATTGATGTTGACTAACTTCCGGCTGTTTAAACATACGTAAAACACAATAATTACCTCCGTGTACAAAACAACGAATAAAAAAACTCAAAGATCCCAGAGAAAACACAACTTTACCAAACAGCCCATCTTACACATTAAACAAAGACAGCTCCACTACAGTGGGCAGGGCGCAGGCCAGAGCTCTCATGAGGGAACAACTGAAACATTACTTTAGCGGTGCAGAAGGCAGCACCCGCAGCTAGTATCCCAGTAATGCCCATCAACTTTGGGACTACCCGCAAGGTAGGAACCAGAACTGGAGCAATACTACAGGCATTTCCAGAGACAGTCAAGCGGGGACGTGGGAAGGGTGGGCCGGACCCCTGCCGGTTCCGAAGTAGCTCTCTGGTCGATCCTGGTTCAGCTTGTGAAAGACGTGCTGGGCGGGTAATGAATGACACAAAGACCCAGAACAAAGTTCTGGAGCCAAATAAAAAATGTATAGTGTCTTTCTTTCCTGCTACAGCGCGCTTCACTGACGTTTCTTTACTCGAATTATCTGTTATCTTACTAAAAAAAATAGGTTATAGGTGATTTTTTGAAACTTTCTATAGAAAAATGGGGCCGGTTCCCTGTAGCCTACGCTATTCATCTTCGTGTATTCGTGGGTTTCGTCCCCCACCCTATTCCCCCCAGTGCTCGGGACTTTCCACGCCCTGCTGGGTAACATGCACGGCGTCCGACGCGCACAAAAGTACGGAACAGAAAGACCTGATGTGTGGTCTCGCGCAGTTCTTCGTCTCGGTGTACAATCCCCGGAGCAGCGTCGTGAAGACCGTCGTCAGGTTTCCGGTGGCGAACAGTGGCTACAAGGTCACCGACGAGGCCAGGCACTTCGTTCCCTCGGAGGTATACTCGTCCCATTCTCTCTCGTTCTTCGTCGCCTTGCGATCGACTTTCCGTGACAATAGGGAGTTTTCGTAAATCGTTTTCACCGTTCCGCAACAGTCTCCGCAACTTGCTACGATACCCTGAGCTCTACAGTCAAGGGCATCGGCGCGCAGGCGCGGTAGCGGCTTCTTCGTTGCGGAAAGCTTAGCGGAGGAGGAAACGCGGTCTACGAAAACTCCCTAATAGGGAGTTGTAGTAGATCGTTTTTCTCCTCCAATACGGTATCCGTAAAAAAAAACAAAAAAAAAAACGCTGCATCTGCGCATGCACGCCGCCAGCCTCGTCTGCATAGTTCAAGGTCTTCTCGAGGAATACGGAGCGCTATGCGGGTGCTTAGCGGGCTGCGGAAAAGTTCTACTAAAACTCCTTAATCTCACATCGGATGATCAAAAGAAAAACGCAGAGATCCGACCTGTTCTATTAACCCGATGTCCAAACATGAGACGTTTCTCGCAGTTCACAGCATTTGATGCACCGAAAGTGGAGGCTTTCTCTCCACTTCCAGTTCGCCTTTGAGAAGTTTTCTTTCCCGTACGCAAAGTTATTTTCCGCTAGCGTGTCAGAGCCTTGGAGCGTGCTCATGACGTAGTGTAGAACGTGTTCCACTCACACGCTCTGCATGGTGATTGTCGTCAAGGCATCCACCGTTGTTCTATCGCCATAACCTCCCGAAAATGAGAAAAGGAAGGAGACGACAGCGACGAGACGAGAAACAAAACCGTCCTTTTTCTGTGGTTCGCTTTTTTTTTTTTTTTTTCATTGTGCCTCTTCTTTATTTTTTTATTTTTATTTTGCCCATTAAAAAAAATTGTGTCCTGTTTAGACAGGCCTTCGGAAGCGTACGTAGCCCCAAATTTCTGATTACTACCTACTATTGTTTCAAAGATTTTTTTTATGCTGTACTAAACCCCAATTAACCCACGCTCCCCTACAATAGACCCTTTTCCAAAAGTAGGCACCCTCTAGGAGCTGTCACTTATGCGAGTCGGCCATTGTTTGGGCACGTTCTGTGCGTATGTACTGGACACGAGTGTGACGTCGGCGTTCGGCCTGGACTCGGATCCAGTCACACGCTTCGTGCCCAAGCAATGGCGACCCCCAATGCTGCTTGGTGGGGTTATGAAAGAGGTCTATTTTTAACACGATAACGTTAAGCAGCTCGAGTCGCAGAAAATCCGGCGTCGGCGGGATGGGCAAATCCTGATTGGTCGATAAGGTCATGACGTCACAGTCACATGACCTCGCGAGGGAAATTCAAACAACCGATAACGCGCACGTGAAACGCGACGTCAGACGCGAAACGAAAGTGATTAAAACATGACTTATGATGCGTAGAAGCGCAGGCCTGCTGCCGTGGTGGTGCGGCCTTTCGTGGTGACCATCCAGGTTCGGAGGTACGGGTAGTCGAGGTGGTGGAGGGCACTTCGGTAGATGGGGTCTCAATTGCCTCGGAAGAGCAGGAAGCACTGCGCTTCACAACCACGTTCACTAGGCCCAGTTGTAGCCCAGTCCCCCGGCCGCAAGGCTCAAGAAGAGGTTGCTGAGCCGCGTCCTCTCCATCGACGATCTCCATATGAAGGTCTTCCAGCTCCGGTGAATTCGGTTGGCAACTGACTCAGCACAGCAAGTGGGCTGAGCCCACCAAAGAATCGCAGGGTCGGACGTAGCGTTGCAAACGTACACTCTATTGAAGAGCGACAAGCGCCTGCCGAGTCATGGAGATAGCTTGCCCAGGATGGCACTAGTCTTGCGACGCCATTTTTTCACTGGGGGCCCACGCTCGCCGGTCGGAGCTCTCATAGTCCGTTACAACTCAAGAAGGTAGGTCGAGGGAAAGGAAGGCCGGGGACGAGAAAGCAGGCGGAACGCCGTAGAGAGGAGGAGGTTTCTTCCTCTCCTCTCCAGCGTTCCGTCAGCTTCTTTCTCCCCAACCTTCTTTTCCCTCGCCCTACCTTCTTGAGTTGCAACGGACTACAGATAACTGTCCATTGTGGTTGTCCATGCAATTCCTGCCAAAGTTTCTGGCTTCGTGGCCCATTCGCCCATTCAGGTTCCGATGGACTTGCGATGGTTGATTTCTGCTCGGTACGCTTGAAAGAAAAGCGCGACATGCCTGAGAGCGGACTCCACCTGCGTCTTGGAGGCACATATCAAGGCCAGATAATCGGCGTAGCCAAGCAGTTTCACGTGCTGGTCGCCCAGCCGGAGTCCCCATACGGACGTATCCTGGATGACGGCCTGGCAGAGGGGCTCCAGCGGAAGTGCGAAGAGCACAGACGAGAGCGGGCAGCCCTTTCCCACCGAGCGGCCTATCTGTATCGAGTGTCCGTTCTCACCGTCGTCGAGGAGTCTCGCCGATATATCCCGGTAGCATAGAACCACCTAGTTCAGCCTCACCTCCCCAACGCCACACCTCCTTAGCGTGGCTTGAAGGAAGTCATGGGCCACCCGGTCGAAGGTTTGTCTCCTGTCGAGCTGAAGGACAGCAAGAGTCTGGTGTCCTTGCCCCGTTGCCTCTCTGACGATGCGCGTTCCCGTGAAGGTTGCGTACAATGGAGCGCCCTCGGAGACCGTATGTTTGATGGTCACCCACTAAGTACCCAAGTCGGAGGCCCAGCCTCCTTTTTTGCCAGAATTTAGGCTGGCACGACTGCGGAACGAGTGGTGGTTTATATGTTTAGCTATCACGTTCCACTCGTAAAGGCGAATCTTAAGCGTACCCAAGTAATTTTTTTAGTTTAAACATGGACTAACCGTAAAAGGTATACAATCGCGAGCCGGTAGCTTTCACTGGTGCTCAGGGTGCACGAGCGATCGTGCAGCCGAGGCGCGGCCTCAATGCAAGGAGTTTGCGCTTGTGGCCTTTACGGCTAGTCCTTCCGAGTCTTTCTTCGAGCAAACTGTGTCGCGCTCCGTACTCTAGGGACTGACCCTTTCCTTCGTCGCAGATCGTCCCTATTCAGCATGCCGTGCTCCACCTGCCGGGGCGACAGAGCGACGCCGTGCACGAACTCATCTTTCTGACCGCCGTCCCTCCGCTCGGAATATCCACCTTCCTGGTGGAGCGCTTCCGCGGTGAGCCAGCTCAATCATTCGCTATCCCGCAGCGACCGATAGAGGTCACTACTTCCCACAAATATGGCGGTCGAAAACAAGGTCGTGCCATGCCATATGTGCCACCTCAACGCGCAACGCGTGCGCTTCAGCAGGCACTCATTGACTTCAAAATCATTCGCCCCGATTTTCATTTCCACCTCGAAAACGTACAAAAATAAAAATAAAAACCGTGATGTCATCATGACGTCAAGATAACATTCAATGACGGCGTTATGACGATGTCGTGACATCGTTATGAAACGTAATGACAATGTCAGCGTGACGTCATATGAGTCAATCGTGTTACGATGATGTCGCGTGACTTCACGGTGTCACAAGAGTGTGACGTCATGTGGGGACATGACGTCCTGTCACACGTTTACGTCACGAGACAGGAAGAAGGTGTGTGCCGTAAAACAGCCACGTGGCCTCATCGCACCACACAAACATTCGTCTGCTCAGCTCGTTCACGACGCGTTCTGCGCTCCCCGGACTTTGTCAGCATGATCGAGCTAAGAGTAATTTTCTGTCACAGGGGCGACGATTCAGAGGCAGGGCTCCCAGCCGATCGGACAAGTGAGGAATAAGGACTACGTTCTCAAGAACCGTGTAAGTTGCGGGTTTGTCGCGTGTCGGGACGAGGTTGTTTCTGCAGTCACTCACAGAATGAGAACGTCAGAGCGTGCCCTTCAGATGTCCAACTTTCAGAACGCGCTCGGTGCCTTCCGTAGTGCTTTGGCTATGTGAGCACGCTCGAAGCTCACAAGGTGCCAAGGTATTAGTAAAGACAAAAAGCGCGTGCTGGAGGGGCGGGACAACTAAAAAACCTCCCTTCTTTTCTCATCCTGGAAGTTAAAGTAAGGGCGTACAGCTCACTAGTCACTGATCGGACAAAGCGTGCAAAGCAGATCTAGTAAAGTATTTGGCAGTAGGCTGGATCTGGGATCGGAAGCCCGTCGGTGCGGCCACCAACGGCCATTGCTAGACGCAAGTCTATGGGAGAAACACACAAAAGTAGAAATATTGATCTTGAATGCTGTGATCAACGGCAAGTATTTTATGATGTGCTGCAATCAATATACCGGGTGTTGGGAGATCGAATCGGTATCTAATAATCGTTAGAACACCGACTAAAAAACATCAAATGTACTGGAGCACTATTGACAGTGCCGGCGTCGCTTGCTTCAATCGCTAAATGGATGACAAGTTCAACAAATGAACGGCACGCTCCGAGTTTTAGTTTTCCACAGAGTCCCTCACTGCAGTTCAAAGCAAATGCTTGCACAAGAAGTATCTTGTACAAACGCTCGGAACAGTGCGAATGCCCCCAGTAAATGCGTTCTAACTTATTGTTTGCTAAGTTCTGATAACTTCGAGACCTCGAACGACTCCACATGACTTTCGGCAACCCTTGTCTTATTGAATCGCATCACAGTTTGCGCCCGAAAAAGTCGCAATCGTCGACCCTCAGCTACAAAACAATTATCAGGCGAAAGCCTTATATGTCTTATCGTTCAGTCCTTGAGCAAAAACACGTCGGCGAGACGAAAGGTACCAAAATGTTTACGTGACATCTGCGAATTTGAATATTCCTCCGAAAAGACTTTCGCTCTTGTCCCTCGTGGAGGGGGTCAAACCAGCGACATTTCGTTCACTAGTCCGACGTGGTACCCCTCCGCCCGCCCTATCATAACGTATTTCTGTATTTGTATTTCCAAATACTTTTCCATTTTTCAAATGTATTTCTGATGCACATCGCTTACATTTTTATAGATGTATTGCAGTATCAGTATCTTAGCTGTTTTTGCCATATTTTACAGCATTTGTATTTCCAAATACTTTTGCGAGTGTTTCTGCACAACCCTGCTAACAGGTGAAAAGTATATATATATATTTTTATTACTATTATCCTATACGATTAAAAACGATGCCTGGACATTGCCCTTCAAAATTCTAAACTTGGGAAGTCAGTATGTGTGAAGTAAAAAAAAAAAAAACTATTTCCCAAAGCCGAATTTTAAGTTTTCGCGCGATCAGCGTCAGTGAAGTGACGTCAAAGATTGAGTCGTCCTGCAACTCGAGTTTTTCTCACGCCTCCAAACCGTCACGACCCAAAGTGTCGCGTTCGCCCGTGTCAAGAAAATCAACCGCTCTTCTCCGTGCCTGCCGCTTATCGCTATGAGAAGACGACGGTTCACCTTTGAATTTGAAGTTCTCTTAGGGCCCTTTCAGTGATGTCAATATCTTTAAAACGGTGTGAGGTCGAAGAGAACGCGCAGTGCACTTTTGTGAGCGACGTGAGTGGCCACGTCGCACCAATTCTGCGTAAAAGGCCGCAACCGGCGGAATCACAGCCGAAACTACGGTACACAGATACCAAACACAGTTGTTTTTACCGTTTGACGGTTGCCTTCTCGGAGTCTGAGAGGTCATCGGGCACCTAAAGAAGAGAACTTCGTCCGATTTCCCGATTCACCGATCATCCTCAGTGTTACATGTGTCAAGCGCCGCCATGTTTTCCCGGGAAGGATAAAAAGCCAGGCGAGGCGACATCACTCTGGACTCTGATATCCGGTATTTCATAAAGAAATTCCGTAGTGCGTCCGTAATTTCTTATAAAAATGCTTTACGAATGCCGTTATTAAATTTTATAAAAATGTCCCTTATAAAGCTTCTAAATTTCATAACAATTACGTCACAAATAAAAAAATTTGAGGCTTTCAATTCTGGTGAAGAAGGAAGACCAGCGAAGCTGTACTATGGTGGGAATGAAGTAATGGCCGGCCGCAAGTCGGCAAGCCAGAATGGAAAGGCTCGAGAGGCTGCCGCCATCTATGAGCGACGGCGGCAACCCGACAACCGGCAAGCCGGTTGTCTGGTTTCCGCCGTTGCTCATAGATGGTGGTAGCTGTCTAGAATTTAGTGTCATCATTTTTTTGCTGACGGACAGAATATTGGAGAAACTAGCCCTTAACAGCTCCGCTGTGAAAGAAGCGAGGAGATGAGAAGAGAGTGTTAGCTATAGCCCAGCTTGTCTGTCTAGCCTCAGGCGAAGCGGTGATTTCAGACAGGATGTGTAATGTCATAGCCTCCTGTATGCACACAAAGCCTGGCAGTTCGATGACGGAGCCATAGAGTGCCCAATCGCAGATTTGGAGCGCGAGGATCTGGTATACACAGAGCATTTCTCGGGGAGTCTGTTATTCAGCGCGCAGCTTTTGCAGCGGCAAAAACCCGAAACATGGTTTTCAAATCCCGACGAGAAAAGAAGCGAAAGCCCGAGGAACGCGAGAAGCACGAGCGGACATTCTATCGCTCGGGACAAGTGTGGTTCGGCGTCTCGCCGCAGCGGGGCGCCCGTTACATGACTCTTGTCTGCCGCTGTACCTTTTCACTTTCGGCGGCCGCGTCTCGCGGCCATCTGCCAGGCTTTGTCAGTATAAAGGAGGCTATGGTAATGTATATCCACAACGCGTGACGCTTCGCAAGTTCGCGAAGATCACGATCGAATTCAGCAAACCAACATCGTATATTATTAATTAGCGAAACGTCAGCACCCGGCTACCGCTGACAAGGGAGAGAACAACGCCAAAAATAAAAAGGCACAAGCGCGCGTAAAAAATGTTTCTTTTTTTTTTTTTTTTCGGCTGCGGTATTTTTTCGGCGTGTCTATGACTACGACTTGCATCGTTTCAGACAACAACAAAAATACAACCTTTGGGGTGTTAGTGCCTCTTAAAAGGTGTCTTTTGGTGGCCCCGAGCAACTCCAGTTACTTTATGGTAGTATTTTAGCTTGTTTAAACTGTCAAATAAATTTATTTTGTATACACCTTTCCGGCGTTTATCACCCAGTCGAAAACTGCTGAGTCACTGGGCCGCGTACGCGTGCGCGGCGTCTGCTATTCCGTAAAAGAGCGTACCTGCGAATGTTACGAACGCGTTTTACGGCCCGATAGACAGAGGAGCGAAGAAGGTGATTATTGGAACCGTCTAGTAGGGAGTGTTGATCCTTGCTGTGAGCGCATTCGACCGTAATTTCTGCTCGTGTAACCGTGGTCACAGTGGTACCAGGTGACTGTGGACTCGATGACGTGCCTGTTGAAGAGCGTCGTTCGGAGGGAAAACGGCAAGGGAATCGAGGTGCAGCAAAACTTCGCCGCCTACACGAGTTCTCACGGCCACTACCTCTTCAGCCCGGAGAGTCCTGTCGCGGTAGAGTTCAAGAACAACATCTCCTGCCGCGTCGTCACAGTAAGTCCATTACCAGTGCTCGCGTTGGACATAGACGACGCCTCGAAACAACTGCTTTTATGGGGTTTCCTAAGCCATTAAGTCAAGTTACTTTGCGTTTGCGAATGCATTTCAGTGAAAGACATTGTGGTTGTGCGCGTTTTCCCGCCTGAAAAGTCCCTTCAGAAGGCCGCTGGAGATCATGGCACGGTAGACAACACGAAATGCCTTGATAGGCTGAGCCAACACCACGCCTGACAGTTTGCGAAACACGTGGCGTGAAACTCGCGAGTAGCTGATTATTGTTGTGCAACCACTAAAATTGCGGCAGGAACTAATAAACACAATGTAGGCAAAACAGAAACTGCTGTTTTATCCACATTCTACAACTAATGGCCACATCAACTGATAAGAACACCGAAGAACGAGTCATGACGAAAGGAGCGTGTAGGTATAATGTTAAGCTTTGACCTTTCAGTGGGAACATATACAGTGCCTTTGCACTGTTCGCTCGCCACAGCACCAAACATCTCAATAGTTGTCACGGCATAGCTGGCTATGGCTCATTGCCAACAAGATCACGCGAAGATTATAGCAAGTGGAAGATAGGGAGAGAAACAGCCGTGCCGCCCGTCATTTGCACAACTATAGTACGGCATCATTGGAAAGAGTAAGCAGGACTTGACAGTGCTTAGATGTTGTTCGCTGGGCGCAATCAAAGGAATTCACAACAATCGCAGTAGGGACTGTAGCCGACCCTGGGTTTTATACGTCATGACGTCAGTTAGTACTAAGCCCTATGTACCAGGACACTGAAAGTCTGACCACATTCTCGAAAACTTTGGACCAACGAATAAGGACCAAAACACGCGTTCAAGAAATGATCGAATACCGTGCGTCAATCCGCAAAGTGGTCGCAGCACGACTCTTACCATTAAAATGAACTCAAAAAAACAATATTGTACAGCTTTGTTCATATTTATATTGATGTTTTCTAGCAGTACCCGCATATTTACGGCGGTTTAAATATTTGGAGAAGACGGAAAAGCATTATGCATTCATTGAGCCTTTTTTTTTTTCTTGATGATGAAAGAGGAGGAGCTATTGAACCGCTCGCCAAACACAATTGATGGCGAAACAACTGTGCATCCAAATTGTGTTTTCCTTTTTCTAATTGTTAATCATGAACTGTAGATCACCTTGCAGTCCTTGAAGGATTGCCAGTCCTTCAATGACGTTGTTTGAGCTCTTATTCAGGTTTGACGTCTTCAGGCTCGGCTAGTTGAGGTTCAACTTGTTGAGGCACATTTTCCTTGAGGGCAAACATGCCATAACAAGTCGAAAGCATGATTCGGAGCTTGAAATTCACGAATCATGATCGGTCCCGCAGACGACGCTTGTCCACGAGGTGCACCAGTGGATCAACCCCTGGATCAGTCAGGTGATCCGACTCTACGTCAGCGAGGACTACGTGGAGTTCGACTGGACACTGGGTCCCGTGCCCCTGGAGTGAGTGCAGCACACGTCTTTGCTTGTGTAACTTGCAAGATAAATGTTTCACGTCCTTAAAGCGGTGATGCCACAATTTTTGTACTTTCAGTAAATACCGCTTATAATTATTCCTTGACATTACCATATGAACTGCACGTTTCTTTTTTTTTTTCTCTCTTCACGAAGTGACAGTCGCAGAAAAAATTAAATAAAAACTAGAACCGTTCACCCACTCAAGTCGCAGCCAGAATGAGCGGCCACGTGATCAGGAGCCTATTATAGGCCGCTAATGTTTATCGTAGCCACACGCTGGGGACGGTAAAACACCGCTCATGCGCTGAGTCCCAGACATTAAAGGATGACTCCTGTCAAAAGTCGAACCAAAGAAAATAACTGATATCGATTTACGGATACTAAATACGATCACTGCCAAAATACTACACTAACTGGAAACCAATGCTAATCCTCCCTCCGTGGGTTCCACAACGCTGCTCCGAACTTCTGAGATAAGGTGCTTGTTTCCGGGAGGGTTATAAGCTCCACGGATTATCGCCGAGGAACAAAATGGCTGCTGGTTTGTCGGCGAGTGGTATTACAAAGGGTGGCATCACCCTAGCAAAGCGCACATGAAGGCTCCCTTGAAACCACGATCCACTCTGAAACCTAAGACCAGCTAGCGTCTCAGCGGGCGTTCAGCGGGTTGGATGATTGTCAAGCAACCTTGTGCTTTGATGCTATCCTCGCTTTCAAGGAGGTTTCGCGTTCGTACTGCCACATTCGGCGTGTTTGTTTTTTCTTTTTTTGCTTGTTTTTAGCCGTTTTGGCGGACGATTTCTGCTTGTTATATTATATATTAGAGGCCATAGTTTGTAAGTGCTCTTCGGCCTTCGCACACGAAGATTATTGAGTTTCTGCTCGCTCAAGCGGGTCGTGGTGCCGAAGGTGGCATTCACTGGCAGCCATGTTTAGTTCGTTCCTGGGGCCCTATGTTGCGTCTTTCGGACTCCCACGGCGACTAGGGAGAAGGAAGGGACGTCAACAACGCGGCAAACGTAGATTGGATGTTGACTGGTTAGAGTCGCGGATGACGAATTTCCGCAGAAGAAACCAAAGCTCACTTTTTCTTTGTTTTCTTCTGCGGATATTCGTCATCAGCGACTTTCACCAATCAATATCCAAACTGCGTTAGCTGCGTTGTTGACGGCACTGCCTTCTCGCTAGTCGCCGCGGGAGTCCAAAAAGCGCAACATAGTGCCCCTGCTTAGCGTGAGAGCTTCCACGAGGCTTCTGTGCACACCATCAAGATTGTAGTTCTACTCAGAAGATAAGTAAAGGCTCGTTCTGAGCTAGCGCTCATCGTGGCAAGCTCGCTTTTCGGCGGGCAAGTGTTTTTGTACAGATCGTTCATATCTGCAAAGCAGTAAAACAGCCGTAGCATCTTGCCTCACTGATTGGAACTGCTCTTAATTGCTACTGGACCAGTCGTACATTTTGCTCTACCCCAATACAAATTCGTACCATGTGATGGCCATGCAGCTGATCACAAGGTTAGACATCATGCCCGAGCTGTTAGTGTTGGCTTCACCGTAAATCCCAGAAACAAAAAAAAAAAAAAAAAAAAAAAAAAACGTCAAAATCCTAAAATCTATCAAATGTCCTGGAGGATTGTTCACACAGCACCGCGTTCTTATGTTTCCTTACATTACGCATAAAGCCTGGTTCACACATCTGCAACGGTTGCGTTCACATGCAACCGAAACGACCGTAACGGCAAAAACACCGCAACAACCGTGACTCGTGGACTGCTTTGCGAAGCTACCCCTTGCATCGCTTGCCATGCTGTGCATGGCGAAGACTTGTCCCGGTGACTTCGTCGTTATGGTCGTTTCGGTTTCATGCGAACGCAACCAACGCAGATGTGTGAACCAGCCTTTAGTCGTCGAAACATTCGTGTCTCAAATGTCGCACTCCAGGATATATCTCCTTGAACTGGTAGCCACGCTTAATACGAAGCACAGAACTCCCGGTGACTGTGTTGTAAATAGACGTAAGCTTTCGCAATGTAACGTAACGTACGAAAATGGGCCCTGTGAACCAGCCTTAAGGTTCGGCTGTTCCCGTCCTCGCAGCAATGGGCACGGATCACTATACCCGCATGTCAAGGCATTGATTCCCACGATCCCAAATCGAATGTTCACGCGGTGCTCGCGTTTCCACTGTATTAACTTAACTGAACACTGTATGAGCCCCATTCAATTATTTTCACCACGTAAATCGCAAAGCTTGATGACGAAATCCTGGGGATCGCATTGTTGACAACGCCAGCAACGCCATCGCCACAACTTCTTCATCAACTTTTGCGAAGGAGAGATGAAAGGAAGCGTCCGCTTTTATCTACGAAATTACACGGCGACAGAGGATCCCTCAATCAGTGGCGTTGTGTGCGATCGCACCCTTGGGTCCCACCATATGGTGCCAGTAAGCCCGTGTAATCCCCTATAGTTACACTAGCGCGCTTAACTGTCATTGAGCCAACGACAGTTTACTCACATCCCCAACGTTCTTGGACATCAACGACTTCCGGATGTTTGAAAACAACTGAACAAGAAACATCGTAATGCTGCCCGGGAATATTTTATACGACAGTCATAAAATATCGATAAGCAATAATTAATCTTTCCGACGCCTTTAGTTTTTATTTCACGGCTCTACAGTGGATACAGTGGATTTGCATTAAGCCTATAGGACACATTCTCAAACTTATAAATTTTTGCTTTTCTTGACAAAAGATCGTAATGCTCCCGAGTTCTGTAATTGTCCGGGTGTCATAGAACGCAAGTCGATTATAATTTTGATGTCCCCTTGAAAACTTTTTTTATTTGATTTTACGGAATGACCCAGAAAGTTGGCCATGATCGCGATCGGCCAGAGTTACACGGCGGCACCAACTGTCATTGAGCCACTAACGATCATTGAGGTCAACTGACCTGACCTATACCTTAGTTACTTGATGGGGATTCGCTCCAATAGGTGACCGGCGTTTGGCAGCAGCTGCAAAACACTCTGGGTGAACAAAAGGTAAGGGCGCAAACGAGCTGGTGGTGGTTAAACATTTCGACAAAAACCCCGAGACTGGGACAAAAAGGGACGGACAAACACAAAGTCTCAAACACAGCTGAATTTTATTTGACAAGGAAGGGTGCTTATATAGGCGTCAAATCCTACACAAATCAAAAGAGACGAAGGAAAGAGAGGGAGAAACCTTCACAAAACAAAAGAGACGAAAGAAAAAAGGGAGAATTGGGAAAACCCGTGCCACAAGCAGTACAACGAATGCTTGTAATGCTTGTTTTTTGTTGTACTGCTTGTGGCACGGGTTTTCCCAATTCTCCCTCTTTTTTCTTTCGTCTCTTTTGTTTTGTGAAGGTTTCTCCCTCTCTTTCCTTCGTCTCTTTTGATTTGTGTAGGATTTGACGCCTATATAAGCACCCTTCGTTGTCAAATAAAATTCAGCTGTGTTTGAGACTTTGTGTTTGTCCGTCCCTTTTTGTCCCAGTCTCGGGGTTTTTGTCGAAATGTTACACTCTGGGTATTGTTTCCTTCCGGTTCGTAGCTAGCGGCTGACACAGCAGCATCATGGCTGGCGGCTATGGAAGTGCATGCGGGTGTTGAAACCCGATCAATTCGAGCCACCTCCCTCTGCTGCTGGGGGACTTGCAAATTTCTGAGCGACTGAAGTTACTTGTACGGATATGTTAAGTGGGAATCGGTACGCAGAAGCATAGAGAACAGCCACGAAAAACCTCTCCTCGCGCGCGGTTTCCGGATCTTAGCATGAAAACTCAAGCTAGGTTAGCTATTTTGTTTTCCTTTTAAGCCAGCATTCTTTATTGGGTTTTGTTTATTTCTTCATATTTAGGTTACATCACATCACCGACTGAAATAGGTGAGAATGTACGCCGTGGCACGCGGTAGCTGAAATGCCCGATCGAAGCTTTGGCTGTATTGAACCATGGTCTTCTTGTGTGCGTTTTTAGAGCTTTTAACCATGGTTCAATACAGTCAACGCCAACTAGCCCAACAACAAGCTCTTTTACGAAGCTTTGGCTTATTTTTCTTGCGCGATCGAAACGTCACTTCCGTACGAAAGTTTCTTTCGACGACATCGGATAACGTGAGAACTCACGTGTTTTTTTTTTTTTTTTTTGTACTTCAACTAAGTTGTCCTCTGTGTACCACACCACGTACCTACCCGCGAATGTCTTTTTTTTTTTCTTCTGTTTTCTATTTCTTTTTTTTTAATTATTTCGAGTAAGAAAGCATGCATAAATGTGCACTGATTCTGATATAGACTACACAGGGTCGTACGACCGCTTTATTATCCGTCAAGATGTAGGCCCTTCCTGCTTGCTTTTGTTTGTTTATAGTATAACGAGCTGAGGACCAGATTTCTGTGGTTGATATCTGTGGGCCGAGTTTCAATGAGTGCTCTTAAATTATTCTGCATCGTGAAAACCGACCAAGCTATAACTCGTGGAGCCCACACACAGGAATACATCCCAGAGCCACTGCTGTCGCTAAAGCAAAACGTTGTCCGATGAACTGACTGCCTGTGATCTCACGGGCAATCTGATATTTGCGAGATCGTATCCCGCGTTCTCGTGGACGCCTTATGCGACAAGCCGTGTTCACCCCTTCGCGGATTAATCGAGGCCTTTTAGTGGGTGTCCAGAGTCTCTGGTAGAAATCGTTATTTCGCGCGGCCCCGAACCCGAAGAAAGAGAAAACACGTTGCGCTGACGTAGAACAAAATGGGCCGCGTATAAACAGGCACCGACGCTTGGCTGCCACAGGTTACTGTGCTCCGTCACTCACTTAACGACGATGACCCGTCACTGCTTCCATTCTTCGTTCCACGGGAACCGGAACATATCTTATGCCCTTCATGGCTCGCGTTAGAACAACGTGAAAATGCAATCATAAAGAAGGTTACAACTTGCCCAAGTGCTTTGTAGATCTCGGCAATATCTTTTCATGAAAGATAATTTTTCGAGGTACATGACCTTTATTTATTTATTTATTTATTGTAAAAAGCATCGGCACAGGTAAAATCAGTGAACGCAATGACTAAAACACCAAGCGATTCAAAATGGATCTGTTTTCAGTTTTGCACACTGCTTGCAACCGAAGCTCAGTAGAAGAGCATAGAACGTCCATATTGAAAGCGGTATGTGTTGGCGGCAACGCATTACCAAGAACGGCGTTACCTTTTTTCGGTAACATACTAACATACTCGTTATATTTCAAAACAGTGATTCCGGTAAAGCACTTACGTTACCTATTTCGAGTAACGGGTAACATAGTTACGTTACTCGTTACACATTCTTTCCAGGACATGCAAAAATTACACTTCAATTTGTTTTCGTGTTTGGGGGGGCTAATAAGTCGTGAATGCTCGCGTTTTTTCGCGTTTTTCATTGGGAGGATTCAGGGGCAACCGTAACAAAGATACGGTATATATGTGAGGATTCTGCATGGACATAACGTTTCTTGAATCGTGGCCCTTATGCCTAGCTGTGACGTCAAAATAGTAAAATGATTCCATTATTAAATGAAAAACGAATGCAAGAATAACGCGCGTTGGCTTTTTATCGGTAACAGTAACGCGTTCTGTTCATTTTGAGGTAACGTGGGTCTGTAACGCGTTAATTTGATTTGAAAAAAAAACAACAAGTAACGTATTTCGTTCCTTTTTCTTCTTTTTTTTTCCGATACCGTTTACTGTTGAAAAGCACTGCTGCCGTTTTGAAGTCTAGTTCACACGTTCATGCGAGTTCCGACAGAGGACGCAAGTAAACGCCCTTTCCTTGCCTTTTGTTTTTTTCGTGGCGGCTTCTCCGCCCCGCAAAGGTCTTCCCATGGTACCCTGTCTGGCGGCCACGATGTGGTGACCAGGTTTCAGTCCAACCTGGACAACGAGGGGGTGTTCTTCACCGACTCCAACGGAAAGCTGACCGTCCGCCGTGTGTGAGTCCATCCGATGTTTTTTTACGGGGATAGACGTTATTAGAGAGTTTTCGTAGACCGCGTTTCCCCTTCCGCTAAGCCCCCCCCCCCCCCCCCCCCCCCGCATCGAAGAGTCACTACTGCGCCTGCGCGCCGACGGCTTTGACAGCAGATTTTCGAGTATCGTAGCGGGTTGCCGAGTGCGTTGCGTGACAGCGGACGCGATTTGCGAAATTGCCTATTAGGGAGCTTTAGTAGATCGTTTCGATGATTCAGATGACAATACCCGATACTCCACCAACGCCTTTGCGCATGCGTTACATGGTATGGGATATCGTTAACCGTGTGTGCACGTACGTCGTCGCCTGTTAAATCTAGTGGAAAAAAAAATCGGCTAAATCTGGCTGGAAAAAAAGTTTTTCGATTAACTTAGCGGAAAACCACAGCATCGTTATGTCGTGACGTTACGGTTTTTTTCTCTAATGTGTCAAGTGACGCCGTAGAATAACGTAAACAATTTTTCACGCTAAATTTAGCCGAAAAAATTTCCCGCTAGTTACGGGAGTTTACGCTCACGTGACGTCATGGTGCCATGTGAGGCCACAGTGTCACTTCATGTCACAGCGTCACGTGATGTCGAAATGTCACGTGACAGTTTACAAACGAACCCGTATTCAGAGGTGCGGCGCGTGCGCAGAAACCAAATTCGAAAGAAAGTAAGCGTCGGCGCATGCGCAGTACCGACGGCAGCGCCGCCGCAGTGGACACCGGAGCGCTACCTAAGCGCTGAAAATGGCGGTGACCATGTTGGTGAAGCCCTGACTTTGCACCAGGTCCGTGGCCAGGATTTCTTGTCATGGAGGGGGAGAGACACTAGCTGAAGGACTCCCCCCGGTCAAAAGCAAATAAATACTAAGGAGATAGCGCCGCGGAGAGTGAAAAAGAAAAGAGAGCCTGCTTCGCTTGACATCCGCCACACCACGTAATGTAGAACGCGCAATGCAAACGCGCAGTGCTTGTGTTCGCTTGTATGCGCAACCAGTATAACTCACTATCAAGATACTCAGGAACCCGCCGCGCCTTATGTTTTTCAAGATCTTAGAGTCACAGACATCGTAAGAAACGCAGAGCGTGGTGAGTACTGAGCACCTCGTTATTACTCCGCAATCTCCGCAGAGATCGCGAAATCTCCGCGGAGATTGCGGCATTAGATGATAAGAACGCCGACGCGTCTTTGGCACGTCCGAACAAGTAAAAGGGCGGCATTGAGAACGCGCAGGGAACAGGCAATGACGAGGCAGCCAAGCGATCACCGTAATTGGTTGTGGTCGGGAGGGAAACTAGAGCCCGTAAGCACATTTGGCGGGTCGCACGAAGTGCTCAAGGAACAGACGATATCTTACACGCCGCGTGGGGTGACTAAAGCACGGAACTCCACAAGACTCTGCGATTGCAGAATGTGGCTATCAGAGCGTTTCGTCGCGAGGGGTACACCCTACAAAGAATGTTGATGCGAGAGGAGGTCCACTTCAGGGTGAAAACCAGATGGCGTTCGTCCGTGTCACCCCGCAGCGTCAACTCCACCGGTGTTTGGAAACCAGTAGGCCCGTCGCCGACAAAGGGATACGCTGAGAACGTCGAGGCCAACTACTATCCGGTCGTGTCCTGGCTCTACCTGAGGGACAACGCGACGGGTCTTCAGATGACGCTGCTTCCAGACAGGCCGCAAGGCGGTACTGGCTACCGCACCGGGCAACTTGAGCTCATGGTGCTTGTTACGTCCTCTATTATGCACGTGTCGCGCAATAGATTTTTCGCCGAATTCCCCAGAGGTCACGCGCGAAGCGTGAAACGGATTGAGGGAATGTCGTGTATGCTCCCTATGCTCCCTCTTTGCTCCCGCGGCATCTACCATCTGACACTGAAGGAAGAGATAATAATGTGAGAGTGTAGCGTTGTTGGTCGCCTGCATTGCCCTTTCGCTAGCGTCTTGTTCGTCGCCTCCAAGATCACGTTCGTCGCCTGCTATATCCGGTTGTATACAGGATGTTCCCAGCGATCCCTTCGGCAGCGCAGACGTAGCTGCACGCTTTGCAAGAGGCCTATAATCGACACAGTCACAGCGTCCGTAAAAAACACACGCACCACCTGGCTTCTTTTTTTGTTATCAACATAATGCAACAGCGTGTAAAAGCTAAAAGAATATGGCAAACGAGCTCGTACCGATTCGAAGATAAATACACAATAATCAAATAACTAACTAAAACAATGACCAAACACGTTAGCTTCAGACAGCTACGAGTTTGTTTGGAGGCACACGAGTTGACTACTTGGCTTTCCTTAGCTCATTATTGAATAGTCGATGTTTTGGCTTTGGCTTCATAAGGGCAAACAAAAAGCAAAGCTCGGTTATGTACAACACTAGGGAAGAGATGAACGCAACAAAAATAATGAGCACAAGCATTCCCTTCACGTTCCTTAGGGACACTATATAGTATAGCTACGCTAAATTATCGGCACACCCTTCCCCGAATTTCTTGTGAGCACCACCATCTCTGTGCTCAGTGCAGAACGTGCGCAATTGGGGCGATCGTGACTCTCCCGTCTCCCCCAAACCATTTTTAATCACAGTTGCCAGACTATCGTTTGAAAGGTTGCTGTTTGCAAACGTCTCTACTGGCCATGGTACGGGCGCGCAGGTGCAGCGCAGGCTAACGGCGAGCGACAACAAGGGTCTTGAGGACCCGCTGGACGACCGAGGCTTGAACAAGAAGGGCGTGGTAATCCGCGGCAGGCACCTGCTGCACCTGGCGCCCATCCAGGAGGCTGCAGTACGCGTGCGCGCGATGGCGAACGCGCTCGTGCTCGCGCCCGTGCTCAGCTTCTCGGATGCCACCGCGCCATACAGCAGCGACGTCAAGACCCGACGGGTGAGAACTGCGCCTGTCCGTTCATGCTATTTTCAAAGGGTGCGAAAACTCCATATGTCCCTAGCAGAGGTCGGCATTTTAGATCACCCTCAATCGCCCTCACCCTCACAGCCAAACTCACCTAAGGCCCTCCCTCACCCTCACCCTCACAGTTACACTCACCCTCACTGACCCTCATCATCACAGTCACACTCACCTTCAGCCCGTCACTCACCCTCACTGAACCTCACGGCCCTCACATCCCTCACGCACTCATGGCCCTTACGCCCCTCACGTACTCACCGCCCTCACGCCCCTCACGCGCTCATGGCCCCTCACACTCATGGCCCTCATGCCCCTCACACACTCACCGCCCTCATGACTCTCACGACCTCATGGCCCTCACGCCCCTCACACACTCACCACCCTCACGCACTCACCGCCCTCACGCCCCTCACGTACTCATGGCCCTCACGCCCCTCACGCACTCACCGCCCTCACGCCCCTCACGCACTCATGGCCCTCACGCCCCTCAGCACTCACCACTCTCACGCAGTCATACCCCTCACGCACTCACTGTCCTCAAAGCCCTCATGGCCCTCCCACCCCTCACGACCTCACGGTCCTCACTCACCCTCAGACTCATGAATGTTCTTGATTCAGAAACTCACTCACCCTCACCTCACCTGTGGAGATGAGGGTACGTGAGGGCGAGTGAGGGACCTCATGAGTGATTTTTGCCGAGGTATGCCCTTCACGCACTCATGGCCCTCATACCACTTACGCACTCACCGCCCTCATGGCCCTTACGCACTCACGGCCTTCACGTCCCTCACGCACTCACCGCTTTCACGCCCCTCACGTGCTCATGGCCCTCACGCCCCTCACGCTCTCACCGTCCTCACGGCCCTCACGCACTCACAGCCCTCACGCACTCACGGCCCTCACGCACTCATACCCCTCACGCACTCACGATCCTCACAGCCCTCATGGCCCTCACAGCCCTAACGGCCCTCACACACCTCACGACATCAAGGTCTTCACTCACCTTCACACTCATGCATTTCCTTGGTTCAGAAACTCACTGACCCTCACGACACCTGTGAAAATGAGGGTGCGAGAGGGCGAGTGAGGGCCCTCATGAGTGAGGCGTGCCGAGGTATGGTCCCTAGCTGAGGTTGGCAAAAAAAAGGGAGGCTGTTCTTCAACACGCTGGAAGAATGGCGTCCGCAGACTACGATGGATACCCCGTTTCACCATAAGGGCGAGTGAAGATTCAAAGGAGTCCTCGAACGACGCCTAAGGGTCGCTTAAGCTGCAGCCAAAATGCTAATACATCGGACAAAGGACAGTTTGGATGTACTGCGCGAGGCTTGTTTCTACCTTGTATGACGATCCAATCACTTTGTCATTCAAAAGCTTTTTAGACATGATCGAAGCGTTCACATCATGAACCAAACTTACTCCGAAATTGCTTGTAACGTGCCCGCAAATACTTTTGTCATCATGTGTGTAGCGAATACCGTGTTTTTTTGTATAATGTATGAGCAGTTTAATTATGGTTCTAGAGTGCTGCCACAAACACCCTGAGAATAGGGTGCTGGAAATCTTAGCGACATCTTCAAGATTTTTTTGTTTTTGTTTCCGAGCCACAAGTTTGCAAGCAATATGCACCAAGTGCAGCTTTCGCATGCGGATAAACCGTATATGCACACGCAATAAATTGCGCACGGTACCTGAATCGCGGTTTTTGTTGGATGCTCCACCGCCTTAAATACTCGATAACTGAGATAAATAAAATTTAAAAAAAAATAATAACTCGGTCGCAGGAAAGCGATCCTGACATTGTGACGGTTAGGTATGCTACTTTGCGTGAATCCTCAGCGTCCACACATAGTGGATCCAGACCCACTATTTTCCCCTCGCGCAAGTTTGCTACCGATTTCTTTATAGTCCAAGGTGTGTGACCATGGTTCTAGGCGCGTACCTCCAATGCAGGGATAAACGGTTTTTCAAATACAAGTACTCGTAGTACGTATCTGAAGCACTTTAAGTATTTGTAGTTGTTAATTACCTACTGGCTTATGTATTTGTCGATTACATATAAATACCGCAACTGGAGTATTTCAAGCACTGCCCAAAGAGAATTCGGGGCACTGTTCTTCGCAACCAAATGCGATGTTGTGCACTCTTCGCAGTGGGAGTCATATGCAAAAAGCATAAAACGTGATGTGCTTTGCTCATAATAATCATGAAAGAAAGGTAGGAAGAGTAGAACAAGAAATAAACGGGCTTGGTACAATTATTGACTTTTTAGTTGGCTGATTTAATTTTTTAGACATCGGATTAACGACATGTTCTCTGAAAAGTCTTTATTGCTTCAGCAGAGCCTTTCAAACTTCACTTTATTTGGGCAGTGCCTTTTTTTGCTCGGGCTTAAATTTAAGTCTAAGATGTCAGTCCATGAGAACAAAATATATTTGTAAACGTTTTGAAGATGATTAAAAACTCTCGTTGTATTTGCGTCTTGCATTCAAATAGTTTTCTAGAAAGTGCATTTGGATTTTTAATCAAATACATTTTTGCCGAAGTATTTTGTATTTGTATTTCGATACATTTTTTCTAGGTATTTTGCCCATCCCTGGTCCTGTATATGGCCATGAGTATCCCGGTAATAAACACTATGTTTTCTCGAGTAAGTCTGCTGCCGCTTTACTTCTCGTCAAAAATGTGTGACCATCGGTATAGGTCCACGGCCATGTACGGCCATGAGCTGTGTATTTAACGTATACAGACAGTTTATGCATGGCTATGGATATTTGGGTAAGAAGTACCCATGGTCATGCAAGGACCATGGCAATAAGCGGCGTTCTTGCTTAAGTAAGTGTGGGTGTGAAGCTGTTTGCCCGCCTCTGTGCAGTTCAAGGGCCTTGCCACGTACCTTCCGATGGGCGTGCAACTGCTCACTCTGTACCAGGACGCGCCCGGCCGAGTGCTCATGCGGCTGGAGCACATGCAGCCGGCCGTTCCTCCGGACGAGCTCACCGCGGTCAACGCCACCATACCCATACATGTGCGTTCCGACGAGACGTGGAACCTATACTCGCTGACAATTTAAGAAACACAGGGCGTAACGAGTGCTGAGCGTATTACTGTCAGCCCACAGGGGTAAGAACACCGAAAAACGAGTAGCGAAGCCAGAAGCGCGAACGTTCGAAGCGACACCTGCGTTGTTGCATTATGTCTAGGCGGAACGCAAGTTCGTCTGCTCCTCGTACAGGGGTTGCGATAATGTCAAAACGCCAAGCTCTTATTGGCTGATTGCAAAAAAAAAAAAAAAAAAGTGTGGGTAGACCAGGGTGTAAGATAGACAGGTGGGGAAACGAGAGCCAACTGAGCGACCGGATTGTGACCCCTTCGGTTTTTTCTTTTTCTGTGGCGCCATCTATGTGGAGCACCGCGAACTCTCACTCCGGGTGGGCGACCGGTGGCGACCGGCTAAACTGACGGAGATAATTTCTCGTGGATTTTAAATGGAGAACTGTCGTGCTCTCGGTTTATTTTGCGCACACTCCCATAAAGTTCCATACAAATCCGATTCCGACTTTTTTTCTTCTCGCCGCAGCGCCATCTGTCGCAACTCGGGGGTACCCGCAAGCAGACGAGTACACAATCCGGTCACGGCGCTGCGGTAGGCTTCTATGGGCCGTTTCCCCACCTGTCTATCTTACACCCTGGGGTAGACCTCAAGGCATCTAGCATTGAGGTCTACCCACTATCCTTCCAATCAAAGCCATTCAGAGCTCGGCGTCGTTCTGACGTCATCGCAACTCCTGCACAGGAAGCAGACGACTTGCTCTCCGCATAGTTCACACATTGGCGTTTCAGCGTGTTCGCGTACGCTGCGCTCGCTTCTAGTCGCTTACGACGAGAAAACACTTTTGCGCACCGGCGCCATCAGTCGGGTGGCCCGGGAACACTTCCAATCAGTGTATGGTCCGACTGAAGGTTTTAAAGTACTTGAAGGATCAAATCTATGCTCACTACCAATGAGAAACGCATTAGATTTGGAAGGGGAAAGGGGAAATCAGGTTTTTGTTGTTGTTTTTAGGCTAGGTGGCGCTAGCTACCGCCCGTTATAAAGGTATACAGCCCTTAATATCTAGTCATTATCTATCCAGCCCACAGACACAAAATGGCGCGTAAGCAAGGAGGTTATAAGTACTAGGAGGGGGCACGTTGCAATATTGGTGAAGCCTAGTCATAAAAAGTTTAAACGATGTTGCGGCCAACGTGACCGTAGATCTCTCCGGTAATTGGTGCGCGTGACATGTCACGTGTGAGATGGATGGTTGATTGCAGGAGGATTCCTTGTAGGCTTGCCCGCGCTCTGTCCGGCAGGTTTTATCAGATCGAAGGCTAGACGAAGGCTAGGTACGGTCACGTGATGTGGTCACCTTGGCCTGATAAGTGAGGAGGGTAAGGAGGAAAATGAGAAAGAGGCGAGGCGTCAAGGGAGCACGGCTTGTAGAGGCTACGCGGTTGACGTCATGCCCTCTCCTACCCTTCTATCCTCCTTGCGCGTAAACAATTATAAACATATATATACGCTGCTGGGAAGACACGGAAAGAACGTTGGGTTTAGCGCAGCTGCCCCTACTGCATTTCTATAGCGGTATTGCGTTAAAACATGTACCGGTTCCCACTGCTTCACTCTGTATGAGAAACATTTGAAGTTGGAAACGCTTCGAAAGCAGACGGAACCTTCTGTAACTCGCAGGCGTTGTTGTCGACCTACACCATGAAGAACTTCCGCGAAGTGTCCCTAACCGCCAGCCGCTGGAAGAACTCCAAGTTCGAGCCTCTTCGCTGGACTCCCAGCAACCGGTCCGCTGTCCCCAGGAGCGAGCCCCGGCTGGACAGGTCGGACGCCAAGGGCGCCCTCGCCGCGGTCCAACTCTTCACGGGAGAGATCAGGACCTTCGTGGCGGACTTGTAGCGAGATCGGAAAAGGACCTCGGGAGACCGACTCCGGAATGCCTTCGGGGCAACTCTTAGACCTGCAGCTTTACCGGTCTACCTAGAGTAATTGTATCGGCTCTGCTCGCAGAGCCAGAATATCGCGTTCTTTCTTCTTGCGCCGCCAACTTCCTATTGGCGGAGAAGCAGTCCCGTTCGCCAAGCTGGATCCAAACATAATGAGGGAGAGCGACCTTGCAGGCGCCGAGTTTTGGGCTGAGCACGTTTCTCGATTTGCGCTTGCGAAATATACATCCTACACTAAAATCGAACGAAGTGGAAAGTTCCTTGACCAGTTGACATTATGTGCAGTCACTGTTTACAATATAATCGTGTTTTCTTTTCTTTTTTTTTTTTATATTGCGAGCGATGTTTTAAGACATGTTTCCGAAGTCTGGGAAGCAGACAACATGGAGGACGATGGTGTTGCTCGCGTCTGCGACGCTCGCGAAGTGATACGCGAACAGCACATTCGGGCAACTTGGACCAGACGAAAATGCGCAACTACGACTTGCAAATAGATGACGTTTTCGTCGGCTCCTATGTCCTACCGTGGGCGTAGAGAAAAACAGAAAACAAATGACGGGACGACGCCGCGTGCGCGGCGTGTCTACTCCGAGCGCGCCGCAGCACGCCACTTCAGAGCCACGCTATCTACGCCTCCAGTTCTTCTGCAGAAGGGACGGTCACTTCCCGCCGTGCGACTTGGGTCCAACATGGCCACCCCGGGAGCACCATTGCGATACCAAATACCATGCAAGCCAATACTGGAACCTCCCGCGGAATTGATAAGGATCGATAACTGGGCGAGTTGGTGAGAGTTCATGTTGAAAAACAGCGCGACTGGGACGAGGACACACAGGGATGAAGAGAACACAAGACAAAGCGCTGACTAGCAACTGGTTCGTTATTGCAACATAAGGAAGGATGACAATGAAATGAAAAACATGGAATCAAATCAAAATCAAATGAAATCAAAACATGGAAACCAACTCGCCCAGTTATCGATCCTTATCAATTTCATTTCTTCTACAAAGGGCTCTTTTATATGTTCTCACGACTGTCTTTCCAACCCTTCCATGTTATCATCGCTCATTGCTATCTACGTGTGCAAGGCAAGGGCGGCCTCCTGGTATGCAAGATCTTCCTCCTGCCCACCGGACCTACAAGTCCTCTGCGGATGGTTGGTACCATCTCCGGGTCACTCGAGAAGACTGTGTCGAGTTCTGTGCTCTGAATGGTGGCAGCAAGTCCGCCATTTCAAGGAATGCCTTCGGATCGCCTGCTCTCGAGGGAGAAATTAACACCAAGCCTCTCGTCTTTCAGCAGGATGGTCAAGGACCACAGCACAGGCCACTGAGTTCCTTTGGAACCAGGTTCGTCTTACATTACCACCCAAGAAGAAATCTCATCCAATGGAAGGTAACGTTGTCGTCTTGGGCGATCTACCTGTCCCAGAACAACACCAGAACATCCTGAAAAAAGGACCGAAGTTTTGCTTCGAGCCCACCCTTAAACGCGTTGACAAATTGGTTTTGTCCAGGTTCATATCACGGAATGTACCAGAGGAGGACAAACCTAGGTGCATCACCGAATGTGTAGACGTCCTACTGAAAAGTGAAGGTAGCCCCAAAAGATTCCGCAGTTTAGATCCGACGATTAACTTTCTCTCATCCAACAACTTGAATGTTATGTTATCCGACAAAGAGGGGTGTTTTGTAGTTATACCGAATGGTTCATTCTCCGAGAAAGCTCACATAGCTATCCAAAAAAATTTTAGAGAGGTATCGGAACGTCCAGCTGAGATAAAAAGAAGAACCATTAAGTTTCTCACTCAACTCAACTTACACAAAATCGCGTCAGCAGCCCAAAAAGGAGAAGACCTCACGTTAATTGTGTTTTTCTCCGCTAAAACCCATAAACCCGGTATCCCTTTCCGCACCATAGTATCGGAACGCAACACTTGGCAACACGCAATCTCGGGATATTTACAGAAACACCTAAATTCCCTTTCAATCGTTGACCCTTTACGTATCCCCAACTCCAAGGTGGTTATCGATTTTCTACAAGACAGCAATCTAGAGGGGTGCACAGCATTCTGCATTGATGTAGAAGACTTATACTACTCTTTGCCTCATGATGACCTCATGGTAAGCGTTCAAGAGTGCATTTTGGAGTATAACAACGAAACTAAGTTTAGAACGCAATGCGGAATAACAGTTAAACATTTCCTTGAACTATTATCCGTGTATTTAAAATCTACTTTTATAGGGTGGGAGGAAAAAGTGTTCGTTCAAAAGTCAGGTGTTTGTATAGGGTCAAGAGTAGCGCCTGTACTAAGCGATATTTTCCTCGGGAAAATAGGTAGAGCTCTAGTTCAAAAATTGGAAAATGACACCATTAAGATCTTTCGATATGTTGATGATTTTTTTGGTATTTGTTGAAGCCTCCGGTTGCGAAAAAACACTACATTACGTCCTTAAAGTATTCCATGAGCTTGGCCAAGGCCTTAGGTTTACTTATGAGACCCCAAAAGAGAGTCGAATTCAGTTTTTAGATCTCCTCGTTGAATTCACAATAGAACACATTTGCTGGTTGTATCATCCTAGAACATCAAAGAGTTTGCTAAACTACCAAGCAGCGCATTCGAAGCTCGTAAAAAGAGGAATAGTGTATTCCTGTTTGAAATCCGCTTTAACAAAATCATGTGTTCACACAATGGGCGTTAGCTTCACTTCCCAGATTCAAAGGATAAGGGATTCGGGATACCCAGACTCAATTATTTCATCAGCATGCGATAGTTTAATAAAACTCGTAAAGCTTAGTTCCAATTTCATGCTGGAGGAACCAGTTAAAAAAGAAAAAAAGAAAGTTTCGGTCATTCCTTATCTTCACCGCATTTCGCACGGACTTAAAAAAGTCGCGTCCAGATACGAGGTGAACGTTGTTTTTTCAGCCAAAAACAAACTAAGTAGATTATGTTCCGCGGTACGTGCACGCAGGGAGGGGATAGCAAGATCGGAAAATAACACATGTAAGGTAAACCATGGAATAAAGTTCGTGTCGTGCGTCAAAGGCGTGGTTTACCGCATTCCCTTCTCCTGTGGGCGCTGTTATATCGGGCAAACTGGCCGGTGCTTAAACATCCGACTAAGAGAGCACCACAGCTCCTTGAAAGGCACCGCTAATTCACATCTAGCGGTGCATCGCAGAGATTGCGGTTGCGTACCACAGTTCGAAAACACCACCATATTATTTCAACACCACGACCAAACAAGTCGAGATATGGTAGAAGCCTACAACATCATGAAGAGCAACAGTTCATGTGTGAGCCAACCTTCGGTGACCATGACTCCCAGCGAAATGAAGTTTTTGGATTCAGGGTAACCCAAGCTCCGGAGGAAAGAAGAAGAACATAAGTCAACAATCGGATGAAAAAGAAAAAAAGAAGAAAGGGGCTTATTCCACGAGGCGCCAAGCAAGCGCGCGAACATTTGATCCCATGTTTTTCATTTCATTGTGATCCTTCCTTATGTTGTAATAACGAACCAGTTGCTAGTCAGCGCTTTGTCTTGTGTTCTCTTCATCCCTGTGTGTCCTCGTCCCAGTCGCGCTGTTTTTCAACATGAACTCCCGCGGAACGCGGGCGAAAAGTGATCGCAGCGCCCCTGGCGAGCTCGGAGTCTCCGCTAGCAGACGAATTCTCCACAATTGGTTTTGCCTATCTCCGTGCGAGGTGACCAATGAAAAAAAATTTTACGGGTATTCGCTACCTTCAACGTTGAAAAATAGGTGCCACCTCATGAGTGAAGGACATTTCCTTCGCGTGGGAAAGATGTTACAGCTTGTAGGGTGCAATTTTTGGGCTCTCCTGAAGGAAACACTCTGTAAGAACTTACGTAAGCCAGGCAAAACACGAGTGTACCCTCGCCCTGTTTCTTAAAAAATGGCAATGTAAAAAAAAAAAAAAAATCGGAACATAGCTACGTTTCAACTTTACTGTTCTTATCGATCAATTCGTTCTGCTGTTGCTATTCCAATTTCTCACGAATGTATTGACACCGTTTCGTCGAATAGGCGAGCTGGCTAATCCCGATCGTCTCCGGATGAAGAAGCGAAAGGAAAGTTCGAACCACGTACGTTACTGCGATATCAGTATGCTCTGGAAGAAGTCGATTGTGCACATGAAAGTCTGACGCTATTACTGAAACTAATAAAAGCGGAGTTACAAGAAACAAAAGCACTCGTTGAACGGTCGTGCACCTCCTACCATTTTTCAGTCTTTCATTTTATGTTTGAGGCGACGCTACGCCGCCACGGTCTTTCTTCCTCCCGCGTTTATGTTTTTTTGGCTTTTTTTTCTTCTTGTGTTTACTTGACGTTCGCGTATTTTGCTTTGCCTTGTTTGGTTTAGTTTTTACTTTCTTTCCTTCACTTGGTTGCTTACTACCACCGGTTCGTCTGCTACGCCATGCCCGGACATTTGGAAGGTCGTCTGCAACTTTGTTGTTACTGTGTTTGTTTTGTTTCTCCATTGTCGTCTGTGATAACCTCCTATGTTCGCCTTCGACTGAGTTTCTGATCCGAAATCTTTATATGTATTTTTGATACATAATAAATATATTAAAAATTATAAGCTCCTTATACATTTCTATTCGGATTTTATTTGAGTGTACGCGGTCACGTCTGCTATGGGTCCTCGTTGGTTGATCAACCGGCCGCCTTCGGGCATACACCAGCACATACTTGGCGATAGCAGGCATGCCATGTGCTCCTTACCACTGCAAAAGCAAGTTTTTGTGATGTGGTGGAAAATCCTTCTTCCGCTCCCCGAAGACTGAACAAACGTTCGCGGCGGGCTACCTCCCCGGGTGCCGCTGACCCTAGTGACGCCACTGTTCCTGCTTGTTCTTTAATGCGGTAGTGGGAAATGTATGATGCAGAAAGCATCATACATTTCAGCCAAAAGCACCTAGAAGACAAAGCTCAGCCAAAAGCACCTAGAAGACAGTCTGCGCCCAAGACGCACACGTCTGCCGCTCAGGGCGCCTTGGGGATTCACAAACGATGGCGTCATGCGTAGGAATTGTCTTCTGGATGGTACTGGCTCAGCAGACAGGTCGCCGCAATGGCCTCCGGTGTGACGCCAGTGCGAGCCATGTATTAAGCGGACAAGAGTTTGGAGATCCCAGAATGTCAATCAAGTTGTTCGTCTGTTTACTGAAATAGAACGCTATCATCTTTGTCATGCCATAAGAAAACCTTTTAGAAAAAGAATAGGGTGAAAGAAAATAAATTATAGCTTTGGAGCGATTGGCAGTCATTTTCCCTCTTTTCGTTCAGTCACCTGCGACAAAGGAGTGTGATTTTTTTATCTACTTGGAGTTAACTTTGAAAAATACTTCTGGAGATGGTCTATCCGAACCATAGACGAAACATACTCTTACGTAAGTTCTGAATCGATAAATAATAATAGAAAAAAATAATCAAAATGTGTTCAATGTTTGATCAGAACTGTACTGTCGTTGGTTTGTTGGGAGACTTCTTTGGCAGTCGGAAACGTTTTTTTTTTTTTCTTTAACCAGGTATGTCCGAAACGTTTCCGGACGCTGGGGCCCTAAGCTGAACACACGGCAAGAAAGTCGGCGAGATTTCTGATCACCGCGATAGGCCAGTGCCAAGGTCAAGCGCTGCAGTGGCCAATCGCGGCGGTCAGAAACCTTGCCTACTTTCTCACCAAGTGTCCAGCTTAGAGCCCCAGGTTAATTTGTTTTAATAGAAGAGTCACAAGACTCTCTTCACCATGGAACTAAGGTGGCGATGTGGGGTATAGTTGGTTCATGCTGACAAAAGGAAAAACAGCGCGCAGAAAACGGACACAGTAGATAATGAAAACAAGACAAGCACTGACTCTCAACTGAATTTTAATGAAAAACTAAATCAGCAATAGCGAACACATCTCAGGGTGGCCAATCAACACGTGTCTAGAAATGCAATCTCTTTGCTTTGTATATTCAGCGACGTCTGGCTGACGGATTTCGTACCTTCCCTTTTGATCGAATAGGCTTCTAAAATTTCCTTGGTCATTCAGTCTCCGCTCTTGCCAATAATCTCTACCTTTTTGAAGATGGTTCGACACCCACAGGAAGGGTCCCAAGTGTCCCTCCACCGCTCCCACTTCTGACTGAAACGACAAGTCGTGCACCCGCGATCTGTGGTTAACGCATCTGCCTCTCTAACCAATATATGCTTTTTTACACGTCAGCGAAATTTCATAATGAACTCTCACCTTGCAGTCAACATACTTATTTTCGTGCCTTACCGTGCAAGTGGGGCCATTACCTTTCTTATTTGCAACTCTAGGGCAAAGATGCGCCAACTTGCAGGGGGCAAAAAAACACCAAGGGCACATCGCACCGCAGCGCAACGTTTTTCAAATTGTGTGAAATCTTCTGTGTGGACGGAGGGACAAGCGGTCTTTTCCACGGCCTTTCCTTCTGGGAGCCAGATCTGCTCCCTTTAGTTACCTTAACAAGGCCTCCGCAACGCTCAATAAAACTGATGGTAGGAAACCAGCCTCTGTCAGCCATTCTACTTGGCGATCAAACCTATAGGGTGTTTTCACATGACGTCAAACCGCCATTTTGTTGTAAGTTTGTTTTTTCAAAGAAATTTACTAATGTCAAGGATTACATCGCAACGTGTTGAGATGTCAGCGTGGTGAGACTTATAAGCTTCTGTGCTCTACGCATTTGAGGGATCATGTAAATCCTTGGAATGCTCGTCTTCGGCACACGCCAAACAGCTCACAATAACAAAATGGGGGGAAAAATTACGTCAGTGAAAACAACCTCATGTTAACCTATTTAGGATAAACCAGCTGAACAAACCAACCATACAAATGACAGGAGAGCGAGAGAGACGCATTCAACCGCTGGACTACCAGCTGCGTTTAATGATAGACTTCATCTTCATCGACAGGCTAGGATCAATCAAAACATAGCTTGCTTCAATGCTTCCTTTTTTTTTTCTCATTTTTAAACTAGGGCATCCTGTTCGTCTGTCTGCTTGTGGGCAGAACTTCCACCTCGCAAGAACATCCACTCTTCTCTGGTTAAGGTAATAACAGATGGTGAACTGACACACATATCGCCAGAGTTGTCATAGAAAAAGTCTCCTCCAGTTTTCATCTTCTTCTTTTTCAGGAAGTTAAATTCAGTGTCTTTATTTTTATCCTTTTCTAGCATCTTCTAGTCTTTTCGTCTTCACTTAATTTTCTATGTGATTAAAAAGGTTCTTCATAGTGTGATGGGCATTACTTAAATCTAGTCGCTCGTTGAAAGAACTGTGTGTGTCTGTCCTTCATATATGTTCTGTGCTTTTATTCTTTCCGTGTGAACTGTACTCTATCCAACGCTCTCTGCTACGTGTACCGAATAGGCCTCATTTGGCGCCGAACACAGTACTTGTACCTCGTGCCGATTTTCCATCTTTTAGGGGCGAAGCTCGTTAGCGGCTAGCCATGTCCGTGTGTCCGTCCAATGTCCGGCGTCGGGTGCTCGTGCTCACGAGCACGTGAGCACGTGCTCGTGCAAGGCAAAAAAAACAAAGAAAACCGCATCTCCACGTGGTGAATGATGTTGATTGGGGCGAAGCTCTGGTGGTGCTTGTCTGCGTAGACGCTAAGCCGCAGCAAGCCGAGCCTTTTGTTCGTTTTCATCCATGTCAGAAAGAGAATGTGTGCTATGGAACGTGGTTATATACGCATTTGAGCATTTGACCGCAGCGTGACATGGATGAAAACGAACGAAAGGCTCGGCATGCTGCGGCTCAGCGTCTACGCAGACAAGCACCACCAGAGCTTCGCCTCAATCAACATCATTCACCACGTGGAGATGCGTTTTTTTTCAACCTATGTGTAATCCCATGAATGTATGGGACAACCCCAAAAGGTCTTCTTGTCTTCTTTTGCTGTGTGAAAGGGTCGCTGCGTTTACTATATTACTTACGTTATCGTCATTCTCTTTTTATTAACCATTATCCACATCGCCATAGCTTTCGAGGCCACCGACAGTCACGCGCTCGCTCCTCCCGCACGCTCTGTTCCGAATCCAGCCCCGTCGAAAGCAGCTACACAAGCAATCCGTCGTCACAGCCCTCTACAGCAGACAAGGTATTATTTTTTTTTTCGATAGACGGTGACAGGTTGAGAGTTCAGGGGAATCTCACCTTTTTCTACCTTAGCGGAGCGAACGCTGACGAGGAGGTCGCCTCCCCTCCAGTCTTCGCTCTACTGAATTGGAAAAAGGGAGGAGCTTACCATGATCTCTAAACCCGACTATTACAGCGGAGCTGTTCAGGGCTGGTTTCCTCAGGATCGTGTCCCCCGCAAAGAAATGAAGACACCGAACTCTGGACACCTACCGACATCTATGAGCGACGACGGCAAGCCACTTATCTGGTTGCCGCCGTCGCTCATAGATGGCAGCAGCCTTTCCACTCTGGCTTGCTGACTTGCGGCCAGCCATCACTTTCCATTGTACAGCTCCGCTGGTCTTCCTTTTTCAACAGAGAGGAAAGGCTGAACGCTTTATTTCCTGTCTCCCTCTAACATGTAAAGAAATCGATGTAGGATCGCGCAGTAGTCTCGGTGGTTTATAGGCTTCCGGATTTGCAATTCATTTAGGCTTTTGCTCGTTTCCGAGGGCAGCTGAAGATTTCGTTGCCCGCTACCTCCTGTGGCCCCACCGATATAGAACATTCGAAGTAAATAAAAAAAAAAAAATAGGTGTTGATGAACGCGCTAACGAAGTGCCTTTCGGTTCAGGTTTCGATTGCTGCAGACACCAGCACTTGCGGTTGCGCGTAACTACATTAGCATCATACTCTTTGGTGCTTGGATAATTTAGCAAAATGCCCATTAAATGTCAGAGGGTAAATCCAGATGTAAAACCGTTCCTTCCATGGTGTACAATGAGCATTTTGTGCAAGCTCACTGTTCAAATATGCTCAGCAGCAACATTCTACGAAAAAAAAAAGTATATATATGACAATTTCTTTTCAATTACCCGAGACTGGGGCGAGAAAACTACGAAGCAACAAAGCGTGGAAGAGAAAGGCGAAATGATAGGAAGACAACGTCTCGAACTATCGTTTTGCCTTTCTTCCACGTTTTGATGCTTCATACTTTTCTCGCCCCAGTCTCGGGTAATTTAAAGAAATGGTAATGATACACCAGCTCGCCTGGGCTCTCACTGTTATTTCATATATGTATATGACTTTTCTACCAAACACATTGGAGCATGCATACATTGTGTATAAGGACTAGGTTTCTATATGATTTCATTTGTCCGCACACATCCATTGGATACATTTATATTTGTTTTCGCCAGAAAACAGACTCAGCCATGTTTACTAAGCTGTACCCTCTGTTTTTGTCTGACTATTAGTGGCGAGATGTTTCCGTGGCGCCCTCGTTCGGTTACCTTTCGTGACGTCATCACCTTGTGAACAACAAGCTCGATGGTGTTCCTAATGAGCATTCTGGAAGCCTGAAATCATAACGGTCTCAAAGCAACACTGCCAACACCGTCAAAATTGAAGTTCTTACATTCCTCTTATTTCCGTCGATGAGACATCCTTTGCTGACGTCATAGTCAGCGTTCGGCCAATTGTGGTGGGACGACCACAGCGACACTATCGATCGCTCACGTCGCCAATAGGGAGTCTTCACTGGCGGCCATTTCCGTGTGCGCTGCTGCTAAGCGCGTGCTGACGGCGAGCTTTCGCAATCCTTTTGGAGCGTGCATTTAGCACCATCAAGGTTGCCGGTCTTAGCAGGCTATTAATGTGAGCTCGTTCTGAGCATGCGCTCTAAACATCGCACTCAAATATGGCGTCCAGTGAATACCTCCTACAGTCGGTGACGGATAGGGGAAGTTCCTCCCACATCTTTGCACCTTAGCAGAGCAAAAGCTGGAGAGCAGAAGACCTCCTCTCCAGCGTTCGCTCTACTAAAGTAGAAAGAGGGAGCGAAAAGCTTCCCCTGAAATCTTAACCTGTCACTGAACATAGCGGTCTCTGACGTTTTCAGACTTATCTACGAGATGCCGTCCAAAGCGCTGCGATTGGCCGCACTGGTCCTCTCGGCGGTCTGCGGCGCAATGGCCAGAGCCACGCTGAATTCAACGGACGGAGGGTACGAGAATCTTCTGGTGGCCATCCAAGAGAACGTCCCCTACCACCCAGACATCGTGAACAACATAATGGTGGGGCCACCCGCGTCCACGCGCGTTCTCTGTCAGCCGTCTTCCCACCCTATACAGCCACAGGGCAGTGAACAGGAGCCACACCAACCTAGAAGACATGACGTCATCGTTTGTGGATCCCCGACGCGCCCCGAGCGGCAAACACCCTGAAGCTTGACGAGAGACCCCGCAAAAGCGGTAGACGCGTTTGTCTTGGCGTTGCCACGTCCTAGCGTCGT
The DNA here is from genome assembly GCF_016920785.2 of Ixodes scapularis. Taxonomy (NCBI): domain Eukaryota; kingdom Metazoa; phylum Arthropoda; class Arachnida; order Ixodida; family Ixodidae; genus Ixodes; species Ixodes scapularis. The sequence continues at coordinate 108,318,702 of NW_024609881.1, forward strand.
CGTGAGACGCATGCAAGACACGCGGGCGGCGCTGCTGACGGAAGCTATGCGGAGGGCAAGTTCGTCTGCTTCTTTTGCGGGAGTTGTGGTGACGTCAGAACGGCCGGTTCTGACGTCACGACAACCCTTGCAAAAGAAGCAGACGAACTTGCACTCCGCATATTCGGCGCGGCCTGGATCCACCAGTGATGACGTATTGGGGGAAAAGGCGCAAGCGTTGTCTTTTAGGTGGTATTGACAGAAAACGCTTTATATGAAGCGCGAAAAGAAGAAACTAAGAGGGGAATATTGTAGGGCACATTGCTGAGCAGCTGTGTTGCACACGTGAAACGGTCTAGTATCACGTGACGTCAATTTGCACGCTAAATTTAGCGGCGAAACTGAATTGGTGTGTAAGATCACATGACGTTAATTTCCCCGCTAAATTTAGAGGATAAATTGCCTGTAGGCCTCGTGACATCAGGTCACGTGACGTCAATTTGCATGCTAAATTTAGCGGGAAAACTGAAGTGGTGTGTACGATCATGTGACGTTAATTTTCCCACTAGATCTAGGGGAGAAACTAACCGTCAAATTCCTCGCTAAATTTAGCGGGGACACTGAATTGATGCTTAGGTCACAGGACGTTCATTTTCTCGCTAAATTTGTTGGGAAATTGACGTCACGTGACCTAAATTTAGCGGAGAAACAGAATCGGTGTGTAGGTCAGTGACGTTCCATAACGCAACACTGAGACATTTTCATCCTCCGTAGCATGGGCGCTGCCATCTTATGATCACGTGACAAGGCCGCCATTAGGTTACTTCTACTTGCTCCTCCATTGTCCGTTGTTTCTTTTTTTTTTTCGCGTTTCACCGTGCTTTTTTAACTTACTTCGTAAAGTGTAGTCCGATACTTACGTCGACTGCCTAATTGCATTAAATCGTAATGTACACAACTTCTGCGGTTCACCTTGTAGTACTATTCAGTTATTTTAACCGTCGGCGTACCGAATGCTTGTGAAAATGAGGCAGAGGATTCAGCGTTAGCACTGAGCCAGATTAATTATAGAGATGACGAAGACATCACGATGGTTCAAAAGTCTCATCCTTATGGCAACTCAGGTTTGTTTACTAATAGTGGTGAAGCATTCACAACAGGGAGCGCGTATATTTATTTCGCGCGTTTAGGATCGGAAGGTGTTAAGAATAGTCAGCGTGAGATATGTGTTTCCTGAAAGTATCGTTTTTTGTATTCATAATATATCAAAAACAGTTCCTGTTAGTTATGTACTCCTGGAGGATATAGGCAACGAACGTTTAACGTGTATTATATCAGGCTAGGAAAAATGGTACGCCAACATCAGCCGATTTGTTTGTGTGTATGAGGTTCTCAATCATTTTTGCGAAAGAAACATTCGGTTGGTCGGTTTACTCATAAAGTTGAAGAAATTGTATGCCGTGCTCGGCCCTGTTTCGGCAGTCCTTTAAGTGGTGTATTGATTGTCTTTAAATAACGATCTCAACCGACTTAGTTAACACAAAGGTTGGGACTTGCCACGTAAGAAACTGCCACGGGCAGCTTAAAAACAGCTAGTTTTAGAATAGCGTGCGCAAAGAAAGAGCGTCGTATCTATTATTCAATCCAAATCGCGGTTTGGGCTCGGCGCATGCGCAATAATCACGACGTTTTTTTTTTTGTTTTTTTTTTTTTGTTTTTTGCGTGCGCAAAAATTTTGTTTTTGGATGCATTAACTTTTGCCAGTATCTGGGGTCCGCAAAATTTGACTCTGAAAAAAAGCCGTCGGTATAACAATCACCCAAGACAAGAGTTGCCGATGGCGAATAGACTTGCTGGCGACGCCAAAATTTACGAAGGGAATCTGTTCCAACAAATAAAGATTTGTTCACACAGGTCCATTAAGTGGCGCCTAGCATTAGACTTCAAGCCAAACTTTCAGAGGTACTCCTCCCGCGCCCTTGAATTTTATTTGCCCAATTTTACGGAAGACAAATGTCAGACTTAATTTGACGCGACTGTCACTTATGTCATGATATTTGGAGTAACTCAATGTCCGTGTAAAATAATGCATTTTCTAGGGCCAATATCGTGAAAGGCTTCTTACGAGCACTTTAGCAAAGTTGATAATTTAAGAATGTTTCTACTCGGCCTAGGCCTCACTGTCAAAATATTCCTCGAGGACTTAATTTTTTTAAAAAATATGAAGCAGGCCGAGACGATATGACCGTTTGTATAAATTATCTGTGTCATTATACGAAACTTTTTTAGTCTGCGAAGTTCACTCAATCTGGCTGTCCACGAAAAGCAAACAGTAAGTAGTAAACTCGCGAGTTCATATCTCTTCTGCCCGATTCAGCACACAGCTAATAAAGCTGTCAATATGGCTCTTCGCATTCACGTGCTAGCCTCTTTATTTCTTTATTTTTCTAAAACTATAGTGTCATCGGGTTCGGCCGTAGACGACGGTATTCTCCCCTCTACATAGTAGGGCGTTTGGCAACCCGAACATAACCAGATTCATCAAGGCATTTCTTAAAAAAAAAAACAAAAAAAAAAACGCCATTTAGGTTCAAAAATATTTCGTAATCCTCAAAGTGACTCAATACCTCTATTCCATTGGTATTGTGCTACAAACAAAACAATTGTATCACAAAATAAGCCAAACCTAGATAAAACAGCAAAACAGCCGCGTGCACTTTGAAACCGAAACCAACCAGATTGAAGCAACCTAATGGCGCCGAGTGCGTCAGCGCCCTCTATTCGCCGGTCAGGCAACTGCTGAGATGAAAAGGTCTGGCCACGGCTGCACGAAATCCGGAGAAACTAGCCAAAGAACGCTTAACGCTAATATGCGGGAACCGCAAGTGTTCCACGGCTCCCCAATAGTTGGCGCCAGCGTCTCCCCGCGTCGTAAAAGATTTTACGAGGTTTTAAGGCATCCGGTCGCAAAGCACGAGTTATGATGAGAAAGTTAAAAGAATGAAAAATATTTGACCCTATCGATACCGCCTGTATAGGCACAACCGATTCAAAGGGAAGATGGGGCACTTCTGCATTTGAAAAAAAAAAAAAAAAAAAAAAAAAAAAAAAAATACACCTGAATTGCGTTCATTTGGCCCTCAGAATAACAGATATCATAAATATATTTCAATGCGACGTGCCGGAGAGCCATCAGAGCAATTTCGAAATAGGGCCGAAGCCCCGCCTCCCTAGCCTTGGGCAGACAAAAACTCCGTAGTTGACGTCACGGACAGCGACTGTCTTTCGCGTTTTCTCGCTTTTAGCAATACTTGCGCAGCAAATGGTTTGGGTATTCGGGTTCACGGGATAAAAATTCACTAGCATTCACTTCTAACTCATTTTTTTTCAAGAAGCTCCGTAGCTTCCCTTTAAAACCAATTCAATATAAATGAATTGGATCCTTGGATCAAATACAAATTTCATCTTAAAGCCAACTGGGAACTGAAGTAAGAAAAAAAAAACTGGGCCTCACCAAAAGAACGACTTAGGAGGAACCGACAGGGAGAAAGGAACCCGCAGAGCTCGACACCAGCCCGACCCTGTGAAGGGCAGAAAAGAGCGACACCAATGGGTCGACGATGGGCAACAAGTGTACCCAACAACCACCGCTGTATAGTGATATTTGCTTTTTTTCATCCAGTCATAAGCAGTTGCAAATGAGTAAACAATACTTTTTCTTTTTCAATCATTGCAGGTTTTGTTTAGGAAGGCATCGCAGTTCCTACTGGTCGCCACCAGGGGAAAATTCTACTTCAAGGACGTTATGATTGTGACCCCGAATACGTGGCCCAGCAGCAGCAACGCGGAGACGATGTGGGAAGACCCGTACAACGACGCGGAAGTTCAGATCAGTGACCGCTTCCCGCTGCCTGGAATTTTAGAGCCCGTACCTCTCAGAGCCGTGAGCCCCAACCCAGTGCAGTTGCCGACGAAGTACATCACCGAGCTTAATGGCGCTACGACCACCCAGTACAAGAAACCAGGTGATTGCTCCTGTACTCTAAAAGAGTACAGCCTACATTGGGTTCGATCGAGTAAAGAAACTCGGTTTTTCGTTCCGCGTATTGCAGAAAGCTGAGAAACTCCAAGTGCGAACCTTGGAGATCATGATCTTACGTGGGTAAAAATATAAAAGTGGAAGTCAAAATTTCTTTATGAGTCGACGTCCGCCTCAGCCTACTTTCGTCAAAAGAATTAACGTGGTGGACGCACGAGGAATTTATTTCGGTAACACAAACTTTTCAGAAAAAAACTCAAATAATGTTTATGTCAGATACAGTCTTAAAATTTTCCGCGTTCTTCGGTGGTGTGAAGTCACGTGTTCTACAACTAATCGAGCTGGCAGACTTAAAACACTGTACTTTGCACGTTCTTTTTCTTTTTCGTTCTGCTGGCGTCTGCTTTCCCAGCATTCATTTCAGACCATCGAAATTACTGGAACCCGTCGGAAACAATTTCTGCTGCCCACATATTAAAACATCTGACGTCGCGTTTCCTTTCAATGTTGCCAGTAGAACGTCTCAACCTCTCAGACCAAACTCGAAAAATAAAAAAAATTTGTGAGAAAACGGAAACATTATTGTGACTCGTAACTTGGGTTACTAGTTCAGGTGTGTCTATTCATGTGTCGAACCAACATTAAGGCAAATCAGTGAGCTTCACAATGATGTGCTTCGGCTTCCAGAATACCACCTGGTACATTACTGGGCAACTCATCGATACGGCGTCTTATCGGAGGGCTCGAGTTCCAGTCCGGGTGCTATAGACTTCTACTGTAGCGCCTACGGAGTGAGTATATAGAATTAAGGGGCTACCCAACTAGGTAGGGGGTTTTAGAGCGATAAACCGGCAGCTGAAAGTGACCCAATTGGCCGCTGCCATGTTGCACATTTTCGACCACTACACACTTGACCTTATAGTTTTAAGTCCAGCTTTTAAAGAAGTATCCTGCCCAAATAAACGGTAATTAATCTTTAAGAACAGTACCGACGAGCGGAGCTGTAGCTTTTGTTCTTGGCGATGACTTTCCAGACGTGCGATCTGCTCTTCTTTCGCAAGGGAATCTGAAGCGCTCGACGCAGTGGAACTTGAGGCAATAGCGGCTTCGCGGCGGTTGCGGAACCATTCGCGCTGCTGCGCAAGCAACACCTTCTGACAGCTTTCAAAGCCTGCGCGTCATGTGACATGACGTCACGTCCCAGAGGTCTTCACGGGCGCTGATTGGATGCGAGTCCCGCGTCAGCGTTCGCATGGGACTCGTTTCCTTTCATAGTCCAACGTGAAGGCTGATGCCGCACTCGAACTCAATCAGCGCCCGTGCAGGCCTCCGGGACGTGACGTCATGTCACGTGACGCGAAGGCTTTGAAAGCTGTCTAAGAGGTGTTGGCGCAAGCCGCCGCTTGTTCTTCTCCCGCTCTTCTTCCACCGAATAAAGCCGTTTATTGGGAGAGTTCGGACAATGGGTAGAGCAAAGGCCGCCGCCAGCGCCCAATACAGCCCCCGCGGTTAGGGCGTAAACTAAAAAGACGACACAGCGTCGACCAATCAGCAGACCGCGACGTCGCAATATTGCAAAAGACATTTAAAGCGTGAGATTGAAGCGTTCAATCTCGGCGTCTCGGTGACAGTTTGCTCTGGGCCGGCTTGATAGAACAGCGGCTCAGCTGAGACTGGCTGACAGCGATCGCGATACAAATCTCGACTCATTTTTGCGTAAAAGCCCCAGGATTTGGTAAGGTCACGTGTCTAGTGGTCCAAAGGTTCGAGGTACACCTAAGCACTTCTTATGAGTTGGAAATCCAAAAACATGCACGTCATTCTTCCGCTTCTTTATTTCGTCTTACGCGTACTTGCGTCAAAAGTCAAGCGTGCGCGCCAGCTCTCCTCGGCGCGTTGACCTTGGGCGAGGAGCGGTGGAGCCGCTGTCTCGCGGACACGCAGCGCCTTGGGGTGGCGCTCGTTGAAACTGACGCGCGCCAGCCAATGGGACCGAAGCCGAAATCCATCAGCTTTACTCCGCTCCTTTGTGATCGGGGAAACTAGGTGCCCTTTGGCGTGGCTTCAAAGCTGATGACGTCGGCTCGCTCCATGGGACAGTTAATGCTTTCGCATTAAAATTGTACATCATGGCGGCAACAGAGTGGGGGTCACTTTTACCTGGTGAACGGGATGCCAGTTGATTACTCTAAGCCCCTCTACCTCGTTGGGGCTCGAAATGTCGTCATTGGGTGAATGGATAGAGATGACCCCTCTGGATCGGGCGGCGGCTTGCCCCACCTAGGCATTTTTTTTTCATTAGTGGAGTTAGGCAGCGCCACGTAGCTTGCTTCAGCATCGCCGCCAGAGTGCCGCACAGCGTCCTACAACGAGCGCGACGCTACGGTGATGCCAAGATTTGCCGCTTGGGGGCGGGTCTATAATCCCCTAACGATGACGACATGGGCAGTCCTTCACCTCTAGGAGGTATTGGCCATGCTCATTGCAGTGGCTACGGAAGGAGGCATGTTTCAGGGGGGTGACAGCGGGATCAAAAAAGGAGCACGTTATATGATTTCCATTTCTAAATACATTTGAAAATATTAAAAATAAAACGGGGAGGAAAACGAAAAGACACAATTATAATGTTTCCCTACAGACGTTTGCAAGCATGCCACCGCTCTTCAAGAACTAGTCTGGCCACCGTGGATGGAAAACGCCTTGTTTTGGGCGCCAGTCTGGAAACCGTGGGTACGCCTCAGTAAGGCTTGACTATCGTGCGGTCTAAATACACCAGCTGCAGAACGGCGGCGCAAAGAGGCCGTACTTGCAAACGTCTATAAACGGGAAGGTATTACCGAAACTTTGACAGTCTAATAACCTCATACACGGCGAGCAAGTCTGCCCAAATGCGTGTTTGGCGCATGAGAACGCAGGGAGATATCGAGGCGCGCCAATCAAAGAACAGAACAGCGAGCAGGCAAAAAATGCGCGATGACGAGACAGCCAAGTGCACGTCGACATTAGCGCTTGGTTGTCTCGATGCACTGCATGCAAGCTGCGCTTATTGGGAGATGTTGCAACCAGTATATAGCGTCGCTTGTTGCTCCGTCGTCCGCAAACTCGGTCAATCATGACTTTGGCAAGTTTGTCTGCTCTCAAGTTTCTACAAAAAAACAAAAACAAAAAACAACTACGCCTTGAAGTTTCACACGGTAAAACTGATGCGCTCAGTGCACATTCGGTGAAAGTTTGAGCTCTCTCTATGCTGGCGCCGACCATTCCGGCTCGTTTTACAGCGGAAGGTCCGCTTTGGGACACGCTACAAAACAGTTGTAAAAATAAAGAAAAAACAATACAAGAAAAGCATTCGCACCTTCTTTCAGACCACTCCAACAAGGTGCAGCGACCTCATTAAGTTCGAATTAACGCCAAAGGCCGGCGGAAAGTGTCCGGACGTCCAACCATGCACCAACGTCACCTCGACGACCTGCGACGTTACGTTCAAGCAACCACAGAATCAGATGAACTGGGCCAGGGGCTCTATCATGTTCCTACCTTACGTCGAAGGGGTGAGCCATTTGACGCTACGACGATGACACATCAAAGTTCGCAACATCACCACTGACTTTTTTAGACAGCCACGTGGCCAGTCCCGATTACCGCAATGCAGCCAATGAGATCAATTAGCTCCGCCTTGCGTTTCTCAGAGTGTTCCTATTTGCACAGCATCAACCGGGGGGCCACGTGATGCTCCGGTGACGTCATTTTACTGCGTCACGCATTTCTGTTGGTTATAACGAACGGGGGCGCGTGTTAACCGACCCACCCCCCTGCGTTCCCGCCGCTTCGCGGTAGCAGTCTGCGGCGGCTCATTACAAAACTGTTGACCCACTTGGCCCAACCGTAAACGCCGCTTCGCGGCGGTCTAGCTTATACCCGCTCGCGGAATGATCAGCTTCACGATCGACGAACCCAAATAACGCCAACCGACAAAACACGAAGAAAGGGAAGGTCTCGCGTGGCCATCTCGCCGACAGAGACGTGTGACGTAGAGAGGAGGTGTCACTGAAGAGTCACGTGACCCCCCGGTTTATGCTTGGCAGATCCCTGTTTCTTAAGGTGTCAATGACCATACGTTGACCTAGAGCCACTTAATGAGCTACGCCTAGACTGGAGTATCGGCACTCAGTTCCCCGATCTGCTAGTGTGCGGCGCCATCTTGGTGCTTAGAGCGGAGCAGACGCAGCTGACGATCGTCACAGATCAAAATGCGACTTCCTCAGCTTTAGACACGGTGGTAGGACGTCATCCCCCTCCACTCTCTGAAGGTGGATGACCAGCGAAGCTGTTCAGCACACGACACAGACGTGACACAGAATTTCGAACAAAGGTACGAACACATTTATTGTCTCGATCGGTGGTCATCGTGACGAAAGGTATGTACGCAGATACAGTCTCAACCAAAGCAATATTCGCTTCCAACTACGCCTACATAATGAACTAATATATACAGCGACATAACAGGTTTGCGGACTCGCGTCATCGATGCGAGTTGCCGATGAACACAGCACGTTTACGCACTATACCGTCTTCGGATAAATTCTGCGAGGTCCTCCCGATATGTCTGGTGGGTTTCACAAACCCTTTAGAACGGCCCTGAAAGGCCACACAGACCCTTTATATCGTCCCTCAGAGGCCACACATGCCTTTTAGAACGATCCTGAAGGAACGCACACCTCAGAAAAATGTCTTAGTGGGCCCCACAGACCTACTAGAGGAGCCTGGTGGGCCCATCAGACACTTCAGGATATCCTAAAAGGCCCCTCAGGCCCTAACAGGAAATCCTAGTGGGCCTCACAGACATTTTATTTTCAATAGGGAGTGACCCTTTTAGTGGACTTACGACGTCACGGGGTGATCCATCGAGATGCGCAGCGGGCGTTTGACGTCAGTACTTCAGTCAAAAGACAATTGCTAGAGTAATGTACGTGATTAACCTTCTCACTTCACGACTACTTCAGTTACAATAAGGAGCGCCTTGCGATCCAAGAGCGCTAAGCAAAGCACTAAAAAAGCCATAAAAAACTTAGTTTTTAAAACATGCTTGTGACACGCACTACTTCCGAAGAAAATTACGATTATCTTAACAATTCTGATGAACCTGAAGATCACAACAGTGTCGTCTGTGCAGTGCATCCGAAACCACCTAAAGCCCTCTGCAACCAAGCAGTGCAAATCATAACGCACGCATAATACACGTACACACAACACATTTTGTGATTCTCGGGTTTATCAAAACGATCAAGGGAAGTTTTTCTTTTTTTTTTTTAATAGCACAAAAATAGCATTCTAGTATTAAAAAAATATCTATTACATCGTTCTCATTGCACAACACCGTATTGTCTTTTGGCGTTTCCTATATCTGTCTTATGAATGCAGCGAAACGAATTGGGTATCCAATCACGCGCACGCGTAAAAGCCGAACTTTCGTCAAACTTAGCGCTAAAAATTTGAAAAAAAAAATGGCATTGGATTTATTTCGTATCCCCCTCGTTAGCTTCGCGGCATCTCCTAATCCTAAATAACCAGCAGGGAATTAACTCCCGCGCTTTTCCGCTCTGTTCGGCAGGTGTTCGAATTTTGCGAACAAGACACCCACAACTACGAGGCCACCAGTCTCCATAATACACACAAACAGATCTCGACCTGGGATGTCATTTTGCAACACGAGGACTCCAAGAAGCAAGTGATTGTTTCTGTTTTCTGCAAATACTAGTGTATCTCAGCAGGCGCTCTTCGAGACTTTAAAAAAAAAAAATAAACTAATGAATTGAGTGCAGTTAAACTTTTCATCGAGATATATACTTAGGTTGTGCATTCATCATATTCAAATTTTATGAGTGCGGGTTTTAGTACAATAGTTAAGCAAAAAAAAAAATGAAAGTCGTATACAAATTTCTGTTTTGCGAAATTAGAGCGCAGCACTTGAGCAAAAGGAGAGGAGGGTATTTCCCTCCTTTTCCGTACCCTCTCCTCCTCCTCGATTTCAGTTTCCTCGCTAAATTTAGCGGGGAAAATGACGTCACATGACTTGGTGTCACGTCACCCATGAACAAATTCAATTTCTCCGCTAGATTTGGCGGGAAAATCGACGTCACGTGACCTCAACAGCAACTAAATTCTCCGCTAAAGTAAGCGGGTAATTGGATTTGTGTAGAGGTCACGTAGTGGGGAATTACATTGGTTTTGAGGCCAAGTGACGTCAATTTTCCCGCTAAATTTAGCGCGGCTACGCCGACGCCGCGAAACACGGAAAAGGGCGCCTAAGTTGCTGCACTCTAAAACTTCTCTTTCATTCACAAAAGGGAAGACTAAAAACCTTCTGGTGGAAACTGCTACTTACAAATGGCACATGATAAAGTAAAAAGGCATAAGCTTCATTGAGATATGAACGCTCCAAATAAATACACCTTTGCGAGAAAAAAAAAAACATTTCTTAATGCCGTTCGTACTTTGATCTCACGGAACCTGTTTGATTATAAGTGAATCACGAAATGGGTGGTTCTCATTTGAGCCCGTTCGCACATTTACCTTCTCGTTTTCACCTTCTCATTTCAACCCAGCACAAAGCAACTTTTTCCCTTTCTCCCTTTCTCATTTAAACCGTTCTCAAAACAAACTTTCGGGTTTAGACCCCTCTCAAAGCGACATTTCTCGTTTTAACCTTTCTCCTTTCAAACATTCTCGAAACATACTATCTCGTTTTGACCATTTTCAAAAAACCGTACAGCTCCATCCACTTCACGTCAAGATGGAGGATCGGTGAAGAGGTGATCTTTACGACAAGTATACGACATCTATGTGACTTGCATATGATTGCAATGAAGACACGTACACGACTACGGTGTTTCTCGTTATTTAATTCTTAGTGACTGTAGGGATGGCCGAAGGGGCTTTGCCGAAAGAGCTCGGTGAATTGGCGGCGCGGTCACCCGAAGCGTCCTTCGGAGGCGCCCGATGTCTCACGTTTTCCCCTTGGCGGCAAGCGGCGGCCAGCTCCCGAAAGTGGAAGCAGATTTCCCCGCGTGGGAAGTAAACGAAACCTTCCAGGCAGGAGTGGGTGGTCGCCCTTGCCGCCGTGGTAATTGGGGAAGCGACCTTGTCAGGGCCATGTCGGCGATTCCGCGGAGAGAGGGAGATCCGGCCTGTCTTCGGAATGTCGGCGTGTCTCTTTTTGGAAAAAGTTGAGTCTGAACGAGCCCGTGCGCGGAGCAAGACGTTATTCTCCCGCGGTCCCGAGGGCTCCGCGTACTTTGTCCTGCGGGGCAAAGAACTTGCCGTGCGCGGCAACGGATTTGGCGCTGAGGCGCCATTGTTGGCGTTGGACTGTCGCGAGCGACAGTACGCCAAGCGTGACGTTTTCCTGTTTGTCCTGTAAAAAGTTGTTCTTCGTTTGTAAATATATATTTATTTACTCATCAACGAGTCCTGAGCATCCCTGTGAGCACCGGGAACGAGCCACCCTCCAGCCAGCGCAGCACTCCCCGATCGACTAGAATCATTACTGTGACTAAAGTGATCATTGCCTTATGGTCACATGCGGACAAGTTCTAAACCCAATTTTTCGAGGCACACCTCGAGGACAGATTTTTTTTTTCGATTGAGCCCAAGTCTATCAGCATCGCGGAAGCGAAAGAAAAGAAGGTTAGATCGGCGCGTTTTGTCACAGCGCAGTCTTAGTTCCGATAAGTTGGTGACCGTAGATAACAAGGGATCAGGACCTCACTATCTAAAAATGCCAAGGAAGGCTGACTCACGCGGGTTGCCCCCTCGTTTTATTTATACTTGCCACGACCAATCAGAGCGAAGGAGCGCCGTTTAAACGGAAGTTTTTTTGTTAACATCCATGAACGCTTTTCTTTTTTTCTTTTTTTTTTTCTTTTCAGATTCTAGCACATAACGGCTTCGCTGTATGTACCATTTCTGTGAACGTATTTTGAATGCAATTGATGCTATGCTGGGGTGGGCACATAGTAGTGATCCGCTCCCTGCTGGTGGTGTTCTTGAGTGGTGGCAACGGCGGCGCTTTGTGCGCGACGAGGTGCACAGCAGGGCCAGAGACCCGCCGCGGCCGCTGCTTTGTGACGCTGCCTGTACGGGCAGTAAGCGATCGCCAGTTAGCCTTGGTGTGGAACATGACATTAAGTGCTCGCATCGGTGCACACTGGCACACGTGTGCACCGATGCTTGAAACACGCTTGAATTGTAAAAATATGTACAATAACGACTGTGCCGGGATTTGTATACTGTCGAGGGAGTATAGCGAGCAACAGTATCTTCCTTGTAGTAAGCTGTCTGCACCTGTCTGGCCTAACGCTGACCACGTACCCTGTCCCCTGCCTCTGCAGAACTGTCACGTTCCCGACCAACAGGACCGTGTTCACGACCTTCAGGTTGTTTCAGCGCTCGGACGAGAAAAGTCAGCGCGTGGTCCTGGTTCTCGACGTGTCGCACAGCATGAGACCGGTGAGTCTCCCCGCGCCGTTGGACCTTGAAAAGAAAAAAAAAGTAGAGGTTTAACATTTTAGACAAAACCCCGAGACTGGGGGGAAAAGAAGGACAACACAACAGAGAGTCTCAAACACAGCTGAAATTTTATTGGACGGAATATCGTGGTTTTATAAGGTACAAGTGCGGGGTACTTGTTTCCTCTCACAGCGCGCTTCTTGGCAGCCGTCCCGCCGGTACCGTTGTCTGCCGCGTCACAACCGCCGTCGTCGTCTCACAGTTCGTGCTTATTGTCTCTCGGAGTTTTGTTCGCACTACGGACGCCACGTGCGCAGACTTATGCCGCAGTTGTGCAGACGTCGCATGTCGTAGACACCAAAACATGGGAAGAGTGCGGTGAAGGCGCCTGGCACACGTCCGCCCTAGAGCCACTCTATGTGGCAGCGTAGCTGCCAGAGTAGCGCCACGCTTTTCCCTGTGCTGCCTCTCGCTGCGATTCGTCACACGCGGTACCATAACAACGAGCCGAGCTGGCACCGTGCCCATAGCAACCGAGTGACTACTCGTCACGTGACCTCGCAAGAGCCGTGATGTCACTGGTAAGATGGCAGCGCCCAGAGCTGGTAGATGCGAGTTTGTTCTGTGTGCGGAGTCGCGATGTGCAGCTGCTCGCCGACGATTTCGAACTTCTTTGTGCTCTCTGATGCAGATATAACGTGAAGATCTGAAAGAATGCGACTCTACACATTTTCTGTGCAAGATCGCTCTGGATATTACCACCTGTGTGACAGAATCAGTCATATCGCCGTAGTGGTGCTAGGATTCCCGATATGTTCGAGGATCGATAAGGCTTTTAGCATGCAATTTTCGCATACTCTTGGCTTTGTTCTAACGTTAGAGTGTCTGAGAACCGATGCGAAATGTATGAGTCGCAAGTTGGGCCTTGGGGAAGTTGTTTCAGCCCCAGGTAACCGCATAATCACAGAAACGTTTATCGTGGAAGCTCCTGCGATCTTTACGTTTTGTACTAATCAACGATTGTACAATATAGCTTTTAGGATAGAAGATTCGCATTTTTATAGCTTCCTTTGAAAGTTTGAATTTCTGAAAATCGAAACGAACGGTATACCTCGCGTGTAGGGCTTAGGTGAGATTGTTTCAGCCCTGGGTCACCGAATAACCACAGCAACGTTTAGCGAGGAAGCGCCTGCGATCTTTACCCTTTTGTTGTAATCGACGATTTTACCAATTGTCAGTTCTGAAGATTTTGATATAACGTGGTTTCGTTGCAATGGATTGCATTTGATCCCAGTGTTGTTTGGTTTATTTTTTTCAAGTGACAAGCTGGCGTTTGCTCAAACGACGTATATGAAATTAACTGTTATATAACAATGCATCAACACATACTATTAAACTTAGATGCTCAGAGATGTGTTCGTCTTTGTAATTAACGAGTTACAGACAATTTTTTTTACGTGTAATGTTTATTTTCTGTAGCTGGGCTCGTTTTGTGCTCATTAATGTCAGTGTGTTCTGATGTTATCATCATGTGTGTATGGTTCTAAATGTCCTCTTTGCAATGCCTGCAAAGGCAAAAATGACGTCAGCCGACCCCCGCTCACGCATTGGACAGGAAAACTGCGTCACTCGGACGTATGCGCTCGTCAACGATCAATTCGTCGACGAATATTCGAATTCGCGTTCGTGGCCAATGAGTGCACTTACGGAACTTATCATCACTGGCAAATGCCAAGTTCTACGGTGTGCTTAAAAAACACGGTGGAAGCTTGGGGTCATCGCACCGGTGCCCTAGTATCAGGGCCGGCCTTAGAGCAGCAAGCGCCCTGGACAAACTGCGGCCGTGGCGCCCCCCCCCCCCCCCCCCCCCCCCGCCTATTTTCGCACCCAACATCACGTTGTTAGTAAACATGCCAGAGTGACCCAGCGCGAATGGTCGCGATTTTGTCGTTGTCAGTCGAGAAGCACATCCTAAAAATGAACGACGTTCCCGAGCATTTGAGCGTTTTGTAGGCACCGTGATCTAATTGTCCAAAATACATTTATTTCTCAGATTAACCGAATTTCAGCAGTGGGTCTCCCATTGCAAGCTAACGTCTGATGGACAGAGAAAACGAAAGCACAAGTCAGGGTTCGGCAGAAATACCCAAAAATGTACTTGGAAATACAAATACTGGGATACAATAAAATAGTAGCTAAATACTGATACTGAAATATATCTGTAAAATGTATCACGATACGTGTCGGATATACAATTTAAATAGAGGCAAAATGTCTTTGGAAGTACAAATACAGAAATACATTTTCGGGAGGGCAGAAATACAAATAAAGAAATAGTGATACTTCAATACACTTTTCAAATTTGTTTGAGACGCCATCTACGAAAAAGCTTAAAGTAGAAGTTTTTGATCCCGAATTTACTTTCCTGTAGTCGTTTCACTTTGCGTTGAAGGTAGTGGTTGCGGACGACAAGGAGTTTTCAATGGGCTCAAAAAATGTTCCATCAAGGACTGACCACGGTTCATTCCCTGACACCCCATCTGTCTAACGAAAGATGCGAAAATACTTCTACCTCTATATAAATTTTATGTCACCCTGAATCCCATCAAAATATCACCACGCCCTTGTCCAATAAGGACGCCCATGTCAGCATAGATCATATGACGTCAGGGTGGAATGAACTGGTATATCTGTGGCCTTGAACATGAAACTTTACCAAGCTTCTGTATGAAAGGACAATGGGTACTTTCGTTGTAGGTTAGCTCGTTGAAATCGTGCACGCAGTGTCATTTAGAACTTTCAAGAATAGTAGACCACCTGAAGCATCCTGGAACACATGTCTTATCTTCTGCTATGGTTGAAAAAACGATATAGCACCATCCCTGTTGTGAAGGTCCTTTCTGCCAACCCACCGCCACCGACGCATTGATTGCGGTCCTCAAGCTTCGCCTAGCATCATCCAAACAGAACCCTCGTGAATTGCGACCTGATATTGCCGGCGCAATATCAGGTCGCAATTGTTTTTATCACCTTGAGGTTTGAGTCCTGCATGACCTGGCGGCACTTCCGGCGCCCCCCTATGAATGCGCCCTGTGCGGCTGCGCAGGTCGCCCACCCTAGAGTTCCTGTATATGCTACCTACGGTAGCCTATACAGCAACTCTAGCCCACCCTAGAGCTCCTGTATATGCTACCTACGGTAGCAGAGTTGCGCATTCAGCCTCAGCGCGTGGCCGTAAAGCCGGCTTTCCCGCACGAGATGGATGCTTTGCTCCTCACGTGACTAAATTTGGCGAATAGCGGCGCCGCGCGCGCCGCCGCGCATGGAAAAAAGGAGAGGAGGAAAAGGAGGCGGAAAGCAGGGAAACATACGCCGGGCAAGAGAAACGTCGGCGGAGCGACCGTAAAGGTGGCTTTCTTGCACGCCACCGGATGCTTTGCTCCTCACGTGATGGATCTCGGCGAATAGCGGCGTGGCGGCGCGGGGAAAACAAATGCGCAACTCTGGCTCCCGTAGGGAGCCTATACAGCAACTCTAGCTCACCCCAAAGGCCGGCCCTGCCTAGCATGTCATGGCCGCATGATTTCACAGTTCGCTTTTGAGTTGAGGATTACAGCTAAGAAAGAATAAGTTAAAAAATCATTTCATGGTTCCATTAACACGGATATGTGTGCTACGCCATATAAAAATATTGACATTTTGAATGCCAGTAAACTTCCGGACGACCACTTGACCTGTCGGCAAGAACACCTCATATCCGGCGTCCGTTTCTTTTGATGGCGTTAACAATCCTCTGGAGACCACCGTGCTGTCCTTCTTAGTTTAACCTTGTCGACTGTTCATCGCCCAAACGAGGGTGAGACCGTCGTCAACGTCGCTCCTCGCCAGTCGGTGAGATGATCTCATCTTGAATGAATGATTGGGTCTTGAAGAAATATGATGCTAAGCATACATTTGCTTACTATGGGGCGGTCGAGCAACAGTCATGTCCCGAGGCAATCGTCCTGTCGTGGCCGGCGTTTTCGGATTTTGTTTCACAGGAGCGAAGTCCAAAAGTACAAGGACGGTACGTACGTCCCAGCAAGCGGCTGCCATCCCGGGGGCGCGAAAAACCACTGGAGTTTTCCGTGCACCTACGATACCTAGCAGCTCTCGTCGCCCGACAGACCCCGGGCTGCAAATCGTCTCACTAAACAAAAGAAACAGAAACCGTTCCTTCAGAGGCCCTTGCCGTACCGCCGTGCCAAGCGTCTTTTACCACTTTTCAATGGACGAATGGAGATATCAACTAGCGAAAAATTGCCGTCCGGCGTCGCTAGCAGCACGGTTACCATGGCAACCTCCAAGGCCCAAAATGGAGATCACTATTGGCGTTTCTGACGTCGTGCATCTAGAAAATTTTGCTTCGTGTCGCTACTCTGGCAGCTACGCTGCCATATAGAGTGGCTCTAGTCCGCCACAATCCCGCCCATCGTTCCGTCGGGGATCACGTGACATCTCGTACCACGTGGTAGCCATATTGTTGGCGGCCCGAGGACAGTGTTGCCGGACGGAGCCGAAGTTTCGGTTTCGATTTCTGCTCGTGTTTAAAGTGAGATTTATCAATATATATCCCATTTTTCGCGAAGCTAATGACGTAGTGTCTTTTATTAGTGTTTTTTTAATGTGATATCACTCATTATCTTGAAATATTCGGAATTCAGCGGAGTTGCCCCTGTAAGACCGTGTGCACCAAAACCTCCGAAAGGGATACTTCAACGAAATTCAAAATATACCTGTCGTGTTCATAAATAGGCTGAATATGATCCACAAAATCCGTAAATGACGGTCGCACGTTTGTATCTTGAACCTGGTGGCTGTATATTTTGTTATAAGCGGCCCACTCTGGCAAGCGCTCGGAGAGTAGCTAGCGGAGAGCACGTGAAATCCGGCGCTTCGTGACGTAGATTGTCTCGGGACGAGCAAAGCTCTGGCGAGGCTGACGTGAACAGGATGTCCTAACAGTTCCAGCCGGCGAAACGGCCGAAGCACGCCAGCGATCGGGCCACCGCGACTAACCCCAATGCTGCTTTTGCGCGAATTTTTAGTGACGGGTTAACCCTCTGGTAATTTCGTAGAGGGAGAATATCGATGTCTACGCATCAAAAAAGGGAAGGAGTTTCTCCTTCCCCTTTTCTCTCGTGGTGGCCGAAGGCGAGACAGGCATCGTCACTACCTGTCAAGGTTCCTAGACGGGTATTCCAAACGAGGCTTTCGCGACATCCACCAGGTGCTCTTTGCTAATCGTTTAATTATTTTTAAAATTCCCTTTCGTGCCTTTTTTAACAAGAGGATGTTGTGCCTGATGTGATACCGCTCCCTTGAACAGGAATTGACCAAGAAATAAGCGCCGAAATTTCGTTGTAGTATCGCTATACTGATGCCATCTATCGGTTCAGCTTCCGTATTTCATATTTTTCCGCGCATCATTCTTTCTTTCTTCGGCTTTACAAAATTTTGTCAATATTATACCCGACAATTTCTCGTACATATAGTATTTCATCTCGTGCAATGCCGCATAATCTTTGCTCTAGTGAAATGCAGTTCCAAAGTTGACTCACAGATGGCACCAGCGTGCTAGTCTGCGTTTAGGCTCTCTGGTGTCCTCTAGGACTGGTTTTCGTGAGAGATGCAACACGTAAAGTCCGGTTCAGACAATTACGGCTGCTTAGGACCGGAGAGGCCTAAAAACTGCTTCCGACTGGCTGTGCGCGGTTGCGCGGATCTCGGCGACCTCGACTGCCATAAAGCAGCCATATCGTCGTAAGAGATCGCAAAGGGTTTTGACGCACGCGGTTGTAAGCGTAAAGGCCCGTTCACACTCTTGCGACCGAGTACGACTGAGAGAGACGAGATCTCTTAAAACTTCTTAAATGTTTTTAGTATCAGGGAACACACTGGCATTGTGGCGCCATCTATGCTGTGACCCTGCAACTGCATTTCACAAGAGCGAAGGTTTTGCGTGATTTCCGAGGTCAAATGTGCGTAATACCCATAGAAAGACTCGTTTATAACATTGACAAAAGTTTTTCGAGCCAAGAAAGAAAGGATAATGCGCGAGAAATAAAAAAAAGATATGCCGGACCGCCGAGTTTACACTGCTTCCCAATAGATGGCGCCAGTGTGTTCTCTGGTTTAAGAAGTTTTAAGGAGCCCAGGTTTAAGAGGTCGCAAGAGTGTGAACGGGCCTTTAGTGTGTGAACCAGACGGCCGACACGCAGGGGTCAAGGCCATGTAAGCAGTATAGCGCTACAAACGAGTCCGCGTTTGCCCCCACTGGCGCATGCGCAGAAATCAGGATCGCTGAGTCGTAAGCTCTGCGCACGTGTTGCATACCGTCAGCAGCACCAACCGCAGCGGGGAGCGATGAAAACGGGCGCCGCGCGGCAGTAGCATAGCAACCGGTGCTGGCGTCCCTACGTCACTTCCGGGAGGCGCCGCGTCGCTTTGCATCTGGTAGATACAGATAACGCCGCGCGGTGCGCCTGTGGTGCGCCTAGCGGCGAACGGCGCGCGACGCCCAGTTTCACCGCTCATATGTTCCATTCTTTAGGGTGTCACGTGACGCCGTGGCGTCACAGTCACGTGATGTCACACGCAGCATGTGCCCAGGTGATTGGACATAATGAAGACATGGCAATTTATTATTTTACAGAGAGTTGGAGATGATCGGCTAGCGTTCCTCCAGTGCGCAATGAACCACATGATCCGCCATATGCTGCACGACTACCAGGCTCTCGGGATCGTCACTTTCAGCGGCCGGTGCCAAGTCGCGCATCCACTCGTGGTACTGAACACAACCGACGCTCGCGATGGAATCGCCAAAGTCATCGACGGTTTAGTGGTGGGATCGGGCACCTCGATTGGTTGCGGACTTTCCAAAGCTACCGAGGTAAGTGCGACAAACTTTTTGCATCCTGAAGGGCGTATATCAGCTTGCCCTGTGACACAACGAGCTGATTCACCCGCTGTCTAAGGGAGTTCTAGTAACACCCTGAGGGGGGGGGGGGGGGGGGGGGGGCTACAAGAACACTTTTAGAGTGACGGTGAACACCAAAAATATAGCATGCTGGCAATCTTAGCAGCCCTCTGCGGATCGATTTTTTTTTTTTTACGAGCGAAAAGAAACGGACAGCTCTCGCACGGACTAAAACTGCCAATACAGACGCAGTAAATAACACATGACAGAGGAATCACCTCCCTGCTGAGTGTCCCATTGTATACTTGACAATTTAAAGTCACCCTTTCGCAGGTGACCGTTGTCGCAATCTATGCTGCTGGGTTCCCACCAATTTATCAACATAATATATATATCTAACTCCAAGGAATCTCTCTCCAAGCAAGAGCATATTTCGTAAAAGTAAAGCTTATTCCACATCATCGGTAAAGCAACCTCCGTTAAAACAACCATGCATAAAAACTAACTATATGTCGCCTTCACATTCACTTACTTCGCAACCAAATCATAAAACTTCCTTCCGCAAAGGCTTGTCATCTTTCCATCCGTCCAAAGCAGCGATACGTGTACAAATACAGTCTGTATGACTCATTCACATGTTTTGTGTCTGTCTTTCTGTCATGCTGGTTTACACACACTATCATCTATTTCACGCATATACACAATAGACATGCATGTACAGCAACGTGATATTTTTTAATGCAAATGTGCAGGCGTGCTGGACGGAATAATGATACAAATGCCTGGAGAAGGGAAACAAAAGGGACAAAGGACAAACACAAAGCTCCAAACGCAGCTAGGTGACTGGTGAAAAATGCACGCCGTTCACTCCTGTTGGTGTTAGACTGGTGGCAGGTGATAAAACCCTATTGCTCTACTGACGTTCAACTCGTGGTTAGATCAGTTGGTAAAGCGCTCCACTGGAAATGGAGAAGTCCCTAGTTAGATACCAGGACCAGGCGCATTTTTTCAGCGCGCACAAGTCACTTAGCTGTGTTTGAAGCTTTGTGTTTGTCCTTTGTCCCCTTCTCAGGGGATTATAATCGTTATTCTGTCCAGCTCACCTGCACATTTCCATTAATTAATCATAACCTTAAAAATGCAGGCGGCTTACCCTTGTTGATGTTAGACTGGTGGCAGCTGATAAAACCTACTGCTCTACTGACGCCTAGCTATCTTCTGGTTAGCTCAGTTGGTAGAGCGCTCCACTGGAAATGGAAAGGTCCCTGGTTCGAAAACAGGACCAGGCGGATTTGTTCAGCGCGCGACCAGTCAACTAGCTGTGTTTGGAGCTTTGTGTTTGTCATTTGTCCTCTTTGTTCCCTTTCTCCTGGGATTATTATTGTTATACTGTCCAACTCGCCTCCACATTTCCATTCATTACATCGTAACCTTAAAAATGCAGGCCGCTCACCCTTGTTGGTGTTAGACTGGTGGCAGCTAATAAAACCCGTTTGCTCTACTGACGTGTAACTTCTGGATAGCTCAGGTGGTAGAGCGGTTCACTGGAAGTGGAAAGGTCCTTGGTTTGATACCAGGCCCAGGCGAATTCTTACGGTCGCGCACCAGTCACCTAGGTGTGTTTGGAGCTTTGTGTTTGTCCTTTGCCTCCTTTGTTCACCTTTTCCAGGGATTATTACCATTATTTTGTCTAGCTCGCCTGCAAATTTGCATCAATTACTTCATAACCCTAAAATGCAGGCCGTTCACCCTTGTTGGTGTTAGATCGGTGGAAGCTGATAAAACCGGTTTGCTCCACTGACGTCTAACTCTTGGTTAGCACAGTTGGTAGAGCGCTCTTCCGGAGCTGGTTCGGTGCGGACGGTGGAATCATGAGCTCCGTCGGAGCGTTGTCAACGGCCGTTTTCGGTTGCGGTTCTTCTGCTTATAACGTTCCCCAAGACAACAAGATTCTTCTGCCACCCCTGACTTCAGGTACCGTTGCTTTAAATTCTGTTTTCCTACTGTGATGTGTCGGAACGGCCATATCGACTCGACGATTTTCGTAACGAGATAGAGCGGCTCGCCGTGTTCAAGGACATTGCAGCGTTCGGCGCTTTTCACGTAAACCTTGTGTGGATGCTTACGCTTCACTCTTCAGCTGCAAAACAGAAGCTCGTAAAGGAAAGACAGCTCCAAATTAAGGGTAAACTCTGCCCCGTCATCGACGCGGACACCAGCGACGGGAGCCTCAAACTTCACTGGGTGCCGTTCCATGTGCCTGATGATTTTGTCCGCAGGGCTCTCGGGCCGTACGGGAAAGTAGTAGAAGTCGCGCGAGATAAAGTACTCGCGGAGTTTTTTGCGGGGATAAAGACGAAGACGAGGCTCTTTCGCAAGACGTTGAACGCCGGCATGACCAAGGAGAGCCTCCCGCATCAGCTGAAAATATCCGGAGCGAAAGCGCCTGTCCTGGTACCTGGTCGAGCGCCGTTGCGCCTCAGATGCCAAAAGACTGTGCTGATTCGTAAGGACTGCCGAGTTCCATGCTGCCTGAAGTGTAATCGCTACGGGCACGAAGCCTGCGACTGTGTGCACAAGTATGCGTCAGTCACCAATGCGGAGGTACTGGAAGAAGTCAGCGACCGCATCATGGAAGCTGAGGAAGCAGAGGAATCCTATGGCACCGACAGTTCAGGTACTTCAGCTGACCCTCTGCCACTGACAGCGGCTGGCACGGCAGAGCAATCACCAGTAGCATCAAACAAGGAAAAGCACGACAGGACGATTACCGAGTGCCCAGTCTCACGAGTGATAATACAAGGCACCCTAGAAGCATAAAACAGTGCTCAGGAAATTTGGCGGTAAACGAGGAGACAACTGCACCAGAAAGCACTGCTACCTCAGAGCGAAAAGACTGCCCTGCCAGTGCTGAGGAACCATCCCAAGCAGACGCAAGGGACGGCCTCCACGGACCAGAGCTCTGCGACTGGTCTGCCAGCAGTCTAATCTCCGACGAAACATCACGCTGTGAGTTGAAGTGGAAAGACACCGCTTTGCCCTGAAAACCCGCTGACGACCGTAGGCGAGGTCACTTGAAACAGCAAGCCTTTCTCCTTTATTATTTTACCTCGCCGTAGCTTACAATGCGAGGACCGCCCAAAGTAGCGAAATTCAATTGTGACAGCTTGATATCACGGAAACGCAAGCAAAGGCTGCTAAACATACTCTTGAAGGAAAGGGTGGACATTGTGTTCTTACAAGAGACTAAACTATTAGGCAGAAAGCACATTGAAGATATGCTATCTTTTTTTCGAGCGGCTTCTTTTTTTTTATTCAAAATCCATCGGATACAGAGCTGGCACAGCGTTGCTTCTTCAAAAAATATAAGGGCTTCAAAGTAGCCCCGGAATGAGAGACCGACCAATGTGACCATCTCTGCTCCATCGATATGATACATGACGAGGTGCTTGTAAAACTAGTAGCAGTGCATGCGCCAAATGAAGATTAAAACCGCGAGGATTTTTTCAAGAACCTGAGGCAATATTGAGATACACAAAGCCCCACCATTCTGGCAGGCGTCTTTAAGTGTGTTCTGAATGGTAAAGACTCATCAAATGGTTTTGTGCCGGACTCCAGCAGAGCGGATCTGCGCAAGCTGCTGCGTGATTATGACTTGCACGACGCAACAGAGTCCACGACGGAACCATGCCGGGCTTCACCCATTGGCAGGCGAGCTCGCACGCAAGGATCGACCGGGTCTATCTTTCCAGCGAATTGGAAGCTTCATTGGATAGTTACGAAGTGCTGACCGTTGCCTTTTCCGTTCACGCGAAAGTAACTATACGTCTGGGAAAATACACCAAATCACGGCAAACAAAGACCGACTAGAAAAACTGGAAAATGAACTACACCTTGACTGAGGATGAGGAGCTGAACAACAAAATCAATTATGTTATTACGCAAGCATCCGCATTACAACCTGTTGACGCTGCTAGTTGGGAACAGATGAAAATAAGCCTAAAAATGGATTTATGCAATACAGCCAAATAAAGGCGGGTGAAGAAACAGAAGATCGAAGCTCACTTACAAAATGACTTATGCGTTTAATTGAAGAAGAAAACGGGTCCCCTCGGCTCTTTACGGAGGATATTGCAACTTCAAAGAGCGCCTCCTGGCCATCATGAAAAAGTACTGTGAGGGGAGCAATGATTCGGTCGAGCGTCTTCGCCGTTGAGAAAAATGAAATACATGGAAAGATTTTCAAAACGAAACAACGGCACCGTGCTCAATGTAACCAGATTTCGCAACTTGAAGTAGGCCCAGAGACAGTCACAGAGGGGGACGCCATACAACAAGTGCTCTATACGGCGTTTGAAAAGCTGCTGGGAGTAGACAGTTTCCAAGATGGTGAATTCTTACAAAGCTTCTTGGAACAGATCCCGGCGAACGTTCGGGATGCCATGAATGAGGACATCACCGAAGCAGAGATCGCCAGCAAAATAAAGGATCTGTCTCCTCGGAAATCTCCCGGCGTAATTGGCCTTGGAGCGGCGTTCTACAAAAAGTTGCGGCAGACGATAGTTGTTCGCATTCCCAAGAAGCGCTTTCCTCACAGTTGTCAGGGCGTCGAAGACTTCCGGCCAATTAGCATCCTCACGACGGACTATAAAATGCTAGCGAAGATCTAAGCGAAGAGACTTGACCGGGGTATTCGCTGCGTGGTTGGGGACCATCGAGCGTATGGGATTCGTGGTAGAAGAATCCAGGACAACCTGCACACGATGAGAGTCATGTGCGGGGACGCATTAATAGAGGGCAGCCCCCAGGCCGTATTCCAAGTGGATCTCAGGAAGGCCTTTGATCGTGTCTCTCATAAATTCCTCTTCCGGCTGCTGGATGATTGTGGCATAGGTGAGACGCTCGGCAGATATGTCAGGATCTGCTACAATAATATATCGACCAACATCAAAGTCAACAGAGGCATCCCCAAATCTATCCCTGTTGACTCATCGGTTCGTCAGGGCTGCCCTATGTCGCCAGTGTTGTTCTCACTCTATCTTGAACCATGGTGCCGGCGCATCATCAATGACAGTGCCATCTGAGGATTCAACTGGGCGCCAAGTCGGATCTCTGCAGTGTTTTGGGTGCTCAACTGAACGAAACGGAATCGACCGCTGCGTGGTTGGAAGCATGGGACGCTCGCCCAGAGAGTTTCCTGGATATCCCATGTAGCTGCTCAGTGACAAACAATCTGGGCATAAGCTTGGACCCCGAGTTCCTCAGGGCTGGTGCCGCAGGTATCCATCTGAAAAGTTTGCATACCAAAGCACAAGACTGGTATGGAAGATATTTGTCTTTCTTTCACCGCAGTAGGGTCTCCAATTCAGTACTTTTTCCTACAGTTTGATACGCGGGACAACCGAAGCCTTGTAAGAGGACTGATGTACAGAAAGTAAACCGGTTCAGCGCTGTTTACATATGAGGCTCTAAGTTTGAGCGCATGCGGCGCACCAATTTGTTCCTCTGACGGAAGAAGGGTGGTCTCGGTCTAGTCAATGTTAAACTAAAACTCCAAGTGCAAAGATTTTTTTTTTTTTTTAGCAGTTAACGAAACGAGCATTTACAGAAAGCAATTCAAAAGCATTGAGGAAAATGCACAGCTCCGTGGATGCTGGTGCCTAATGAATGGTCCGAGAGAGTTTGCACGCTCAGATTCTACAAATAAATTGAGCGAGCATTGAAAAACTTTCACGAGATGTTTTCGGAAGAATACCTGGCAAAGGTGAAACGTCGCAGATTGTACTGGGATGCCCTGGAGCTGCTAACCACTGTGCCCATGTTCCGCGTGTACCTTCGTGACACATTATCCAGTGTTTTAAAAAGGCTTTCACGCTATCCCGTTCAGACTGGCACAAGGGACTTTTTTTTTTTAAGTTGAATACTGATGTTTTATCCGTCAAAACCTGGCTGGACAAGAAGGGCTTCTTTGTGCCATGGTCAACGAATTCTGCACTATGCTTCTACTGGGAGGACCTGAGTTGATTGCACTAATGCTAAATTGTTCTGGGCCCAGCTAAGACAAACGCTTCAAGTCCAGCTCTACCCAGAATGGGAAATTTGTAATTTTTTGGAGTCTGGCAACTGCACGGACAGAAGCTGTCTCGAGACGCTAGCCCTCCTTGGCCTCCGCGCTATCTGGCGCTCAAGGACAGATCACCTCATGTGGCAGTAAGTGGGAAACCTGCGTGGTGACATTTTGTTGATGCCTTCCAGTATGTTTCTTCAGTCCTCAATGCAAAATAGTGTGCAGGATATGACGACGGGAAGGCGTTCCAAAAGCATTTGTCTTGGTAGAGCTTTAAAGACTTTCAGGGTGCCCATCGGGGTCGCTTCTGTATGTGGATGTAACCTGATCATGGTCCCGTACTCTCTGAGGACTGTTTGAACGTCAAGTGCACTCCGCCTTCGCTCACGTGAAATGGGGCTTTTAACATGTATACAGAATCAAAAGGTTTTAATGAAAAAAAAAAGTTCAGTTGGTAGAGCGCTTTACTGGAAATGGAGAGGTCCCTGGTTCGATACCAAGACCAGGCAGATCTTTACGATCCCGCACGAGTCACCTAACTCTATTTGGAGCTTTGCGTTTGTCCTCTAACCTTTTTGTTCTCCTTGTCCAAGGATTATTATCGTGACTTTTCTGTATTTTTTTCTTCTTTCTTGTAACTCCGGAAATCTTTTCCGGCAGGTTTTTTTCGGTTTCTGGTTCCACGTTACAATTGTATACTGTTCTTTTCCTGCTTTTTATTTGGTTTTATCTTTTCTTATCACGCATGTAAACTCTTTTTGTTTCTCGATTATTTACAATGTTTCTTTGATGTTAAATGCTGGCATATCGCATGATCGCTAACTAACCCTCTATTACCAAGCGGTTCCTTCAACAGTTTTCTTTGGAACCTTTGAGACCCTTGCTTGAATAAATATTTTATAAATTAACAACTTGCTTTAAAATAAAAACAGATCTTGAACAACTGACTTACTTAAAGGGCCCCTGAACATTTATATATATATATGTCTGGTGGACACTCGTGTCAAAAAAAAATAATAATAATAATGTTACGCGAAAAAAATTTAGAGCAGTATTGACGGGCGAGCTTTATTTTAAATTCTGCGCGCAATGTCCATGGCGTCAGGAATGGTCATACACTATTTCCACCTCAACAAGAAGGCATACCTTCTCCCACCTCAACGTGATGGCCAAGCCGATCCACCACTCCTCCCCGCGCCCTAAATGCAGAGAGAGAAAACAAGTGGAAAGGAGGTGACTACCGACTAAATCGCGTCGTCAATAATAATATTAATGTAACTTTTTTTCGCGTAAAATTGATTTTTTGACACGCGCGTCCCAACCAGACTGTTAAAAAAAAACATACTTTTCTTTATAGGGGCCTTTTAAGGCCCTCTTTATGATGAGCGAACGCCCTTCAAAAAGTGTGTTCTGGTCATTTTACACTTTTCCCACGCCTCTTTCACACCCTTTAAAATACGAATGATGTTTTATGCAATAGCAGCCATTTTGCGATGGGTGTATCACTCGAAATGAGGATGTTGAAAAATGTAGCCATGTGTGTAAGTCTCTGTAGCAGGACTTTTATACCCTGAAGGATGGAAAATTCCTCGCGTGTAAGCTAACTGTTCCTCCGCGCGAGAAGGACGCAGCGGCGTGCAGGCTTTTTGCCCGCCAAATTTAGCAGACTACCTTCCTGCTAAATTTAACGGACAGTGCTCATGGGACTTCATCAGCGCGATGTGACGTAGCGGTGTCTCTTAGCCCTGACACGACGCCAAGACACCCCGTGAGGTGACGCGACACTACTAAATTAGCCCAGCTTGTGTTCTTGTGAATACGGGTAAAGCACACCTCACAATTCCAGTACCCGCTTTATCCGTAATTGTAATTTTTTTCTTCCTGGTCCTTGGATAGATGCTCGAAGGCAACGGCACTTCGGCAAGGGGAGGGCTGGTCTTTCTGGTCACCGACGGCGACGAGAATTACAAACCGTGGATCGTCGAACAACTGCCGATCCTCGTCTCCAGTGGAGTCAAGGTCAGCACCTTTGCCCTCGGAACTCTTGCCGAAAAGAAGCTGGAAGACGTGGCCCTCCAGACCGGAGGAACAGCTTACGCATTCGGGAACCTCAAGGCCCACCCTATCGCCGGCTTGACCGTCTCTTTTCTGCTGTCGACGACCGCAGCGATGCCGAAAGAGGAGCAATACGTCGTTGTAAGTTTCCTCGGCTAAAGGCCCGTTCACACTCTTGCAACCGAGTACGACCGAGAGAGACCAGACCGGTTTTTAAGCCTCTTGCGACCTCTTAGGACCGGATGCGCTACAGCGGAGCTGGTGCTAAGCAGTCGCAAAAGGCTCAAAAACCGGTCTGGTCTCTCTCGGTCTTAGTCGGTCGCAAGAGTGTGAACGGCGCTTAAGACTCTAGAGGCGACATGGCCCGCGTTGACCTCAGCAAAACAAGCGCCGAAGAACGTCGAACGGCCCACGCCGCGGGCCGTTCGACGTTCCTCGACGTTTGTATTGCTGAGGTGCTACAGAGTTTTGGGGAACCGTTTTTGCATGTCCGATACGGTGCGATAAGCTCTCCGGTACGAACTGCGCATGCGCAAGTCTTCTTCGGTAGCACATGCGCAGTTCGTGTCGGAGCTAGGGCTTATCGTACCATATTGGATGTGAAAAAAACAACAAAAAAAAAAACAGTACCCTAAAACTTCCTGGTAGGAACTTTTAGTAAACCGTACAGGTTAGAGCTCCTGTTATCACTTTGAAGCAAGGGCTGAGCACGCGCCCTCTGGCCCCACTTTCCGCAGCCTACTAGAATTCTAATCTCCTTAAACGTTCGCGGTCTTCGCGAACAAAGAGCTAATGAGGTACGTATAAGAGGCAGGGAACAGTTGAGACACGTCCGTTCGCTTGCTTCGGTGCTGCGTGATAAGAAACCTCTCTTCAAAACGTACCCTAAAACAAGTCCGGATTCCTTCCGATTGTCGTGAAGTGACTGTCATCGACACTGAAGATTGGATATGCTGTGTTATTTGAAATCTTTTTTTAAATAAACCCGGCCCGGTTCGGAAAACGCGGCACTATGGGATACGACCAATATGTTGATCGATTGATGAGACGGGTTGCATTTCATGTTGTGAGCGGAGTTCACAACATAAAATTGTTGTGGAAAGTGAAAATAGTTCAAAGATACTGAATTGCTTTTCATAGAAGCTTCTTTTTTATAGAATACTGTAAGTTGTGCTTTAGTAAAAAAAAAAGACCACTTGTAGATGGCAAGACGTTGTAGTACGTTCACAGCAATAAAATTTCCCGAATGAATATAGTTAATTGCGTGGAGATTCTGAACCTTACAATGACTGGTCTTTCTGGGCGCGTTGTGCATTTATTTTAATGAAAACTTCAAATATCTGGGTGTAGGAGACGTAATACAGCAATTATTTCTTGGAAACGCCGTCCGGCGACGCTTTTTGGTCTCTGCTCCAAAGCGCAGAAAGAGGGGCAGGTCACGATCTTTGATTCGATTTTTGGTCGGGAAATCGGCCGCCCATGAGTGTAATTTCGGTTTGCTAATACCTTTAGAGCCCATGTATTGAGTTATACCCATAAATAAACGATCTTGAAATTCGCTTGAGTGCACCTTTAAGTAGATTGGCAAAGCTGGGTGTTTGGTGGCGTAAAAGAATACGTAAAATGAAGCAAACATTCCCGTTGCATTCGTTTTGTGGCGTACAGAATCATTAGAAATAGCTTTAATTCGTTTATCTTTGTTCCCAGAGATAGTAGAATGCTTTCTCAAAGGCACCGTCAAATTCCGTTCGCAATAAAACGCGCCAAAAACAACAAAAAACCATCAATTTAGGCGCCACCAGTGTTAGGGATTGCGGCTACGCAGGCTGCCCACAGCCCACTGACGAGAAAACCCATGGCCCAGCGCACGCGGGCAACACTGACATACCCCTTTTGGAGCGATGGACGACCTCTCTAAATCGCCTGGTTCTAGACTGCCGCTTCTATAGACGTTCAGAAGTACAACTTCTGGGCGCCACTATCTGGCTATATCGTTGAATAGTTAAGTATTACTGAGGCCGTAAGCACGCCACAGCAATGTTTGACCCATCAGCAAAGCCTTGACTACAAGACAACCTACTTAATGCCACTAAATAAGTTACGCTTCAGAGTAACGACACTTACCCGTCTTGTGGCTCAAAAAATCATGGTTGCCAGTTATCTGAAGCTTTATTTGAAATCACAAGAAACGCTTTTTCGTCTTCCACAAATGTTTGAACAGTTCGCCACCGAGCAAAGCAATAACACACGAGCTTCCTAGCACCGAATCTAATGCTGCGGAAGTCGCACTTTTGAACCATGACGATCGGCAGTTGCGTCTGCTTTGTACTAAGCACCAAGATGGCGGCGCCCACAAGAATATCGGGAAACAGAGTGCCGATACTCTAAGCGCAGTCCATTTTGTGGCTCTAAACATCTACCCAGAGCCGTGGATCTACCCACACCAGCAGCAAAGCAAAATGGCGGCGCCCACAAGAATATCGGGAAACAGAGTGCCAATACTTTAAGCGCAGCCCATTTTGTGGCTCTAAACATCTACCCAGAGCCGTGAATCTACCCACACCAGCAGCAAAGCAAGATGGCGGCGCCCAGAGGCCGTACTGGCAAACGTCGATAGACCAACACGCTGTTTACAAATAAGTTCGCGTTTTCCCACACGAGGTGTGGGCACTGCGCGTGCGCAGAAGTCAGATTCGCGTGAAGTCAAGCGTGTGCGCATGTGTCGTGCCGACACCAGCGCCATAGCGGCGAGATGTTTTGGCGGCACCATCGAACGGTTACCTTTCGTGACGTCATTACCTCGCGAACAACAACTTCGATTGTGTTTAAAATGAGCATGGTGGAAGCTTGAAATCTTAGCGCTCTGCAACCAACACTGCCAACACCGTCAACATGGAAGTTCTTACGTTCCTCTTATTTCCGCCTGTGAGAATTCCTTTGCTGACGTCATAGGCAGCATTCGGCCAATCGTGCAAGGCCGACCACAGCGACGCTCTCGATCGCGCACGTCGCCAATAGCACCGAGCTCTGGTTGGAATGATTAGTGGGCACTGGGCAGACAGAGTCAAAGCTATAGGAGGAATTCACTGGACGCCATATTTGAGGGTGATGTTTAGAGCGCATGCTCAGAACGAGCTCACATTAATAGCCTGCTAAGACCGGCAACCTTGATGGTGCTAAATGTACGCTCCAAAAGGACTGCGGAAGCTCG
This sequence comes from Ixodes scapularis, assembly GCF_016920785.2. NCBI lineage: Eukaryota > Metazoa > Arthropoda > Arachnida > Ixodida > Ixodidae > Ixodes > Ixodes scapularis. Next base: position 108,349,519 of record NW_024609881.1, read on the forward strand.
CCGTCAGCATGCGCTCAGCAGCAGCGCACACGGATATGGCCGCCAGTGAATACTCCCTATAGGGAGTATTTACTGGCGGCCATAGCTGTGTGCGCCAATGCTGAGCACGTGCTGACGGCGAGCTTCTACGGTTCTTTTGCAACGTGCAATCCGCACCATCAAGAGTGTCGGTCTTAGCAGCCTATTGATGTGAGCTCGTTCTGAGCATGCGCTCTAAACCGTACCCACAAATATGGCGTCCAGTGAATACTTCCTATAGCTGCCTTCGTCTCCACCTACTGTTCAAACGTCGGCGTCTGGCGTTCGAACAGCGAATAGAAACAAAGGCAGCTAGCTTCGCGCTGGGCCCTCTGGCGTCCCCGTGCTTTCTGATCTTCTCCTATTCCTCGGTTTTTATCAATTTCGGCGCTAATGCCGTTACTGGTAACGCGTTCCTTTTTTATGTAACGCAGTAACGTGCTTGTTACTTTCCAGACCAGTGACGAATAACCTACTTACGTTGCTTCTTTGGAGTAATGGGTAGTGACATAGAGGGAAGACGATGACAAGAAGAGAAGGGACACAGGAGATGTGCTAATTTACAACATCCTTTTTAACAATACTGTAGTTAAGAAAGACACGGACACACAAAAAAGATGTGGAACCAATTAGAGTTAAGAAGAGGAAGAATAAACAGAAAACCAAAGTATGGCTACACTGATGATTCTTTTTTTTTTTTGTGAGCTTGCTACTAGGAATTATATATATATATATATATATAATAAGTAATCCAAAAGCTAAGAAATAAATCATAACTAAAAGAAGTTATTGACCAAGAATAACAATACGTTAGTATAGTTTCAGGAAGAACCGTGGAGATAGTGGAATTATTTTTCCGACAAGGTCACCGACGAGGTGCTGACGCAAGCGTCACGATCACGTTTGGATAGAATGACTGACCTCGAAAAGTTCTCGACTTGCATAGTCACTGTTACAGTGGCCATGGTGTGATTTAAACAAGGGCGTGCACTGACAGTCCCTTCCATGCATCGCAAGATGTACCGCCGGTAACGACTTGAACGCAAGGGCATGTTTTCTGATCTGTCATTGACAGATCGCCCGGTTTGTCCCACGTACACTTTTTGACAAGAAATCGGTATTTCGTATACCATCCCACCGTAGCAGTCGACATACTTGTCTTAATGTTTTACACCACAATCCGAAACCTTGTCCTTCGGGGGCTTTAAATCTGGACACTTGGCGAAAATGTCGGCGAGGAATATACCTTTCCCAGCATCTGCTTTGCGCATTGTGACTTTCAGATGTACGGCACGTGAAATGATGCAAAGAGGGGAAACGAAACTGACGTTGATTAAACAGTTTGTAATTTCAGAATACAGAGAAAGCACGAGGAAAGCAACACGGAGTTTGTGATGACCTTCTTTTCCGTTCGCTTTAGTTTTTTGTGTCGTCTGTTCCCTAATGATAAGAAAGAACGAATCGTGACGCTACCAGGACGTACAAAGCGTTCGAGCCGTCACGAGCGTACATCCGAACAGCCTGACAATTCCCGTCGTCGCAAAATACGCCTCCTGGAATTTCCCGGAAAAGGTCTATTCGACTGCCGTGATTGGCCGGTGACAAGGTCAAACGAGGCCCCGGCTAGTCACGGCCGCCGGATTCCTCGTCGACTCTTTTACAGCGGAGCTGTTAAGGGCTAGTTTCCCCAGGATCGTGTTCCCCGCAGAGAAAGGAAGACACCGAACTCTGGACACCTACCGCCATCTATGAGCGATGGCGGCAAGCCTCGTATCTGGTTGCCGCCGTCACTCATAGATGGCGGCAGCCTTTCCACTCTGGCTTACCACTAGCGACCGGCCATTACTTTCCATTGTACAGCTCCGCTGGACTTCCTTCTTCACCAGAGTGGAAAGACTGAAAGTTTTTACTGAACGTGAACACAGAGCAGGTTGGCACAGATGACTCGAAGCACGAAAGAATAAAGCACATGGGGCGGACGCACACAGACAGGACAGACAGGACAGGACACAGACGCACACGCAAACAGGACACACAGACAGAACTGTCCGGTCTGTGTGCGTCCGTCCCTATGTGTTTCAGGCGTTTTTACTGGGAAGCTGTTAAAAGAGTCGGCAAGGAACTGGGGAAATGCGTCCGCAAACGTTGACAGAAAGCTCCCCATTGGTCGTGGCAAGTGTGAATAAATAAAAATGTAAAGAGGGGGCAACCATTTTAGTAAAAAAAAACGAGAGAGGCAGTGACAGACAATGACAAGGAGGAGAAGAGAAGGAAGGAAGGAAGATAAGAAGCAGTCAGCCTTTCTTGGAATTATTACATAGTGGGGTCCTGATCCCTTGTTATCATCTCTAGGCAACGTCTTCGAGGTTGTCCTGGGTGTCGCCCTCTAGGCGTCGTCCTCGAGGTCGTCCTAGACGTCCTCTAGCTATTGTCCTAGACGCCGTAAAAATAACAGCTTCGCTTGTCCTCCATCTTCACGTGAAGTGGAGGGGCTCTACAATATTTTTATTTCTCCTTCTCTGCCAGATGTGACTTTTATAGACATCTGCGACAATGAATAGGATAGAATTGGGTATCCAGAGGCTTTGAGTCTTAGTACCTGAGCATCAATATAAAGGTCTCCTCGGCTCAATGGTCACAATATTTATTTATAGCCGCACTAGATGATATTTTGTTAATTTGATGCGTGTCGTTTTCCCCAGGTCGATTATAAGGCGAACCAGTTCTACTTATATACATAGTAAAAGATACGAGATATTTGGTTGGTGGAAAGTGTCTTGGCTGTATGGCCCGGTCACAATGTCACATAAGACTGGGGTCACGCACGAACCTATACATATTCCTTTCTTCTTGGTGTAATTCAAACTTTACAACCGTGGCGGAAAGGTAATACCTCAAAAGCTTTATGAAGGGTCCCACTGCCATACCACACTGGTTTTGAATGGGAATAGATTCATTGGCCTCAAGACACTCAGATATTGCTGCGAACAAGTTATTATGCGGGACGAACTAAAACAAATCATCTATATCAAGTGAGAACACAAAACGGACGACCGTCGTAGAGTTTTGTCGCAGGTAATAGATCAGTGTTTCAGAACTTGGTACATATAGGAAAGGGTCTGCTATTTGGAGGCTAGACAGTTGACGAAGTAGAAAACTTCGCATCGATTTCTGCCAAGATCCTCCCTCCGTGACGTCCATCCGGAAACGGTGCACCCTTCCTTATGGCTCTTGACGGTGGACTACCGAATCTTCTTTGTTTATGTTTTTATTTTGATTTCTAATACCAAGCTCGTAAAAAAAAAAAATAACCTGAGTGTTGCCCTATACTTGATTTTTCCTTTCTTTTTCTTTCCCTTTTTAACTTCAATTCGTTCCACACTTGCTTTTTGTCTTCCTTTACATAATCATTAAAACGCCTCCTGTAAGTTAGCGCCTGTCCTGTGTTCCTGTTCTGCTTGTCCTCGTCTTTCCGCTATTCATGTTACAATGTTCAACCAACTAGCCCGCCATATGATTCTGTTACAAGGAGCGTCGTTACCATAGTTATTACATCTACCCAAAACTTAAAAAAATATTACACTTCGTTTGTTTTTTTCCATGTTTTTTTTATAGTGAAATCATACAAATTCTTCTACTCTCGCCATGTACCTTCGAAATTTCGCCTCTGTTGTAGCCACGCAAACACACCTGCTTTAGAAAAATCCCGACGCTCACGCCCTTCGTCCAAGCTTTGAAGCACGCTGTCGTTTTATAAATAAAAAGTTGCGCAGAAGTGACGTGCGTTAGTTTTTTTCAGTAACGGCTACCCGTTACTTTTTATCGGTAACGGCAACGCGTTGCTTCTGCAGGGTGTTCCACGTAACTTTAGCCAAGCTTTAAAAAAGTTTTGGTGCATTTTAGAAACACGAAACTAAAAGAATTAGTTTATTTGTTGTTCGGAGCAAGTCATGCTACCTTTTTTTTGTATTTTCCCAGTGAATTATTTTTTTAAAATTAATTAATGCACTTTTCAAATATTCAGTTTAGACCAAAAGTTCCAATGACAAAATTGTAGAGCGCCCTTAGAAATATCCAGTTTTGTGGCTTTTATCAACAAACCTCTAAAACTTCGTTTTTCTGGACTTCAGAAAAGGCTCGCGTATTACGATAAAAAACACGTGACTTTGCGCTTGAGAGTCTTGTATTGCAGCGCTCTCAGCCGCAGCTTGAATAAACTAGGCCCGCATGCTGAATAGAACACTGTTGGCCGAACGCTGTTAAAATATTCGCGTTTTTTCTTTATATGATTTGCAATTTTTTTTATGTCCCGGAAAACTATCCTTGTCAGAGGTTTCCTCATAAAAGCCATTGAATTGGATGTTTCTGATGGACGCTCTACAACTTCGCCATTGAAACTTTAGCTCTAAATTGAATATTTCAGAAGTTCAGTAGTTGACCTTGATTAATTAGTTAATTGGTCAAAGTACGAAAAGTAACCTGACTTGGCTCCCAACAATAACAAAGTTATTCCATTGGTTTCGTCTTCCTAAGATGGACCAAAATACTTTTAAACCTTGGCTTAAGTTACGAGGAACACCCTGCATTTTAGGGTAACGTAGTTCGGCATCGCGTTCCTTCTACATAGTTGCAAGTAACGTATTTCAATACATTTTTACGGTAACGCCTACCACACTGGTTTCCACCCGCTGAACAGTCACCGTATACCGTAAGTAAAGATCCGATTAAACTCGACCCGCAACTGAACGCTGTGGCAGCGCCAAAATAGTAAGTCAACTCAGTTGTGGAACTTGCCATAGACGCTGATTATACACTTCATTTAGGCTTAAGTACAGACCATATAGCCTCCTATACACAGACAACGCCTGGCAGATCGCCGCAAGAAGCGGCCGCCGAAACGGAAAAGGTGGAGCGGCAGACAACGGACGACAGGAGAGCCACGTGACTGGCGCCAAGCAGCGGAGAGACGCCGAAACACACCTCTCCCAAGCGAACAAGTGTGTTTCGGGCCCTCGCCGCTGCAATCGGTGTGCGCTGACGTCCAGGTTCCCCGAGAAATGGCTCTTTGATGCCCTGTGCTACCAGATCCTCGCGCTCGAACTCTGCGACAGGGCACTTTGCGGCTCCGTCGTCAAACTGCCAGGTTTTGTGAGTATAGAGGAGGCTAGGGTGCTTCAATGTCCTTCTGTTAAGGGTGATGCCACCCTTTGTAGTACCCGATGCCGACAGCACGCGCTCACGGGTAAAATACAAAGAAATCGGCGAAAACAAAATGTCGCCGTAGCACAGTCAGCGCCACGAGCACGTGCAGGGACACGTTCCTTCACGCGCTTTTGAACAAAAAATAAAAATAAAAGTGTGAGAAAATGGCCAGATGTCTCCACCCTAAGCCAAGCGCACATGAAGGCACCCTAGAGGAGGCTATGTCCAGACGCAGCCGACTCTTACTGTGCCTGCGATGTTTACGTTGCTTTGGTTGAGTTTGCGCCATTCAGAAAGACCATCTCAAAACCCACTTTAGTGCCCCTTTAACGTTCAACAAGTACAGTACAGGGGGCACAAAGCTAAGAAGGGGGATGTCACCTTGGCACTCCTTAGAATGTGTGGAAGGAAGGCAGTGCCGTGAATGACATCCTTTTGTCTCCTCGTCTCGACCGTCTTTAATGTGGTGGCGTTCGTTCCTTTCTACTACTCCAGCTGCTCGACGAGACAGAAGCGGTCAGCGGACGGAAAGAATTCCCCTTCACCATCCCGAAGGAGCTCGGCCACGAGACCAAGATTCTCGTGACCACCCCGAATGACGAAGACTACGACCTCAAAGTGGAGGACTCGAACGGCAAAGTCTGCACTGCGTGTAACGTGACCCTGGGAAAACAGTCCACCAACATAGACATGCCACGAACGAGCACGGTAGGAAAAAAAAATATCTGTCGTAGATAGGCAGTGCATATTCCGGTCTTAAACACCAACAAACATCCGTCCGCGAAAAGAATAAAAAAGATCCAAGAAAATCAATTAAAACAGCGATAAGCAGTGATGAAAACTGAAAGAAAAGACAATAACTGGAAATATTTTTTTGCATTTCGGCTAGGTTACGTAACGCATGTAAGTTAAAAACGCGAAAAAAAACGAGAAAAAAGCAACGCTAGCTAAGTAACGTTTTAATTATTGCAAAAAAAAAAAATCAGAAGGAAAAGGAAAAGAAAAAACCAAAATAAATCTTTTCCACTAACTAAAAATATAAATATGTAACTACTTTACATTTGCAGTAATTCTTTCTTCCGCATTGTTTTCGTTGATTAGACGGATTTATCAATCTGCGTTTAATTATGCATTTAGGTATGAAAAAGCACTATATTTTATAACTAGAGTTTTAAAACGCTCTATCTTTTTACATTAACGTTCTAAATATAGTTTAGTGGGCAACTTGTACTTGGAAAATTGACGCTGGATCTCGTTGAGTCTAACCGTCAAGTGTGTGCGATAGTGGGCGCTAAGGGGCGGGAAATGTCCTCCTTATAAACCGGTGCTTCAAACCGAAACTAAACCGGCAAAGAGCGCGTGTAATATTGACTCTTGCGTCTTGCGCCGGCTCCACGTGACCACGCCGCGAGTGACGTCAGCAGTGCGACGCAAGCGCAGAACGTATCGATCCTCGTACCTTTGCTCGTTTCACGACAACTTGGCGCACTGTGGAGGCTGGGGCCCGCGAACCAATAAGAGCGTCGGAGCGAGGCACGTGACACGACGTCAAGGCAGCACTTGTGTCACCACGCGAAATGCGAGGCCCAGAGGAACCGACTGTCGTCTGCTCCGAAACCAACCAACTTCGAATGAACGTCCACCGAAGCAACGTATCCTTCCGCAAGAATCGCGAGCACATCGGGAACAGTTCATGAGGCAGCCATACGCTCAATCTAGCCGCGAATCTGTGACGCGTGCTCATGCCAGGCCAAGGCCACGGCGCTGCAAGGCAAAAAAACAATCGAGCGGATACGAATGTGGCCTCACTTTTTTTGGCATAAATATTTCATTTCATTTCATTTCATTTTATTACCTCAAAGGCACTCGACTTGCGAGCGCATTACATCAGGAGGAAATTCATAACATACAATTAGAACTTCAAAACAGTATTTTCGCGTATATGCTATTTACATCTTAAAATCATACGCACAAAAATGCACTGGGGAAAGCTTGCACACAAAAGAGCAGGAAAAAGAACACATACATGATATAACATTGCAATTTCATATATTGCGACATAATTGAATGGGTGTAAACAAAAATTAACGTAAAAAAGATCAAGATGAAAATGCACAAATATACAACAGCGTGCAAGGCAAATAAATATCAAGGTAGAGACCGCTTACTAACTGCTCATTCCAATGTAGTGTTCACATTTTAACTTATATGCTGCTAGGTTAGCCTCCGATACAACTTCGTATGGCATATCGTTCCAATCTCTAATGCACATGACAACAGGCGATGAGGAAAATAATAGTGTGCGTGATTTGGGCGGCTGAATCTTAAGTTGGTGATCCGTTCTGGGTGATATATAGGAGGGCGGTTTGCAGTAGGTTTGCCTAAATGTTGATGCGCTATTGAAAATGGTATGAAACAGATATAGTCGTGACAGCCGTCGACGTTTTCATTTCATTTCATTTATTGTTCTCTCAGGGCCCGAAGGCATTACAGAGAGGAGTGGGTTTTTTTTTAAACGGAAACATATGAGTATAACGATACATAAGGCAAGACATAAAACAAAAGTTATTGAACATCAAAAAACTTAGTAATGGCAATTTTAAAATCAGTAGCATCAGTTATCTAGACTATGGGTGCAGGAAGGCGATTCCAATCTATTGAGGTCTGAGGGAGAAGGGACGCATTGAAAGATGAGGTGTTACTCTGGGGGACGCCCACTTTTAGATGGTGATTAGTTCGTAGCGAAATGTAAGATGGTTCTAAGAATAATGTTTGACGAAGTGTTGGATTAGAGTGAAAAATCTTCTGAAAAAGACAAAGCCGGGGTATTTTCCTGCGAAGAGAGAGGTTAGGCAAGGAAAGGGATGCTTTCATAGATGTGGCGCTGGATGTGCAATGATAGTTCGAGAGGATAAAACGAGCGGAACGATTTTGTATGGACTCAACAGCGGATGAAAGGGTGATACCGGGGTCCCAGATAGAGGCTGCATATTCCAGTTTAGTACGGACGAAAGTCTTATAGATTAGAAGCTTTAATGAAACAGGAGTAAGCGAAAGGTTTCTTTTGAGGTAACCTAGTAAGCGATATGCGCTATTAGTGACATATTCGACATGTAAATTCCAGGAAAGGTCATTGGTTAGATGCACACCAAGTCTACATTCTCAAGAGAATGTAGACCGAGGTTGTTTTTTAGTGACGTGACGCTAGTGAATGATGAATAGTCAGAGGTAATAAATCGGGCTGCCTTATTCTGGACGGACTCCAGTCTATCAACAAGGTATGCCTGATGAGGACTCAAGACAGCGCTAGCGTATTCTAGTTTTGGAAGTATCAGCGAATTGTATATAGGCAAGCAATTTAGTGGACGGAGGTGCGAGAGATATATTTCTTTTCAAGAAGCCGAGGGTTTTATGAGCACTTGCTACTATGCAATCTACCTCATAAGACCAGTTTAACGTTTCTGAAAAGTGGACACCAAGGTACTTGTAAACGGACACCCTGTCAATGTTGCGTCCTTGAAGGAAATACTGGGTAGACGATCTGCTTGGCGATGCGGAAATGTTCATGTGTTTACTTTTTGAGACATTAATATTCAAGAGCCAGTCGGTGCACCAAGTTCCGATCCTGTCAAGCTCATTTTGCAATATTAAATGATCGGATGTATCGGATATCCTTCTGTATATGACACAATCATCAGCGAAAAGTCTAATGGTGGACGTTAATGAAGAAGGAAGGTCATTTACATATATTAAAAACAAAAGAGGCCCAAGAACGCTCCTCTGCGGTACACCAGACGATACTGAACATTGACAAGAAAGAGAAGCGTTTATTTTTACGGACTGAGTTCTTTTAGAAAGGAAGGAAGCGATCCAGTTAAGAATGCACGGTTCGATGTGGAGTCGTGATAGCTTTAGGAGGAGGCGACTATGTGGGACAGTATCAAAAGCTTTGGCAAAGTCGATGAAGATGATATCGGTCTGGTGATTGTCATGAGTGTTGACATGAAAGTCAGTAATGAACTCGAATAGCTGGGTGACACATGAGTGATGTTTCCTAAAGCCATGTTGGTTTGGAAACAAAAAGTTGAATTGATCGAGGTGAGCGAGAAGGTGCGTGTATATGACGTGTTCCATGAGTTTGCAAGGCACACTAGTGAGGGATATTGGTCTATAGTTGGTAGGATTTGATGATGGACCAGCTTTAAGGATAGGTGTTATTTGGGCATGACTCCAATCGGCAGGAACAATGATAGAGTCGAGGCTCTGCTGAAAGAAATAGTGAAAGAACGGGAGATATCAAGTCCCTTGTTACTTTTAAGAGTTTTGAAGAAATTTGATCTTCTCCGGGACAGATACCGACTCGAAGGTTTTCAATGAGTTGGGAAATACCTTGAGGTGTAAAAATTAAAGGGGGCATAGGCTCAATGCTGTCTGAACGCAAAACGAAAGAAGGCCACGGAAAGCGTTCATCTGTAAAGACACTGGAAAAAAAGTTATTGAACGCGTTGGCTGCATCGCCATCCGAAAGTGGCACACCATTCTCATCAGTTAGATCTGGGTGGGCGTCCCTTTCCTTCGGATTAACGACACGCCAAAACTTTTGGGGGTCGGATCGCAAAGTATCTGGTAGTGTCTGGCCATAAAATTTCCTCTTGGCGTTTTATACTTCATGCTTGCACGTATTTGAAACAGTGTGGTAATTTGTCCAATGTAGGAATGTATTAAACTTCGTAGCATTCTGAAAGAGCCTTTTTTTTTTTTTTTTTATTCAGGAGTGTCTTTATAGATCGGGTGAACCATGGAGAGGCCGGATTCGATGCTATTGAAAAAGTAGGAATGTGACGTGACAACACTTCTTGAAGTTGACTTCTGATCAAGTTCCAGTTTTCATCGACAGAGCGTGATGCGTGGTTGCGCGTGTAGTCTATAACCAATTGAGCCATAGTTGTGTTTATGTCTACGGTGTTTGCACGTGAATAGTTGTGAATATTTTTCCGAGCCTTGGTGGAGCGTTGAACAGGGAAGGCTGTATTAACAGAAATAATCTTGTGGTCACTAATCTGGTCAATAATGTTGACGCCCTGCACGCACTGAGGATCTGTAGTTAGAAATAGGTCTAAGATGGCGTTATTTCTTGTGGGTTCAGAAACCATCTGGTGAAGGCCGTTGATACGTAGAGTTTGAAGAAAAGGGGTGATTATCATTTGAGCCCGTTCTCGTTTCGCCCTTCTCGCTTGGTCCTTCTCAAAACAATCATTCTCAAAAATACCTTATCACTTTGACCTGTCGCATTTGGCCCTTTCGCGTTTCGTCCTTCGTATTTCAACCACCCTCAATTGAGCCCGTTCTTTTCGCCCTCCTCACTTGGCCCTTCTCAAAACAGATATTCTCATAAATATCTCGCTTTAACCCAGCACATTTGACTCTTTCTACCGAAAATTTGGGTTTTTCGAGTAATATATATTCATAAATTCACTAATATTTTCTTTTGTGTGTGTGCCACGCTACCGGCCTACTCTCTCTGCCAATGATTTTAGTCGTGCGCCGTGATCGTCGAGAAAAGATACTGCCTGACAAAACAACAGACCAACTACTTATCGCAGACAGATCACATTCCGAAATGTCATCGTCTTTGAGGTGGCTCGACTTGTGACAATGCAACCACTTCTATCTTGAACATACATGATCTATTTCTGTTCAAACAGAGTTTCTAAGTTAAGTGTTCATCGTTCTTTCTTTTCTTTGCGTTCGTTTCGAGAAAGGAAAGCAGCTAGGCGTCATTGTACAAGCGTATTACGTTATCTTGTAGTGTTTGTATTTTTGGGAGCTGAGAAGTGTATTTGTGTGCGCGTTGGGGGGGGGGGGGGGGGGGGGGGGGGGTTACGAGAGATGTTCGTCGGTAAAAAATAGTATCCCTTTCTTCGAATGCAGAAAAATGGATTCGACCAAGCTAAGGGGTGGGGTTAGCTATATTTCGACTCTATATCTGATGGTATATATGTTGGGTGCCCAAGCAAGGTAAGACTCACGTACAAAGCCGGGAAGGTATAATGACGGGAGAAGCTTGCCAAGCTAGTCCGATTCGGTCGTAGCGCGAACGGGCAGTATGAAAATAAGCCCAGTTGCAAAAACAAAAACAAACAAAAACAAAACAAACAAACAACCGAATTGGATCTTATGAGAATGTTCCACCGACGCGGACCAAGTGAGAATAGGACGAAATACGCAACGTCCAAATGCGAATGGGACGTTTTCAGATAACGGGCAAAATGAGAATGGGCCCAGTTGAGAAAAACCTGATTCGGATTTTATGAGAAGGTCCAAACGAGAAGGACCAAATGAGAATGGGACTAAATGCGCAAGGTACAAACGCGAATGGGACGTTTTGAGATACACCCGAAGAAAAGCACAGAACTGAAGTGGGTTAAGACAGTTGTTATGGAGTTGAAGACTCGACCAATTGATACCGGGAAAACTAAAATCCCCAGCGACGACAAGTGGGTGATTAGGAAATGATTTAGTTATGGTGCCTACGGAATTATAGAAGCATTCATTGAATTCATCATTCTGCGAATTCGGAGGACGATAACAAACACCGAGGAGCAGAAATCGGAAGTCCAGTTGCAAGCGTACCCATAACATTTCTAGAGGCGAAATGTTTTCAATGGCCGAGCAAGTAATATCCTTTCTAACAGCGATAAGAACGCCGCCTCCTCTTTGTGTCGTTCGGTCTTTTCTATAAAGGTTATAAGTATTAGATAAGATAAGTTCGGCACTGTTGATATCGGGGCATAACCAAGTCTCCGTTTCAAATATGATATCTGGTTGACAGCTTACGGTGATGTTTTCAAATTCTACTTGTTTTGAAATGATGCTTCGAAAGTTGGCTAGTAAAAATGATAATCGGGGTAAGTGTGCAATGTCAGTACTAGAACTTTGAGCAAGTCATTCGTTGGAAGCGCTAACAGGGGAACGCCCTCCGAGCTGAAAGACGGTTTGGCTGGAATGGAAGTAAACATAGATCTCGTTGTTTACGTATAGCTTATCAAACTTAATATTGTAACTTGTTCCTTCATCTCGGTACACAGAAGCGCACTCCCACAGTTTTTGTCGCGCCAGCCTGGTTTTATCGGAATAATCTTCCGAGATCGACACTTTTGGTGAAGTTACGTTTTTCAGTTTGGAAGCGTTACGAAGTATCTCCTCTTTACTTTTGAAGTTCAAAAGTTTCACAATAATCGGCCTCTGGAAACCGTCTCTCTTGCGACCGATGCCATGCTATCTTTCCACCTCGCCCAAGTTCACCCCCAAATTTCTTGTTACGAACTCACGTATGATTGTCTCCGCTTGGTTCCAAGTTTCATTATCGCTCTCTGGTAGTCCCTTGAATATAAGGTTGTTCCTCCTTAACCGATTGTTTAAGTGATTGACAGCATTTTCGAGAGACTCTGACTGAATTTGCAAGGAAGAAGTGTTTTGTTGAAGCTCGCCCAGAGTTGACTTCACCGTGGTTAAGTTCTCGTTTGATGACTCTAATCTCTTCCACTTTTTTCTCCAAATTACCAACGCGGACTCCCAGACCGGCGATACTACCCTTTATTTCGTCTAGCTTTTTTGAGTTCTCAAGCTGATTTTGGGCAGAGTTAGCAATCAGGGCATCGATTGATACCCTATGTTGGTCAATCTTTTCCGAGTTAGTCGGGGGCCCGGGGTTTGACTCGACGTCGCCCGCATTTGACAAGAGCATAAGCATGACAGATGTAACGACAAGTAGCTTCAGACAACCCGCATCACAGAAACGCTGAAGGTACAGGCATTTGAACATCGGAAAGTGTTTATCTCTGGTTTTCCTCGGATGAAAACAGCCAACCCGGGCTCTGTAGGTTGCAACATCAACGCCCATCTAAGCACTCAGGGGATTCACGGCGTTACAAAACGCGCCCTGTCTGTGTGTTTCTTCGACCTCGTCTTTCGTCCTTTTTTGCGCTGTTCCCTCCTAACGTTACAAAACGAAGCAGAAAATGCCCTGTTTTGGGCTTACCTGCAAATTCGGAGTGATTAGCACAGAGCTTGGGCCGCGAATCCCGCAGATACTCCGGTGCTGGCTTCTTTTGAAGGCCGCGCCGCTATCCCGCTGTGCTCCGATGCTCTTGCGATGTTGTCCGGCACACCGGACGGTAGAGGCCGCTTGCGCAGATCAATGCAGGCGAGTGGTGACGTGGTTCGTGATAGGAGGGGGCGTGTGGCGTCCGTTGAAGAAGTCTGCAAATTCGGGGCGATTAGTATAGAGCTTGGGCCGCGAATCCCCATAGTTGAAACTCATAAATCTCCATATAGTTGAAACTCATAAATTTGTGACTACTCACTCTTTATTTTTCATATCTTCTCGTTATAAAGGGAATCGCGCGAGTTGAATTGCCGTTGAAAGAAAAAAAAAAAAAACACCTAGAATTATTTTTTGTCGCGGAGGGCTTTGTTGCTTTGGCAGTAACGAGCCCCCGGTGGCCTCGACAATGGAGTGTTATCACATGCCTTGCTCCAGCGCCCTTATTTGGTCCCGGAGGCCGCAGCATCCACAGTTCGCGAAGTTATCATGAAACGGAGTTAGGAAAGGCAGTAAGCAGCGAGTCTTTTTAGAGCGCAGCTCTTAGGGGCCCGTTTCCGGCTTGAGCGGCGTCGCCGTCGGCGTCGGCGTCGGCGTAACCGCGCGGTGCATCATGGGAAATGTCCCTTAATGCACCGCGCGAGCCCCCCACCAAGGTCACGTGACCTCGTGGGGGGTCACGTGACCCCCCGAAGTCACGTGACTCCCCTGAGGTCACGTGGCCCCCTCCTCGAGGTCACGTGACCCCCGCCGATGTCGCGTGACCCCCCGATGACGTCATCGTCACTGATGACGTCACCGGCATCCACATCGTCATCGTCATCATCACTGATGACGTCACCGGCATCCACATTGTCATCGTCATCATCACTGATGACGTCACCGGCATCCACATCGTCATCGTCATCACTGATGACGTCACCGGCATCCGCATCGTCATCGTCATCATCACTGATGACGTCACCGGCATCCACATCGTCATCGTCATCATCACTGATGACGTCACCGGCATCCACATCGTCATCGTCATCATCACTGATGACGTCACCGGCATCCGCATCGTCATCGTCATCATCACTGATGACGTCACCGGCATCCACATCGTCATCGTCATCATCACTGATGACGTCACCGGCATCCACATCGTCATCGTCATCATCACTGATGACGTCACCGGCATCCACATCGTCATCGTCATCATCACTGATGACGTCACCGACATCCGCATTGTCATCGTCATCATCACTGATGACGTCATCAGTGACGTCACTGATGTCGTCACCGGCATCCGCATCGTCATCGTCATCATCACTGATGACGTCATCAGCGACGTCACTGATGACGTCACCGACATTCGCATCGTCATCGTCATCATCACTGGTGAAGTCATCAGTGACGTCACTAATGACGTCATCGGTACCCGCATCGTCATCGTCACTGATGACGTCATCAGTGACGTCAGTGATGACATCATCGGCATTGGGGGTCACGTGACCCCCAAGGTAACGTGACCCCCCCCTGGTTAGTTTAACCCCCCCCAGTGCCCTTCCCTCCTCCTCCTCAAGAGCTGCGCTCTAATTCGGCGTTACAGGGAGTTGTAAGCGGCTTTCATTTTTTTCTCCTTCTTTTCTCTTACAAAATACAAAAAGAAAAGTGGAGTTGTTCGCCTTACGACAACTCTGCGGCGCTGCCTTCAAGGTGATTTCCTCCTCGCGTGCCGCTGGTCCTCGCTCTTTTACCTGTAGTCTGGCCGCTTACTGTTTTGGCGCCGAAAACGCAAGGTTTCACCCTGCGTAGGAGGCTATATGCATGTTCTACGCCATTATTTAAGAGTACCGGGTGATGTCTTTCAGACCAACACCTGGAGATTGGTCGTAACGCCTAAAGCGGCTAGCATCGCCGACATCACGGTCGTGGTGCTTTCCAAGCAGCGGGTTCCTGGTCAAGACCCCATCCGAGCCGAAAGCAGTGTCGAGCACAACAACCAGCAGACTCGCATCTACACCAAGGTCACCAAAGGTACCGCTGCGGTCCTGGGTGCCTTGGTCACCGCCACGGTCACCTTTGGCGAACCTGGTGGAACTGGCGAGACGCTTCAACTTCTGGACAACGGAATAGGTACGGCTGATGCAGCGTCTGAGCATACGCCGTGTTGACAGCAGCGACACCTTATGATGTACGCTTAACTGAAGTAAAATAACTAAACACCGTTACTCAAAAAGTAACTGGGAGAGAGAGGAAGCTCGTCAAAAGTAATTAAGTGCAAAACATGAGGAAGATAACACAGAGAAGGGGACGGACAACATCATTGTTGCTTGTCCCCTTCTCTGTGGCACTTTCATCGTGGTTGATACTGTTTACCAACGTTACTAGAACAACTCAGCTGGGAAACTGCCATGGAGCCTGCTCTGAAAAAGTGGCACCGATCCGTACTCGAGAACCGAGCTAATGGCGACCGCAACGCCACCATTTCTCCCGTAGCGGCCACTCGGGGAACTGCACGGCTGTTTGTGTTGGTTCGGGAGAACAGCATTCGATAGCATCCGCTGTGACTTCAATTTTGGCATTAATCGGCCATTTGGGCGCCGAAACATATACGGTGGGAGGGGTTTTAGGGATGCTGACCCGCGTCTCTTAAGCGGACGCGGCGCGAATTACTAACGAAATTGGACGAACCCAGGTCGGAACGGGCTACCGGAAATCACCGGTGAGACACGCTTGCATAAAATCAATATTAATCCTGCCGCAAAACCTTGTAAACTAAATATTTTAGAAAACAACACGCGCCTGTTATTTTGTATTAATCTCCAATAAAAGTTCCTACAAAAACAGGTTTTTTTTTTTTTTTTTTCGTTGGTGTTTACGCAAAAACATGATATTCTAAAAGCTCAAGGGAACTACAGTAAAGAAAAAAGATTGAGCAGCCATCTTCGCACCTCGAGCCTGGGAGTTTCGGTACTCTGGGAACATTCAGTGACTCTTGCAGTAGCCATATCAGGAAACTTTTCATGTTTCAACTCGTTGCTAAACGGTGTCGCTGTTATCGTATTTAGCTCTGTCTCGGTGGACGTCAGCGGCCCAGGTTTCAACGGTGAGTTTCCCAACTGAGTGCTCTAGCAACATTGCGGTTTACCAACACGCTCGTTTTGTACTTAACTAATTACCAGAGATGGCAAAATTAATGTTCAAAAGTAATTAAATTACATTACTCATTACTTTTCTCAGAAATAGGCGAATGTATTTAAATTACGTTACAAATTACCGAAGACTAAAAGTAACTAATTACTTAACAATTAATTTTGACAAGTAATGAAATTACTTCGAACTTACTTTACAATTCCTTCAGGTAGAAATTCGTGCCCGTGACGACGGAAGTGTTAAACATAACGTAGAGTTTCTTAAAATTGGACTAAAACAGATAGCTGACCGGCTTTTGCTCTTCATTCAACGGTTCAGTTGATCGTTCAATGGCGGATGTGATTCCGTCCTCCCGATTTTGGAGAATTCGTTCCCTTCGATTGATCGGGCCATAGCAGGTCGTTTTTACATGAAGTCGTAACGACTGTTATGAGGTCTGCTAAACTTCCTCTTATGCAGCTTTTGGCGAACTGCCCCTTCTGTGGCTTCCCAAATCCACTTGGCAAAAGGTTGAGGAAATGCCTATAACCTCTTTCTTCCGACTCCAACGCAGTCGAATCGTTTTCTCTCAAAAGCACTGGTCGACCCACTCCCGGACATCTTTCTCGGAGAGTCTTGCTTCATAACACCACAAGTGTGCGAATTGTCGCGCGTTGTCACGAAAAAGAGGCCGGGTGTTTTCTGGGGAGAAACGCCACCATAGAAGGAAAGGGGGGGGGGGGGGGGGGGGGGGGGGCGGGTGCCGCCTGAACTGTGTCATTCGCCAACGAACCAGCGGCTCTGCCAGCGGGTTTGCTCCTTCCTGATGTAACTTCCCAAGATGAGCCTGTTTTGCTCGCGTTTTGCCGTTTTCGACTACATTACGTTCACGCCTAAGCTCACAGTGCGAGGGTAGCTACGCGCCTGTCAGACCAGTCAATCGCTTCCCTTTCATGGTTTGACTTCGCTGTCTGCGCGTGGGTATTGGAGTGGGGGGGGGGGGGGGGGGGAGGCATCATCAAGTGGCGGAAGACCGACGTTACTGGAAACCTTTTTCTTTGTCCACTTCGCCTTTCGACCCCGCCTTTGTGTGTGTTGCCTTGCTCTCGACTCCCGGGTCACTTTCACAGATTTTGATCTCAGATGGGCCTCGGAAAAAAGGAATTACGAGAGTAATGGGTGTTTCCCAAAAATTACGGCCTGAAAGTATTTCATTACATTACTAAATTACAAGCAGAGAAAAGCAATTCATTACGTTACTCATTACAGCAAAAAGTAACTTAAATGCAGCAATTTCATTACAGTAATGTCATTACTGCCATATCTGCTAAGTAGCACGTATATTACTCGTCACTGCGATTTTCAAGGAACGCGGTACCTCAGCCCGAAATTAACGCACTATTTCCTCATTACTTCAAATATGTCGTTATTAAAATAAGGACACCTAGCTACTACACATAACAGAAGAAAAACAACTCCAGTGGACGTTTCGCTTCCCATACGCAGTGCGAAACGTCTACGGACGTCTTTTGGACTACTTTTGCACCCGAATGTGTCGTTTTTATGAAGCTGTAGCCCAGGCTTCAAATATTTGCCGTCGTTAATAATCCCTCGCTTTTTAACGCGTTCATTTTTATGGATAACTGGGGCTGTACTGACCTACATTGAGTACATAGATTTTGTCCCTATCTAGCGTTTTCTCGTAGTGAAAATTACACGCGTGAGCTTGGGTGAGAACTAGGTGCGGTGCTTGCGTTGCGCACGTTTCCTTTTAGAAATAACTAAACATCGTTAATCGTTACTTCATCAAAAAGTAACGAAAATATATTACTCGAATTCCTTTTCTTAAAAAAGCAACTACGGTAGTCACTTCGTTACCAATAAAAAAAAGAAAGAAACAAGTAGAGCGCTACGTATAAGTCTGCTGTGAACGCATCATGTGACTACACGTCAAGCAGGTCTACGTGGATGGATGACGTAACCGACGTTGGAGAACATGGCGGTCTTGCCGCAAGGATGAAGCCGAAGGTTCCATCGCCAGCAAATATAATGTGTCCGCGATAGTCATGCGTTGCTCAAAATGCAAATTCTAGGGCATGGTTAACTGGGCTTTTTAACTCAAGTTTTATCTTTCTTCGCGGTGTGACCTTATTAATTAAGGTCTGGAATTGATTTCTTCGATATCAATGGATTAACTTGTGTTTATTGGCTCTGGAACGTAGTCTGCAAGCCCTCTCTGCGTTTTTCATACTTGGCTTAGACCAGCGCATAGAGTCGTTTCTTTCACTTAGTGTTTAGAAACAAATTTCTCTTTTCTCGAAAGAAAATAAACAACAGATTCCCGTTTTTTGTTTGTGTCCTGATCTAAAGGCGTGGATGTTCACTGTGTCTTCAAAAGTTAGGATCTGGACGTGCTCCTTGGGCGCAGGGGCAGACAACTTGAAAGATGACGGCGACTACTCTGCGTTCTTCACGCAACTCAAGGGCGCCGGAAGGTACAGCGTCCGTACCGACGTTAGAGTAACGAAGAACACGCGATTAGGCCCGTACAAGGGAGCCAAGCCCCAACCTGCCGAACCGTCTACACCATCTGGACGTTCTGGACCTCCTGGACCTCCTGGAGGGTCCGGAACATCCGGGTCATCTGGATACCTTGTAACATCCGCTTTCGGACCTTCTACATCATCCGGACCTCCTGGACCTTCTGGAGGGCCCGGAACATCCGGGTCATCTGGATACCTCGTAACATCCGCTTCCGGACCTTCTACACCATCCGGACCTCCTGGACCTTTTGGAGGGCCCGGAACATCCGGGTCGTCCGGATCCCTCATAACATCTGCTTCCGGTACCTCGCCTCCATATCAATTCGTTACCAAGCTCTTCAACCCAGGTTAGACATGCCCACGTGTTGCGTCGTATTTGCACGAACTTCTTAGAAAGCCTGGAACAACTCAGAGCATAGAGAGCGTTTGCAATTTAATGACGGGCGCCTCTTTATTTATTTTATTTATTTCATACTGCGGACCTTTAAAGGTCCAAGCAGGATGCCGAAACAAAAATAACGCTACATTAACAGTCACGCAACACGAGGCAGTTGGCAATAGGGAGTTTTCGTAGACCGCGTTTCCTCCTCAGCTAAGCCCTCCGCAACGAAGAAGCCGCTACTGCGCCTGCGCGCCCATGGCGTTGACTATAGAGTTCAGGGTGTCGTAGCCGGTTGCAGAGAACATTTAGGGACGGCGAAAACGAAAAACTCCCTAATAATATAACGCTACATTAACAGTCAGCTACATTAGCAGTCACATTAACAGTCACTACAACACGAGGCAGTTGGCAAAACACAAGTCAACGAAAGTCACACGTCACAAAACGCAGTCAACGCAAGTCACGCGGAAGCACAAGCGTTGTGCATGCGGAGTTGCACGAACATACAGGGCAACGAACGATCAGCTCTCAAAAATGCTGTTTTTTTTTTTTTTTTTGTTTGTTTGTTTTTTCGCCGAAAACAGACGTCAAGTTTGTTGCAATGAGCCGTCTGTCCCAACGGCAGAGGATCGAGTAGTTTCTACTAAATCCCCGAAGCCAAAACCACGTCGCTGAAATGAAACGCCAGAAAGTAGATCACTCGTATATGCACAAGAGCCACCCAGTCGAGCCATTAAAGGAACTGTGCAACGCTTTTAACGTTGAAAGAAATTGCATCTTCTACTTCTGACATTGCTTACCTTGTCACAAAGGACAGAAAACACATCTCCTTCCTTCAAAATGTTGCGAATCCGCCGTATAATCGCGAGGCGAAAATTAGAATATTTCCCGACCTGCAGCCGCGAGTGGCGGCCATGAGAACCACGCGGCATGACGTCAATGGGGGACTTATAAAACGATAGCAAGTTGTAAAAATACTTGCTCGATAAAGGATCATTTTTCTATAAATCTTGTAGTTCCAACATAAATATAAATGCGTCAAAAGTCTGGTATCATCGACTAAATCTTTATTATACGGAGTTTTAGTGGCACCATACATCCTAGGCCCACAAGACCGTCAGCTCTATTAGCTACCACGAACAGCCGCCAGAAGCCGGAGGGGAGAGGGGACAGAGCCGGAGGGGGATGGCCGGACCCGGACCTTGGCACTTTCCTCCTTTCGCCATGTTGATCGCGCTGCGTAAGCTCGTGGTCACGTGGCGACGAGCGGGTGAGTTCTCGCTTCTCACTGATGGCTCTAGAGAGGGAGCTCCACCGGAACCCCGGGCGTCTCCCATTGACGTCACAGTGCACTTGACTCGGAAGATGGTGAAGCAGTTGAGAGGTGCCGAAAACATCAGACTGTGTCGATTTTTAAAATAAAACTAGGACATGTGGGCAAAAGCTGTTTTTTTGTTCCTTACTTCAGAAAGGTCGAGACACTAAGTCCCAAATTATTTAAGCAAAGCAATGAAATTGTTGCACAGCTCCTTTAAGGACATCGAAGGATTGCGCTCTTTATCACTTCCGGTCCTTCCTTCCTACTTCAAAATTGGGGGATCGGTGGCCGCCAGTGTGTTAGGACACCACAGCTCAGAGCGCGTCGAGCGAGAGCTCGCGCTGCATAACCCAGCAATCCTGGGATCAATCCCCACCGCTCCCCGCTTCGATCTGGATAGTTATTAGGAGGTTCTAGTAGATCGTTTTCAAAGGCCTGCTACCGCTACGGTCACGCGCTTCAGAGCATGCATTAAGGCCGGTTCAGACACTTGCGTTTGAGAGCGTTTGACTGCGTTGCGTCGAGGACCGAAAGCGAGTCACCGGCACAACTATGCTTCGTATGAAGCGTGGAATCCAATTCAAGGAGTCATCTTGGCAAACGATATAAGCAGCAGGGATGTCCTGGTTTCTCGCTGCCGCAACGCAGTCAAACGCAGTCAAACGCAACTGTCTGAACCAGGCTTCAGAGTGGCAGCGCGAGCTCCCACTACAAATAGCGTGACCCGAAAACACGATCTACTAAAACTCTCTATTGTAGCGGCTTGCGCTCGTATCGTTACTGCGTGGTGCACGTTAAAGACGCCAGGCAAGCGGTTGTACTGTGCTGGCTAAATTTCTCGTCTACAGGGTAAACCACCGCCGCTGCTCCTTGAGCTGTATATATTTTTTTTTATTTAAATTTTTTTTTTTGGGGGGAGGGGGGGGGGGGTTAGGGAAAGGCGAATAGGTTAGAAACGTTTCGATTCCGGTATGTAGGCCTTTCTCAGTCATAATACTTCTACCGGGACCGAAACGTACTTGCTCTTATTGTTTTTGGCCCCAGGTTCGAACGCCCCTGAGAAATGTTTAATTCTTCTCTATTCTTCGTGGGTACATGTGTTAGTATACTCGGGTTAGGCCTGTTAGCAAAGCTTTAATATGCACACATGGAACGGTTGGTGCTGAATTGTGGAATAACACTAGGAGCTAAAACCGTCAATGGTCTAAACAAATGTTTTATGCTGTGAATCGCTCGGACTAAAGCACGTGTATAGTGCCAACGTTACGTTTAGAACAACGACCGTTAAAATATCGTTCGAAGCGTATGACGATGGACCCTTCACATATGGCGAGTTTGTTTCCGGCTACGTAAGCAGACCGTCGAGCTTTTGTCGAGTTGTAAAAGCTGTTGTAGGTCTGAACAAACTTTCTATTGGGGAGGAGATCTAACCACCGCGTCCATGGCGGTTCCATTTAGACTATACCCGTGGGGATAACAACGTGAACTATGTGACCATGTATCTGACGCAGCGCTCGGCTCACGTAGTCGAACGATGTGTCGTCGTTCGATTGGGGCTCCTCTCCAAAGTACCGGTCGAACACTGATGTAGCACTGGTGTCCATTCTGCGGCATAGCGCTCGATGAAGGAGGAAAACAAAAAAACCCAGTTTACATGGCTTGTGTTGAGTAAGCACCGGAAAAACTAGCCTGACAAAGCGCCCCCTATGGTTCGATCTCCTCGCCGATGCCAGACCCATGCAACAGCATTATACACGTTCATGTTTCGATCGGTTTCGAAAAGGTGATGCCATGGCTTGTGGGCCATCCGCGGAGTGCAAGAAGAGGAAAGGTCACCACGTGGCATCGAACTCTGGACCCGCTCCTCACGCCCGGCAGACGGTGAGCTCATTCGACATCCGGTGTCCATTTTTAAGGAGTTTCCGGCTAATTGAAAGGCCGGCGGCCAGACTCGAGATTCTGCAAGGCAGAAGATCGTCCTCCACATGGGGGAGGAGGAAACAGGCAACGGTGGACAGGGTAGAATCGGGAGAGAAGGAAGAGGGGGAAAAGTGGAAAGCGCGAGCTGGTCGTCGGTCTTCGACGCCGACGATTGGTTCGGCCCCAAAGCGTGCACGGGGACAGTAGACGATCACTGAACCTTATATATCGTAGCAAACTTTCAGTTTACTTCGATTATACCCTATCTGAAAGTGGAGTGCTTGAACCATTACTCTCTCCCTCAAATTTCTATGTAGTTACGCCAGATTTGGGAAGTGCTGTGGAACGCGCCGCGACCCTGCTCAACGCCATCGAGAGTGTTTAAAGCCCGTGCACTAGTATTTTGACGTCGTTACAGTGGAATCAAGCGCCGACAGAGATTGGACAGGGGGTGCAGAGTCGGCGTTCGGTTTGTGTGCTCACTGACCGGAAACGCGAGTCCCCGTCTAATGTTGGCGCAGGGCCCAATCTGTGCCCCGCTCTGGCCACCCTAGGGTGACGTAGAAAACCTTGCGTCTTTGTCATGCAATAGGAGGTGTTCGCGTGCGCCGCCATCTTGAATCGCGAAACTTCCGGTACGCGGAAAAGCATTGTCTTGCACCCGCCACACCGCTAGGGGAAGCTCGCGTTTTAACCGCGACCGTGTATCATCAGAGAATTTCAGTAGACCGTTTTTCTATATCCGCTCCGCTCTAGGGAAAGCGGAGTTTCTAGTACGCATGCGCGGCTCACTCTGGGACTGAGCGTAGTTGACGAAGTGAGCGGGTTGAGAAAGCATGTTCCACTCTCGGCGGAGTCTTTGAAGACGGTGTTTTCGTGGACACATGTTCGCAAAGGTAGCGCCACTGCCACTTTCCATGATATGAAGCGCGCGCGCGGTACAGTATTGTGCATCCTAAATCAGCAACCATCGGCTGCCTCCGTCGTAAGATCCCGGCGCAATTTCAAAGAACATCATCATTACTGGCGCAGTCAACAGTATTGCGTCAGCGGACCCCGGCAGCGTGATCTCCTCAGCGGAATCGGCGGACAGCCACTTGACGCGGCACTGGTGGAGTCTTCTAAAGAGAAGACTGGACCACCGAGCTGCTTCGTGGTTGACAGGGCTATCTCGGATCCGATGCCGCCCCACTCCAGCGAGAAACGCCTGAATCTACAGCTCGAACATTATTTTCGTGCCTGACTGTTCTGAGCAGCTGGCTGCATCTGTGATCCAGCGGCAGTCGTTGACCTTGCGGTAAGGTGATTCTTTGACGTGTGCCCGTCACGGATATAGACAGCGCAGAGCGGCAGATGCCGGTTCTAACTCCAGAGCAGGATAGGGTTCGGAATAGGAATGTTGACGGGCCAGGTGAATCGTCACCTTCGAGTAGATTAGTGACAAACTCGCAGACACAAAGGGACGGGAATGGAGGAGTCTGATCAGGCAGCTCACTCGAAAAGGAGATAGAACTAGTGAGGGAGAAAGAACGGCTGCTACGTCTTGAGCTAGAGCGAGAACATCTACGCTCAGGGAACCGAACGCGAGCCAGTGGAGGCGGCATGGAGTTCAACCTCCGAGATTAAGTTTTAAGCTTTTCAAGATTGATGAAGCGAGTACTGACTCCCATGCCGTCGTCCGATACGTTAGCACCAAGCTGGTTCGACTCGGTGGAGAATGTATTCGAGCGGTATATCGTCCCTGAGGGGCTCATAGGATATTTTTTCCGACCTTACGGAGAGCATGCGTGCACTAGTGAATAGGCTGAACGTGGGTGAGAGAAGTGGGTATGGTGGCGGTCAAAGAACGGGTGTTGTATAGACCTCAGACTTCCGCAAGCTCAGTTTTGGAAGCCCTTTATGGACACCACCACTTCTTTCAAGGAAAAATACGAGAACCCAATGCGGGTCATCATAACTGAAAATTTTTGGGTGAAGTTTTTTAAATGCAAGGTATTGGGGCACCTTTCCTGCAAATGTCCACGGACGAAGACACCAGACGATGAACTTCTGTTTCAGAAAAAAAGAGTAGACGCCGAGAAAGTCACGGTGGAGGAGGACTCCAGCCGTGAGCCCGACAAGGTGACGACCGATGTGGGCACGACCGGCGATAACAGCTTGGACCACCGAGGTCAGAAGAGGTCTAAGCCATCAATTTACGAGGCGCCTCAGATTATTTTACAGGCCGACGACACGAAGCGGTCGTCGAAGAACAATAACAGCTGCGTGCCTGTGCATGCTGGCGTTGCCAACAAAAATGAGTTGAACGTCTCGCGTGCGTGGAGTACGTCCCAGCGAGCCGAGGATGACCACGACGAGCAGGTGAACGTCGACGACGAAGGGCCGTACACTTTGCCTGGGCGGCAGACGTCCCGGTGATCTGAGGACGACCAATGTGTGAACTTTGACAACGTTGAGGCCGATCCCGACAACTTACCTGGGTTGCAAGTTCCGGCAAGCCAACGACGATTATACTGAAAACTTGGGCGTTGGTTACAAGGAAGAACCGTGGGTAACGCCTGGGGGGCAGACGTTCCGGCAAGCCGTGGACGACGACTGCGAGAACGTGAACGACGGCGAAGGACCGAACTTATCGCCTAGGCGGCAGGCGTTTCGGCGGGCCGACGATGGCCACGACGAGAACGTGAACGCCGACGACGAGAAAGAACCGAATATCTTGCTTGGGTGGCAGACGTTCTGGAAAGTTGATGACGACCACAGCAAAAACGTGGGTGTCGACAAGAAGTCGGACATCCTCTTAGGGCGGCGTACGTCACAGCGGGCCGGTGAAGATGTCGGGGAAAGCGGGAGCAGCGACGAGGACGCCGTCTTGAGGTGAAGTCGTCCCAGGATATAGCTAGGGAAGCCGATGAACACTCAACCACCTGCCAGCCCTCCACGTGTGAGAGACCTGCGAGTGCAGAAGACCTAGACAACGACGACCGCCTGCGAGGCCCATTCCTGATTCGTAAGTCGGGACAGAGTGTAAAGTGTCGGCGCTTTTGCGCGGAGATGTTCCGGAACCAGCTATACCGATGGAAGCCCTGTCGAGATCTGGATGGCTTAGTAAGCTGTCCGCGAAGAGACCTAGACTAGGAGGCTAGATGTTGCGCTAGGTGTTGCGCAACACAAGATTTGTCACTTCTTTGGAGCCTTGGGGGGGGGGGCAGAGTTGGATTCACCTCACTAGTGTACCATATAAATCGGTGATGTGAAAGTTTTTTTGTTTTTGTTTTTTGCTTTTGTTTCTTACGTACTGGGGTCACAAACTCTCTTCGAGTCTGACGGGTACGTGTTTGTGTTTTATGTTTAGATATTATATATTATTTTTGACATTTTGGGTCTAAAAAATATACTTAGTCGGGAGGTGTGAGAATCGACCCCGCCATCGCCGTGAATGGACACAAGAACAGGACTGAGTTTCGTTTTCTTTTCCATGCGTATTTTTGTTTGCTCGTGTGTCCCTGTGTATAAGTAGACCGACGGCGCTCGTGCGGGCTGGAGCAAGATCCATTTCTGGACGAGGACGACAGAGGAGGATGGCACGTGAGGGGGATTTTTTAGAGGGATTCGGGAGGACAGCTTGATTTGTAAATAGACGTCTTCTCCTTTCTCCTATCCGCGGAGTCCCGGCTGTTTTCCTTTTCGGGCAGCGACCATCGGCTGCCTCGGTCGTCGGGTCCCGGCGCAATCTCACAGGAAGAACATCATCATTACAGTGGGTTATGTGTTCTCACAAACGCTTACGCGAATGCTGTTGCTGATTCACTTGCAGCCTGGTTTCTTGCACTCAGGTCAGTCGGTGAGAAGGGGTGGGCAGGGTTACTACGGGTCGTGCAATTTTGGTGGGAAAAAACTAACGCATTTCACAGCGAGATCTGTTAAGGGCTCTTCCCCCCACTCGAAGTTATGTAGGACGTCCGTCTTCGCGGCGTGAGCCCGTCACACAGTGACATCACAAAGTCACGTAACGTCACGATGTCAAGGGACGTAAGGATGTCACGGCAAAGGCTGTGACGCCTTTTCGTCATACGAAATGTTTTATCATCGCTGTTAATAATTAAAAGTAACTTGACTGCGAGCAACTTGACGGTGTGAAAGTATACTCTTGTCGACCGTCTGTCTCCTAAAGCTATACCTTCTTACTTTCCGGGTTTGTCGTTCACTTTTAGGAAGAGCGTGTAAACGAAGAACTAAGCCTGGTTTCTTACGCCGGGTCCGTACAAGTTAAAAGCGACATCATGCGAGAAGACCTACCACCGGCGCCGATCCGCGACCTGGTTGTCTCGGAGGCAGAACTGAACGACGAAGAGATGACGGCGACGCTGTCCTGGACCTCTATGGGTGCCTACCTTGACAGTGGCCAAGGTAAACTTTATTAGTTACTTTCACGAAGGGAAGAAGCTGTCCGTCTGTTTTATGTCTTCTGGAAAACTCGACAATTATGAAACAAAGGTTGCCGAAAACTGGATTTTTATATGCTTGTGACTGCGGATGAGAAAACTTCATTTTGCCTGGTTTGTTCCGCCACCTAAAGGAAGGGCTCGAAACGAGCAGCTCAGTCGATTTTTATGTCCGGGTTAAAACGAAAGAAAAAAATGTTCTTAAAAGTAAAGTAAATTTCGGAAAGCAAACATATGTAGAGCTCTATACCTTGTTTCAGCTTTAGTTCCTACGCTGCGAGCTGATGGGACAAATCAAGCAATGTTGAAGTACGCGTTGTGCACTGGGCCTTTTCTGTTTATGATTGGTTCAGCGATGATAAAACATGAACAGAAACTTGACGGAACAGCGTCTGATTGGACCAATCAGCTTGTAGTGTCTGATGTGTCTAGACTTAACCATTTCAAGCGCTATGTACATGTACACCTAAAACCTTTGCTTTATATATGAATTTTAGCCAAATTCTACACTTTATTTCGGGCAACCATAGCTTGTGAAGAAGCTATCGTTGCTGAAGAAGAAATTAAAAGACGAAGAAGGAATGAAAAACTTAGGGAGTGACCGTAAACGAATTAAAGTTTATTTTGGAAAGACACAGCAAGAACGAGAAGCACAGCTGCAAGTAGACAGGATAGGTTTCAGTGACACACAACTGAAGGAAATATCACTACGAATTGAGGACACAGTAGCCGCACGAACAGAGAAAGAATTTGTAGAAAGATATTCAAAACGGAGTTGGAACGAAACAAAGCCAGATTTGGGAACAAATGCAAACACAGGTAAAAAAGCTGGTGGGATAAAGAAGCCAAAGCAAACCTACATAAGAGACTAGTGGCATCCAAGGAGCAAAAGCGTACTAGAGAAGAAATGTTGGGAGAACTCCGGAATGGATTTCGCAAGGATAAGATACAAGAAGATAATTAGTATGCGGTCCCGAAATGTTTGGAAATAGCCCGGACAATTCAACGACCGTTTTGGGTGGCATTTTTAGACATTCAGGGAACGTATACGATAACGTAAATCAGGAAATTCTGTGGACACAGCTAAAGGAACCAGCTTTAAATATGAAATTGGTGAGGTGTTTGCAGGAAGTGTACATGGACAATACAGTAACTATAGCATGGGAGGCTGAAATAACAGAGCCAGCTTGGTAATACTAATATTGTATTGCAAACGCGGCCCATGAACCAAGTGACCCAAGTTGAGCAGTTGGAAACACTCTCATATCTAGGCACACTACATTTCCATAACCGCGAGCATGGCCATCCGCCGCCTTGGCCACGGGAGGGACTCTCTTATTGGTGTAGACTCAGGTGTACACGCATGGTCGTTTGTTTAATGCGAAGGCTGAAAACTAATCGATATATAGACGCTGTGCAGCAGCTCTGCGTGTTAGCCGCCATAACCAACCTTCAGTTTTTTTCCCTCATATTCGGTTTAGTTCACTTCATCACTGCCATAGCAGGCCAGGTTACTTTCATTTGAGGTTCTAATGAGTTTTTCTTCCCAGCACTGGCCTCTGTGGAGGCTCGTCAATGACCGTTTCAGTGCCTCGGTATCTCGCTAAAACGAGAGAAGGTCAGCGATGGCTGCCGTAACCTGGCCCGTGTGTAAAGCGTCTATATCAGGGGTGGCCAAGCTGCGGCTCGCGAGCCACTTCGCGTGTAAAAGTGCGGCTCGCGGCTCTTCCCCAACCCCTCCCCCCCCCTCACTTCCCCAAAAAGAGAAATGGAATGCGTTTTAAATCGAGAGACAGGTTGCGGTTTGGTAGTCTTGTGCTACTGCTACATTGCGTACAGTTGGACTGCTTCTGGCTCGGATAGGTTTAAAGTAGTTTGAGTTTTGATTATTGCTCCCCGCGGCTCTTGGCCCCCCCTCCCCCGGCTCTTGGAAGTTTTGTGAATTTGTTTGCGGCTCTTAGGCCGGGTCAGCCTGGCCACACCCCTGGTCTATATACTGCTGGAACTGAAACGCAACTCACGGAAGTGAACAAATCGCCGCCTTTGCAGCTCAAGCCGTGGATATAAGGGCGGGTTCGCACCCCCGCGTCCTGCTCTTCACGTTCAACAACGCGACGCCGATTTCCGAGGAGGACGTTCTAGAAGGATCGCTGGAGCCCCTGGAGCCTTACAAGTGAGGAAACGGGGGAATCGGCTCGCTGAGACAGATCTACGCGCTCTTCTTCTTATTCGCGGCGGCGAGAAGTTTGCGTATTTGCGACTCCAGCGACTTATAGGGGACGCCACTATTGGGCAAATATGGCGGTCGAATCCAGGTCTTGCCGTGCCATCATCCAGCTGAACGCACAACGCTGGGGCACCAGCAAGTAAGCATTGGACTCAAAATTGGTTCCCACGCGTTTTATCTTCCACGTTTCGAACCTGCGGTGATGTGCTGGGGTAAGCCAACTTCCAGACGCTTGACTTTTTTCGAGGAAACGAGGAAAGGACTGCCCACTGTCCTTCCACGGTGCTGATGAACGTTGAGAAACGCAGAATGTCTGGCTCACGCGGCTGCATAGGTCGCGTGTAGAGCAACCTGGGTCACAAGGCAGTACTACGGTTACGACACAGTCACCGGTCGAACTGTTCTGTCGCGCAAACCACCGACAATATCTAAACACGGATGCCAGAAGAGACGAGCAGAAATCGCGAAAGGACCTGTTCCGACCAGTTCAGTGTTTTCCCGCTAGGTGCCGTTCGTTTTGCTGGAGTCGCGAATAGCCGCCTGGTGAAATTTTTTTCACAACCCAGAGTGAAGAAAGATCAACTTCCTTTGCTGGTGCAAGCACGTGCAATGGCCAATGTTCTGTGCAGTATGAAATTTAAAACATAACCGCGTGGGTAGCACGTGCACTATCCATATGTGAGAAAAACAGAAGCGCACCCTCGCGAACTTCTCACCGCGAATATAAAAACTTTCGAGCTTCACACGAATAGCATCCCCCCGACATATTGTGGGCCTTCTAATGTCTGGCATCTCCCCGCCTACATATAGTGGGGAACAGAGCGAGAGAATAAGGGAGGCTCGAGGGCGAGCAAGGGGTGTGACACGAGGTGGTAATTAGTTCGATCTTGAGTGCCGTATTGGTGTTCAACGTGGGGCCCGACATGAGAACTGCAGACAATTGCGTCAGTCACTGACCGCGCCATTCAATTTTGACTACTTTTGCTAGCTGCTCGCTCACTGTTGCTTGAAGGGGCCGTGCAATGATATTGGGTAGGAATCTTCCTGATATTACACAAGCTTACTGGCACTAGCGGGACCCGAGAATGCTCTAACCGTAACGCATGGGTCAAAAACCCGCGGCCCGCAAGGCAGTTTCATGCGGCCCCCGCACACACCAGAAAAGCACCCCCCTCTCCCTTTGCCGCATCCTCACAGCATAGACTCAAGGACCACACGACAGTTTTGACCTCCAACCAGGAGCACTTCCAACTGGCACTGCCCGGTATCCTTATACTTGGGCAGATAACGCCTTCACTTCCTTTAAGCCTTTTACTCGCCTGCCCTCCACCCTTCCCACTTCGTTACTTGCTGTCCGGCCCCCTCCATGTCGGCTTCGTGACAACTCACCCCGCCGCTGCGATCCCTGCCGTAACACCACTGACGATGAAGTGTCTTCATCGCCGTGCAATTCGAAGGATAAAACCGGTCTGTATCTTCTAGTCTCCCCTTCGCAAAACTTGATGAGAAAGTTGCGGTGACAACGCTAATGCGGTCCTCGGGAACTTCGTCATCAAGCTTTTTGCAATCCCCGCTGTGGCAATATCTAAACACGGCTCATATGCAATGATCACGAGCGCTGCGAGGGCATTCGATTTGGGCTCGTGACAATCGATGCGTCGACGTGTAATCGGGTATGGTGATTCGTGCCCAATCGCGGCGACGACGGGAATGGCCGAACATTATAACAATGTAAAAAACTTGAAAGAATACAACAGAGAGGACGAGGACGGGAACAGGACATCTTTTCGTTGAAAGATGTCCTGTTCCCGTCCTCGTCCTCTCTGTTTTATACTTTCAAGTTTTGTATCTATTAAAGGGGTATTCACACGAGGGAGAAATCCCGGGGATTTCTCCCCGGCACGCGCATCCCACGACGAAAACGCCAGGCTTTGCGATGTGCAAAAGCCTCGCGTTTTCATCTCGTGATGCGCGCGTGCCGGGGAGAAATCCCCGGGATTTCTCCCTCGTGTGAATACCGCTTAACCAACACGCTCGTTTTCAATTGTAAATTATAACAATGCGTGGAACTTAGAGCGCGCCCTGTGCTTGGCCATCCCAAGCGCGTGGCACGTTCATTGGCGGCGTTTAATCGGCTCCACGCCACGTGACCGCTTGTCCTGGCTGCAAATTGAGGGGGTAAACGCTGTTTGTTTTTCTCTGAATTTTCCTGCAACTGCCATTGCGTGAAAAGAAAAACAAAAAAACAAAAAAAAAAAAAACTTTTCGGCCTTTCTAATTTGGTGAAGCAGACCAGCGAAGCTGTATTCTGGTGGGAATGAAGTAATGGCCGGCCGCACGTCGGCAAGTCAGACTGGAAAGGCTGAAAAGGTTGCACCATCTATGAACGATAGTGGCAACGAGACAACCGTCAAGCCGTTTGTCTGGTTGCCGTCGTCGCTCATAAATGGCGGTAGCAGTCCAGAGTTTCGTGTCATCATTTGTTTACTGACGGACACGATACTGAAGAAGCTATCCCTTAACAGCTCCGCTGTAAAAACGCGTGTATTGTAAGTTATAAATACGTCAAGGAATGGTAGTAAGCGGTATTTACTGAAAGTACAAAAATTGCTGCATCGTCCCTTTAATGATTGCATATTTTTTTGGCTATCTTTTTCTCGTAGCTCGGTATTTTTCATTGCGCCCTGTAACGCCCGACAGAGACACGAATAGAAAAAAAAAGTGATTAGAGTGTCGCCATGAGTTTTCCCAATTCGTCTAAAGGCGGCAAGCGTGGTCATTTGTACAACGGCGTCTTCGTACTTTTACATTTCTATTGATACATTGCATAGAATAGCACGGTAAAGAATCTGCCTCTTCCGCGTACTCTGATCTCCACTCGCATTTCTCACGTCATGCGGAGGTGGCGATGGTGGCAGGAAAACCGCGGGCATGCGCAGATGCCTCGATTTTCGAAAGAACGCGTGCTTCTGCGCGTGTGCGGTGCCCACTTGCTGTAAACGATAACTTTTCACAAATAGTGAGTTGGAGTATTAGCCGCTCCAGCAACAGTGTTCCGTTGTTGGGAGTCCGTGTTCCCTCGTTTCGCGTTTTCGCTTGAATAGGCGGTAGCTCCCCGTACCTTTATTTCGCGTCTTTCCCGCTAGATCGCGTTCTCTTCTCTCGGAGATACGAATAGTACGTTACTAGCACGTGATGTCGTGGCACTATGCTGGTGGTCATTCGTTCTTGTCAAGAAGACAAACAAACAAACAAACAAACAAACAAACAAAACATTCATGCTGCAGAAGGTACTATCGTGAACACAGCTGGCTATGGCGCTCGAGCGGTGGCTTTTCATGTGCTATCAGCGGAGCTGGCCTACTGCCACTCACCAATGGCAGCAGACGGCCATGTCCCGGTCCCGCTTTTGTCCCGCCCAGTAGTATAGGGCCCCGAAAGAGGAATCACACTGGGCAATACGTCGTGCAAGTCTGTCTGCTCCTCGAGCATCACGTGCGTTTGTTTCCCCCCGACCTCAACCAATGATGACTCGAGATTGGCTGCCTCGTCGTCGAGTGTTCGCTACATGTCCTCTTTGCTGCCCCTTGATTGGCTTGGCCATCTTTGCAGACTGATGCGCAAAAGACTCATTTTTCTAAAGTTACTCGCCGTAGTCCTCTTGGTGATCAAATGCGCCTCCCGTTTTCGACAACTACCCCATCTGATGGGCGCGTAGCAGACGACGCCATGCACTTGCCAATGCTAATGGCGACGAGCACAACCAAAAACAACGCTGTGGTAGGCCTTCCACGATTGACCGCCACACGTTCACTATGCACGAATAGTGCTGAGTGGGATTATTTCTGCCTTCACCAACGGAAGTAAGAAAAACGTTAGACTGTAAACTTTGACTGTTCAAGGACGCGATGACTGCGAGCTTGCACCGTGCTTTTTAATCACCATCGAAAATGTCGTTGGCAATTAACAATCCTCGTCGTGACGTCAGATAAAGGGAACCACCGAGACATCTTGTGGCCAATAACCAGCTGTGTCCACGGTAGTGCACCCTCAGCAGCAAGGCCGCAATGGCTGCCAATTCAAGGCATGTGTAGATATATGAACCATCTCTCTCCCCACACGCATGTCGCGCGGCGCAAGGCCACAGAAGGTGAAGGTCAAGCTTCCTGAAGAGTTGGTCTCACGGGCCCAAGGCAGGCCGAACAGCATTTATCTCGGCATGCGCACGCTGAATGACAAGGGTCGCGCTTCCTCGGTGTCCAACATCGTCCCGGTGACGAATATCAAGTCGCCAAAGCCGGCCCCGCCGACGGTTCGTCCTCCGCATCTCACGTGGAAACCCAGACCTCACCCGCCGGAAGGCAAGACGGCCGTCCCGCCACCGGGTCAGGAGACCTCAGACGAGACTCCCGATACGGTGTCCATGTCCGAGAAGAAAAAGACGTCTTACGTTCCGCTCTTGCTGGGTCTTCTGGGAGCGTTCCTGGTGGCTATACCGTCTTGGCCATAGGTCTCTACACGCTCGTGGGAACCGGAACTGTCTTCGAAGGAACACAGGGAGTGACATCGTGGACGTTATTGTGATCGAGACCAAGGAAAGAGACGTTTTCAAGTCTGTGGCATCTGGGCGGCGCCATCTTGCTGCTGGTGTGAATAGATCGTCTAACAGTCAAGCATAGCCGAGGCCGCAAGTACGCCTCAGCAATGCTGGACTAAATATCAGACGATATACCCACACCGGCAGGAAGATGGCGGCGCCCATGGGGGCCGTACTTGCAAACGTCTATACTCCGTTTCACTTTGAGTCCGATTGCAGCCGATGCTTCGATCCGATGGAGCCAATCAACGCCAAAAAATGAATCGTCAAGGTGCTCGTCCTCTTTATGGGTTTACTATCGCCGAGTAAACCGATCACGCGCAGTGAATAAGCCTTGATCGTATGCTTTTGTTTCCTGCGTGATTGGTTTCGCCGACGATTTAACAAACTTATGAAGACGACGAGCACCGTGACTATGCACTTTTGACGCTGCTTGATTGGCTCCATCGGGTCGTATGCGGAACGCAAGTTCGTCTGCTTCTTTTGCAGTGTTGTGGTGACGTCAGAACGCCGAGCTCTGATTCGCTCTGATTGAAGGATGGCGGGTAGACCTCAAAGCAAGCTGCCTTGAAGTCTGCCCACTGTTCTTCAATGAGAGCTAATCAGAGCTCGCCATTCTGACGTCTACCAGCCCCTGGCAAAAGAAGCAGACGAGCTTGCGCTCCGCGTAGCGTAGGCTGCGGTCGAACTTAACGTGAAACGAAGTATAGCGAGGTGTCTAATAATTGTTTTCGTTTGTCCAGACGGCATTTTTCTCCAGTTACGCCTATCTTTTTTGTAATCAATTAAATCTTTAAAAAAATGTATCTTCGAAGTTTACAAGTAGTAAGGCTTTCTTTAAGGAAGTGAAGAGGATCCTCAGTTAGTGACGTTGTGCTGAATGTGGTATTCAATGAAGAGTTGGCAGGTGCTATCTTCGGAGTTTGCTACCTTTGCAAAAATCGTCTTTCTGCGCGCTGCCACCTTTGCTTGATGCGCTGTTCCTCTGCTGTGCGGGATATCAGACGCTGCGCATGCATCCACAGCTCAGTGACTCAGCGTTTTTCTCCCGGGTGATAAGCGATGCAAAGGCCTATACCTAAAGCACATTGATACTTCTTTTTACGAGTAACGACTAAAGTCCCTTGATACTTCTTTTACAAGTAACGACAAGCAATACATATGACAAAGCACATTCCGCTGGAACAAAATGGCGGCATTCAGTTCGAACCTCTGCTGTGCGCCGCCATTCGCTTCCTAAAACCTGCACCGTCACGCAGTCGGCGCTTCGAAGAATGTCGCCACTTGTAGGAAGCTCTTATCTAGGGACTTCAGTAACGACAACCAATACAAATGACAAAGCACCTTCCACTGAAACAAAATGGCGACGTTCAGTTTAGTCTTCCGCTGTGCGCCGTCACTAGATTCCTAAGACCCGCACCGTCACGCAGTCGGCGCTCCGAAGCATGTCGCTACTTGTAGGAAGCTCGTGTCTAGGGGCTTTACTGGGCAATAAGTTTGGTTCGACGGGTGGCCTCGTCTATATGAGGAATGTTAGCAACTCTGAGGCGGCCGGCGGCCGGAACCACAATGGACCTTTTCCGAGAAGCGTTCTGCGCTCGCGCGAGCGCCCGATGCCAAGCGGCGGAAGTCGGCACGAGAAATCGAGAGAATTCGGAAGGAGGCTATAGATCAGCGAGTAGAACACTTAATTGCAGCATATATATATATTTGTGTTACACAAAAAAAAAAAAGAAAGTGGACGGAAAGAAAAATACGACGTTTGCGTGGACGCCACGGATGCCCCTTTTCAAAGTCGCATTGGTTGCGCGACCAGTTGTTGGGTATTACTCTCAGCTCCTCAAAAACTGAGCAGATTGTGTGGAAAAGTGGGACGAGAGGAAACACGCGTCGGTGTCTGTCAGAAGAAACATAAGATCAGGTAGGTTGATTGTAGCGAGGGCGTGGTTTACAAGATTCATTTATCATGTGGCAAAGTATACATAGGCCAATCGGGACGTTGTATAAATGATAGGCTCACGGAGCATGCACTGTCAGTTCGATCGTCACCCTCAGGAAATCTGGCTGTGCACTGTGACAGATGTGGGTGTGTCCCGAAGTTTGACAACACCATTATCCTGGCCCGAAGCCGGAACAAAATGACAAGGGAGATATCCGAAGCTTTTTTTCATTTCCGAGTGCGTTGAAGGAACGTGTGTTAGCGCTCCATCTAAACCCCTGTTTGGCTCTGAGGTGACGTTTTTAAAATCTTTAGTAAAGTAGATAGCGGACAGGCGAACACTGATTGGGTGATGTCGCATTTCTGTGGTACATGTCGCGATATCACGGTGTATATGTGTGTTTTCTGGGAATAAACTTCAGTTGCAAGTCGCGCTCTGTGTTGCTTGGTTCTTTTACTTGTCCGTTGTTCTTAGCGCTTTTACCTTCACAAAAATGGATCACCAACTATCCCAAGTGCATACCCTTCTACAAACCTCAACTCAGGTCACAAGAGGAAGGCATTGGCGAGACAAACACAGCAAGCCGCGATTGCAGCACCGACAAGTGCTTCTCTTTCCTCCCCCGATCCGCCAGACCAACCAAAAATAAAGACAACCTTCTCCCTACTACCTTTAAATCTCCCTCGTTCGACACTCAAGCTCAGGCTCTCATCAAGCTCTTTAATTATGGTGCAACCCCACCGTGCATGACGTTTTGGTGTTTTTTGACGGTTTATAACTTTCTTTCTGTGCATCCTACGATTATAAAGTTAAAGGGGTCCATGAAACGTTTTCCTACTTCTTCCTACTTAGCTTTAATCCTCAGCTCAAATGCAAATTGTGAAGTCCCGTCGCCGTGATATTCATCGGCACCGGTGCGATGACTCCTAGCTTCCAGCGTGCTTTTTATGCACACCATAGAACTTGTCATTCCCCAGTGACGATAAGTTCCGTCAGGGCTCTCATTGGCCACGAACGCCAATCCGAATATTCGTCGACGGATTGATTGTTGACGAGCGCATACGTCCGAGTGACGCAGTTCTCGTGTCCAATGCGTGAGCTGGGCTCTGCTGACGTCAGTTTGGCGCCGGTGACGCGCTTTTGGAATCGCGGATGTATCATAGTGAAAAGGCGGAGAGCTTTTGAAGGCAAGAAGGTACAAAATAGTCCGCTATATTTTCAAATGTTCGAACCGAAAAGCTGGCTTTTGACTTTCTACCCTCTTTCTTTTGGCCAACTAAACGATATGCGATTAGTAAAGTCCCAATTTAAAATCCTTCATCCTAGCCCAATATTCGTTTCATGACCCCTTTAATGTCAAACTAAAGAGCTGTTTTTCAACGATATTTTAATGTTTCGATATTACGATTATCTTTAGTTGTTTGTTAATTATTCAGCCTTTAATAGACCACAGTCGCTAATATTGAAAAAGATATTTCTCGAGTTATATATATATATATAGAGGGTGAAACAAGGAGACGGCAGGCTCTTTAAATCGACCGGAAAATTCGGTTTCTTAACCTATCACGCTACGACTGTGTGCAGCGTTGCCCACAGATGGTGCATTGTTGTTTTTTTCTTGTAAAATTTGCAAAGAGCGAACTTACCTGAGGAAAAAGTAAAGAAAGAAAAAGGCTTAGCTCCTATGGAAATGCAGCGACGCCATCGGTCTTCAAACAAAACGGCGCCGTTTCGCACGGGACATAAGAGATGGCGCAACGAACGCCGCCAACGAGCGAGCATACGGCACCGAGAGCCGGCCCTTTAGCAGACAAGGAACTGCAGTTCCTTGTTGTTACCGCGCCTGTTTTTGTTTCTGGGACTCTCGCCGCCCGCGGAACGCACTCCGCTTTTGAGTCGAAAAGATCGTCTGCTAAAAAGGCCTGCTCTCGGCGCCGTATGCTCGTTCGTTGGCGGCGTTTGTTGCGCCATCTCTTGCCTCCCGTGCGAAACGGCGCCGTGTTGTTTGAAAACTGGTGGCGTCGCTGCATTTCCATAGGAGCTAAGCCTTTTTCTTTCTTTACTTTTTCCTCAGGTAAGTTCGCTCTTCGCAAATTTTACAAAAAAAAAAAAATGCACCATCTGTGGGCAACGCTGCACAAAGTCGTAGCGCGATAGGCTAAGAAACCGAACAGATTTTGAGTAACTGTCTACCTGTGCGCTGGTTCGTAATTATGCCTTAACTTTCGATACGCTCAACGCTAGTGTAAAATGTAGCGCCGTTTCAGCCTTAATCAGCGTACCATGTGCATGCTTACACTATATATTTTATACAACGTCAAACTCTACCCGTTTGCATATTTTTCATTTTTGGACACCAATACTTGCGCTCATAAATCGCCAAATAAAGAGTGGTAGATTGCTTAAACTCTGTGGAAAAGCTATCCACATACCCAGAATCATTGCCTGGCCAGTTATTGAATTTATCACTGAACTCGTATTAAAATTAATTCGTATTATTTATTACTGCAAGTTAATTTTTAACCTTGTCATTGTTTTTTATTATAACTCCCGCACCAGTCATACTTTGGGTTGACCAACCTCCATATCTAAATCCTGCCTAAATCTGAGTGTCTTTTTTTTTTTGTGCGTTTTCACTCTTGTGGTTTTGGTCAAAATAAACACCCAGCTACCTAAATAAGATACGTGTCCGGTCAGAAAATAGTTCACTTGTTTTGATTTTCGAGATATTTAATTCCTCAAGCCAGAATTTCGGAAACCCGAGTCTATCACGTCATCATGTTTTCCGGGAAATTCCACAAAGAGCCAAACACATGAACGACAAAAGGGCCGGGCCGACATAGAAATC
Source organism: Ixodes scapularis (assembly GCF_016920785.2). Classification (NCBI taxonomy): domain Eukaryota; kingdom Metazoa; phylum Arthropoda; class Arachnida; order Ixodida; family Ixodidae; genus Ixodes; species Ixodes scapularis. The sequence continues at coordinate 108,388,177 of NW_024609881.1, forward strand.
TGGTCCCATTGAAGTATGTCTAATTGTCCTCCGAAATCTCCGCGGGGTGCTAACGGCGCACAGGCAATTTTATATTTTTCAACGCGACGGTTGTTTGTTGTGCATGTATTTCGCCATTTGGCTCAGGACGATTTTCGCGTTTTGTTCTGACCACATTTGCTGGAGACGTGAGCTCGGAGCGTAGGGAACTAAAGAAAGTAGCGCCATTGCCTTCCCTACCTGCTAGCCGGACACAAACGAATGCTAACAGACGACCCAAACCTCGCAAGGCGATTGGCTAATCGGCCTAGTTGCCACGGAAATCGCCATCTTGGTCCATTTAAATCTTCGAAGCTTCCAGGGGGTCGTTCTAAACCAGTCGCGCCAAGATCACCATGGAGCATCATCGTACTGGAAACGTTCCTCTTCAATATAAGAGTCTCTGGCACTTCGTATCCGATCAACTTAATAATCAGGCCCATCTCCATAGATCTCTTACAATTATATTGTTCTTCTTGCGCATTTCAAGATAGTAAACGTATTTCTCAGTGCCCCCAAGCACCGACACAGCATCTGGTGGTGGTACGAACGTGTGCGCCTGTTTCGCCGGTGTGTGGTTAGCAAAATCTCGGTGTACAAAAAACGACTCAATAAAGCTACCCGTCACCAGCGAATCTAGATAGGCTCACCAAGAAGGGAGGGGTCAAGGAGAAATTGCTCATTTCATGGACCAAGATGGCGACCACACGCGGAGCTTGGCGTTATTTTCCCAGGATCCAGTGACTTTATAGGTCACTGGCCCCCTTGCACGAGAACTAGCGCAGCCGTGCGCGTTCCAAAGAAAGCTCGTGCAGCATAAAACAAGCGAAGGACCAGGGATGTCAAATTTAGAAGATAGAAAAATATCCCACTGTATTGAAGCGCCACCATGCACGATTTCTCGCATTGATGTACAAGCCTGGATGGCGATCCCACCGCCATCTATTGGTTCAGAATCACACTAACCAAGGGTGGGGTTGCATCTTAAGCTGAGACCAACGTTACGCTGAGACTATACAGCCAGAAAAAAAAAAGGTGCCACCTTACACCCTTTTGTCCCATATAATGCAGCCCAAAACTTGATTTCGACGTACAGCGCACAATAGTTGAACAGACGGCCCCAAATTTTACGAGGGGTTTGATAACGGTGCGATATAACTTATAAAATAGCTAAAAGGACTTACGTATACCAAAGACCACAGAAAAAAAACACCAAGGCTTGGCAGTAAGGCAAAAAAAAGTTTGATATTTGTTTTCTTTTTTGTAGTCAATAACATGAACATTGGCTATTTTAATAAGCTGTACCACACGGCTATCAAGCCTCTCGTGAAAGTTGGTACCGTTGTACGTCGAACTGAAAATTTGGGGTGTATTCTATGGGACAAAGGGTGTAAGAATACGCCCTTCTTTTCTCAAAGTGTACAAGCGCGAGCTAGCCCACGCTCCTGGCTTTGAGACGTGCATTTTTAGCGGGAGTGCTAGTTCTCCGGAAGAAAGCTTCAACAACGACCTCGAGCTCTCGTGCTTGTGGCATTGGCTGCAATCTCAGTTTAATATTAAATTGGTTATGTATGTTCATACAGCCGGCAAGTTAGTCTGCCTTAGTGGGCGTCTGGTGTCTCAGCTCTAGCTGAGTAATTTAGCCAGCGCCGTACAACCGCTAGCCTGGTGTCTTTAACGTGCACCACGCTGTAGTGATACACGACCGCACGAGGGTACGACGCTTACCCAGATCGAAACGGGCAAGGGCGGGGATTGAGCCCAGAATCGCTGGGTTCTGCAGCGCGAGCTTTCGCTCCACGTGCTCCGAGTCGGTGTGCGCTAGACCGCTCGGCCACCGATCCTCCTATACTCTCTTTCACCTTGTGTTGTACCGCAGGAAAGGCTACAATCGAGAGCTCCTTGCTCTATGGCACACCTCGGCGGCACAAGCTCTCGTGTATCAAGGGCAGCTGCCAACGCTATGATCTCGCGCTGCTAGCCTTCGCTGCGGTACAACATAAGGTGAAACGGAGTACAGGGAGTATTCGCTGGACGCCATATTTGTGGGTGCTGCTTACAGCGCATGCTCAGAACGAGCTCACATCAATAGGCTGCTAAGACCGGCACTCTTGATGGTGCGGAATGCACGCTGCAAAAGAACTGTGGAAGCTCGCCATCAGCACGCGCTCAGCATTCGCGCACACAGCTATGGCCGCCAGTGAATACTCCTTACTAGGGTGCCTTCATGGGACATTGAGGCACCCTACTCCTTACAGTGAAAGCAGTATAGACGCTTTCAGGCAGCTGTGCATGGGCGCCGCCATAACCGACCGTCAGTTTTTGTTCCCTCTTATTCCGTTCGCTTCACTTCATCATTACCACAGCAGGACAGGTTATTGCCACTTTATATGCTACTGCGTCCTTTTACCGAGAATAGGCCCCTCTGGAGACTCGCCAATGTCCGCTTCAGTGGCTCGGCATTTCGGCAAGACGAGAGAAGGGCAGCTATGGCGGCACAATCATGCGCGCGCTGAAAGCGTCTATAAACTACTTGCGCTGTCTATACTCCGTTTCACCTTATGTTGTACCGCAGCGAAGGCTGGAAGCGCGAGCTCATAGCGTTGACAGCTGCCCTTACTGCACGAGAGCTTGTGCCGCCGAGATCTGCCCCAGAGCAAGGAGCTCGCGCTTGTAGCCTTTCCTGTGGTACAACACAAGGTGAAACACAGTATAAACGTATGAACGACTTATTTTGGGCGCGAGCAGCTCGCGCTTGTTTCCGCTGCTGCCCTGTCAATGAAAGTAGAAGACGAAAAAGTGTCTAACCTTCTCAGCTCGTTCAGCTCACCTTAGCAGCAATTTGGTAAGCCATGGCAATCTTTAGAATAGTAATAGTGTCTATTCGGCAGCTGCAAATTATTTATCAGGAACGTTCAGCACATGAACGGTGGACCCGGCGTAAAATCTCCACCGGAATGAGTACCTTGACATCTTGTGTTCCTCTTCTCTTTAACTCTATAGATTTTCCGGTTTACATACTTCTTAATACATACTCCCTGATGTCTGTATTTAGAAGTGTGTAAGCCGCGAGATACGCCTTCTCTGCACCTCATCGTGTCATCCCCCCCCCCCCCCCAAAAAAATGATTTTTTTTTTTTGTGTTTTTTTTTGTGTTTTTTTCAAAAATAAATTACGCATTGCCGAACGCTCCTTTTTGCGCCCAAATGTAGCGCTAGCGGTTCGAACCGGATGCTAAAGTTTCATAACTATCCGTTATTTCGGTAAAATTTAAAGTTCATTTTATAAAAATTCTAAAGGGAAAGTGAAGTAATTTTCGTGCGTTTTCGACAAATGACGCCATTCAGATTCAGCTCCGTCGGCCGTCATTTTCCCATTGAACATTTCACAAAAAATACGAATAACTTTCGAATAAATGAAGGGTTGGGTCTGAAACTCTTGAAATATTTTTCGGACCGCGAGGGCTACATTTGGGTGGAGCGTCCCGCGATCCGTAGTTTTTGTTTGTTTGTTTGTTTTTGAGAAAGGGAGGGGGGGGGGATAATACAAAACCGTATTGTTTGTTCTATTACGCTGGGACATTGGCAGATGGTAAGGTTGAATTTGAGATAAGACATAGAAAAACCGTCACAATGCGCATGCTCAGTGTCACAACAATGTAGTTCGTTTTCAGTCCCATTACAATTTTAGCCTCGCAATAGACACTTTTCAAAAGTCCATGGAGCAACAATGACGTTCGCCGTTGGTTGGGACACGTAGCGTGTGATTGGATCCGAGTCATCTCCGAACGCTGACGTCACGCTCGTATCCAATGCCAGTTGAGCCGAGTTCACGCCCGAACGCTGACGCGACCCTCGCGTCCAATCACGTCAAAGCACGTGATCAAGCAATGTCGGGCAGGCGATTGTGGGGGCTTTTGTAAAAGCGCCCATTCGCCGATTTCCCACCGTAGATCGCGGTGATTGACTCGGCCTACCGAGTGATTTGCGGGAAAGTAAACGCTTCAGTGTTGTTGTTTTTTTATCGTAGAGTATTAGAGAACCGCGAGACCGTCAACTGCTTTCTGCTTGATTCACCGGTTGAACTTGGGCAAGGAGAGCATTTTCTATAGAGTTCCATGCCTGCATCCGTGCCTTCAACAGCTCCGCGTGGGATTCTGGAGGTGTTGGCATTATTGCCCGCGGTCGCAATGTTGTACCAGACCCTATTAGGTTAAAATTTTACTATTTGAGTCAAATCTAAACTATTGTCATGTTGTATCAGCTACCACAACTAAGACAAACCTTCAAAATCTACTATTGCCAGAAAAGTTTTACGTTATATTGCGGGTGTCTTTTTGCGGACCGTAAAGAGCCACTATTTTCTTGGTGTCAAATACTTCCCCTAGAATGCGTATACAATTATCGTTTACTCTGTACCCTTCGTTTCTCATCACCAGCGTTCATAATTTTTACAGCGGAGCTGGTTAGGGCTAGTTTTCCCAGTTTCGTGTCCGTGGGCAAATGAATCTCGACATAACCCTCTGGACAGCTACCGCCATCTATGAGCGACGGCGGAAACCAGACAATCGGCTTGCGGTTTTCTGGTTGCCGCCGTCGCTCATAGATGGCGGCACATAGTACAGCTCCGCTGCTCTTCCTTTTACCCCAGAGTGGAAAGGCTGACTTTTTTTTTTTATATATATATATATTTTATTTCTGAACTTGAGAAGCAAAGTAACATAAACACACGCCGTGTAGACACTTGGCTCATTCCTCGGAGCCGCACAAATTACAACCTACTGTTAAATAAGGGGTCCCTCAGGGATCAGTATTAGGACCTCTGCTTTTTATAATCTATTTAGACGACATTGTAAACATCTCGGTTTCTCCAAACTTAGTCATGTATGCTGATGATACTAGTCTCTTTTTTTCTGGTACTTCCGTAGATGAAATAGAACAAGAAGCTAATAACTACCTATGCGATTTAAACAGGTGGCTCGACATAAATAAAATGCAATTAAATGCTTCATAAACAAAGTATATGTTATTTACGCCAAAAAATAAAAAGATCAATAAACTGCCATGTTTGACAATAAACAATTGCATTATAGACCGTATAACTGATTGCAAATTCTTAGGGGTATGGTTTAATGACAAACTATCCTGGACAACGCAAACTGAGCATATAAAAAGTGACCTCTCTAGAACAATAGGAATAATTTATAAGACAAAAGACCTCCTACCGACATGGTTGAAGGTACAGATATACTACACCCTCTTTTATCAAAAACTTTACTACTGCTTACTAGTTTGGGGCACCACGGTTAAAACAAATTATAATGGACTTGCAAGTTTACAAAAACGTATGTTAAGAATAATGACCAACTCGAATCACTATAGTGAAGCCGAAAGCCTATTTGACAGATTAAATATCCTTCCACTTTCTAAACTTTACCATTATAAGCTTGGGCAGCTTATTCATAGAAACGGAATAAGCGGCTTTGACCTCATTCCTGCAAATTTGTCTGAATATAACTTAAGGACAACAAGGACATACAGACTACCATCTATTAGGACTAACTACGGAAAACAAATGATCAATTTTCAGGTTTCCCAGCTTCTAAATGCTGTTGGTAATAATTTCATAATTACTACAAACCGAACTACATTTAAAAAAAGTCTACGCTCCTTTTTGATTGCCACTGAATTGATAATTCTATAGATATGTTGAAATACATTTTTTTTTAAATTTTAACCCGCATTTTTTGTGCATCCGCTTTTATTAAAAATCTTGTATACCTTGTGATCACGTTTATATTTTAATTTTATTGTGTGGACAATGCCAGATTGCTATTTTTATATGTGCCGGGAATTTAGGAATGTATTCTAGCTTCTTCACTTTTATGGTTTATACCGAAGTGCTTTTCTCACTTTTATTTATTTCGTTTTTGCTTGATGTCTTGTATTACTTTTTAATCTTTGTTTTTATGACAATGTTAAACAACATCAATGTGTGCTAGTATTCATTCTTTACAATTTTATGTATGCATCCATTTTCTCTTGAGTGTATGTATGTGTGTATCCGTTATATCTTGTATAAGTATTTTTTTTCTCTTGTCGAAGTTTTACCTTAATTGCTGTTGCTGCTGGATTTTGCCCCCCTTCCCCCCCATTGGACCTTGGTGCCCAGTCAGGCGACACGATCGCCTTTTGCACCAAGGTACCATTTCGAGGAGTGTGTACCCCTTGAAAGAAAAAATAAACTGATTGATTGATTGATTGATTGACAGTCATTGCAGTACAAAGGGCCGTACGTGGTAAATACATGTTTCACGAACAACATAAAAATGTACACATTTGGCCAAAAAAGACCTACGTGTTTTACCTATCGATAACTAATTTTGGTTTTCTGCTACTTCAGTGTTATACAGATTTTGTTTTTATTTTTCTTACCTTCCTGATTACGTGTTTTATACGTTTGTTGATGCTGCCGTTTGAAACCCAGACCCAGTCAAGCTGCTTTTAGCAGCTTTTTGTCTGGGGTCCCCTTCAGTACTTCTGGAAAAATAAAGCTTATTGTATTGTATTGTACTGTATTGTTGTGTGCCCCGCCTGACTCGCCGTAGTCTTTTGCAGCCTGCAGGTACGCCTTGGGTCCAGCCGCCATGCCCGTCGATTCACTGCTCATCGTAAGGTGCGTATACGCTGCCCATTCCAGGCGGCAGGATGTCGCGCAGACGTCTCACGGACGTCTGGACGTCTCACGCAACGACCCCGCAACGACCCGAGAAAGAGATTTGTGTCCCCTTGGCTAACACCTTATCCAGGGTGTTTCAGAACGCTGTTTGGGCGCAAACGAAAATCGTATGAATAGACGGATGAACTAAGTGTAATGAAACTTTCCACGAAGGTGTTCTTAGGTGGTGCATTTATCATATTCAAAACTTATGGGTGAAAGTTCAAGGGAAAAAAAAGTTAAGCCCAAAAGTACTTGTTTTTCTTTTAAACAGAAGGAATAGACAAAATAGAAAACAAATGGCATAACATGAATTAAAAAAAGAAAAGTGAAAACTTATTTTAGAGCAGATCCGATAGATTCAAGCATATGTGCCGGCCGCAATTTGTTACTAGCAGCGTGACCAAGGCGGTTTTTACCGTGTTTCTTTCTGTGCAAAGGAAAATAAACTTTTGTTTAGTTAATTTTTTTTTTCGTTAAAGATTTACCTAAAGGCACCTTTATGAAAAGTTTCAATGTAGTTCTAGGGGCAGTATTGCTGGAGTTTCTGCCTCACTCAAGGCTGGGCAGTATCGCGATACAAATGTATCGCGATAGTATATCTTAAAAGTAGTTCGGGTGTTTCTATTTCTGCATCGAAATACTTTTAAAAAAAATTGCATTTCAGCTATACAACGCAAACCATATTTGCATTGGATCGCTTGTATCGATAGGTTCTGCCAGGCTTTGGGATCTCGCTACATTTGTTGTCGAATGTTAACTGTCGGTTGTAAAGTGATAAACTGAATATCACCATTTTGGTGCAAGGAATCCAAAAGTGAAAATAGGAAATATAATGGCTAAAACAAAACAAAAGTGAGGTACGTTGTTGGGCTAGTTGGTTCATCTTAGTAAAACATAAAATAGCGCAACAGAAACAAGGACAAGAAATAGCGCCTGTCCTGTTTACTTCTTGTCCTTGTTTCTGTTGCGCTATTTTATGTTTTACTAAAACAAAAGTGGTTCTAAGAACGGACGCTTGCAAGGAGGGTAAGCAACTCTAAAAACCAGTCTTATAATCGATAATAAAAAAAAAGTAGATCGTCTCTTACGAACCGAGCGCCGCGGTGGAATGATATCAGACGTGGGCAAAAATTGCTGTTTTGCCGTGAAGGTTTTTCTCATGTTGAAACACAACGTCACGGCTAATCAAGGGTCATATCGGGCAGACGCCCTTTCTCAAGCATGGCAAGCCGTCGTGGTCTCCAGTGGGTCACTGGGGGTGACAATGTTTTATTAGTGGCATCCGTGATGGCATATTTGTTAATGGATGAAGAGTGTAAGGTAAGGGAAGGTGCATAAAATAAACTGCCATAAAGTGAGAAATACAAGCCCTGGCCACTTGCATTTGCCACGAACTGCACCCTCTGCACCAACCACTGTTTGGGGGGAACATTATTTCTTTGTGTATCTGTATTCCGGAATACTTTTTTTTTTACTTTGTTGCAGAGTATCTCAGGCGGTGCTTAATTAAAGTCTCCCACCGGTGGTAGGGGGTTTCTGTTGTGCTCACCTCAACGGGTGGAAAGGGGGGGGGGGGGGGGGGGGCGGGAGAAAGGGAGGGGTTGGTGGGGCATATTTTGACAAGCAGCTTGTCTTTAAACTAATAACATCAACATGCATCCAAATGCTGACACAGTCGAACGTCGCGCCAGAAGCATGGCCAAATAATTAATGTAGTGTCCATGGGGTTAGTTCTTAACTTCGTCTCTAGGGGCGCGACAGTTGGATCGACTCCCCTCGAGGAGTCTGAGATCCCGCGGGACCTCCCTGACTGTAAGCACTGATCTCAGGGAAATCCCGTTAAACAAAAGGCAGATGTATTTCAGCATCTTTATCTTGGGCCCAAAAAATACACGAATCTCAATATTTGGATCAAAACTTGGGTTTGGGCGAGTTGGTTCATACTGATTTAAAAGGTTAAACAGCGCAAACAAAACAAGGCCAATAAAGGCACAAAGACAACAGGACGGGCGCAACTTGGCCAGTGCCGGGTAAAAGCAGTAGATCAGTGAGTATACGGAACGCAAGTTCGTCTGATTCTAGCACAGGGGTTGCGATGATCTCAGAACGCCAAGCTCTTATTGGCTGATAAAAAACAAAATGGTGGGAAGACCTCAAGGCATCTAGCATTGAGGTCTACCATGGCCCACCCACTATCCTTCAGTCAGAGCCAATCAGAGCTCTGCGTCGTTCTGACGTCACCGCAGATCCTGCGCAAGAAGCAGACGACTTGCTCTCCGCATACTTTTATGAGTTACAAACGGTGCATAATAATTGGATTGGTGCGTTAATTAACATAATTTACCCCAATTGCATTTCAGCGTAACTAGGCACCAATTGAATGGCATTAAGTTTGCGGTTGGAGGCCCTGACATAAACGTGATTGCGAACATAAGAGCGTGACTCTGCAGCCCGTAGCCTGGGCTATGAATTATGAAGAGGTAACAGCTCGCAAGACTTCATACTTTAGAGGCATATGGTCTGGTTTTACTGTGAAATAACCTAGCTCTTGCTTCGCACGCGTCTTCAATTTTCTTTCGTAAGTTTAACGCTGCCAGAATTAAAATGCTATTGCATGCATGACCACTCTTGACAATCCCGTCAAGTCCTGAGGTACCCGACCAAATAGCCCGATTGAGTCTGCATATTTTAGCTCCACGGACGTAAGATGTGGGAACTGTTACCGAATCTTTGAAATCTATAAAGAACGTAGTTGAGCAAAACACGTTTCAACAGATTGAATTACTCAATCTGTTGTCAAATCGTCTCATTTATTTGCTCTGCTGAGAATTCCAAAAAAAAAATGGCAGTGAATAGAAACCTTAATTAACCTAATAAAATTAGATTCATACAATAAAAAATACGGTTAATCAATTTTGATTTACACATCCCTGCTTTCTAGCAGTAGAAAGTTACTTAGACTGCCTTAGCCATACATAGAGGCCTGGCGTGAGTACAGGCCAGTATATTTATTTGTGGTTCACTAGGCCCGTTTTCTGATCAGACCAGAACAATAAATGTACATATGCATACTTGTATTTAAAGTCCATCGTTCCCCAGCTACACTTACTGGTGGTGCTGTATTTGTCGAATACCAAACGCTAAAACGTTCACAAGAGGAAGAAAAAAAAAAAGATACTGCTTTTAAGACTATATTACTAAAAGACCTTATATGCGCTCGACAATTTGTGTGTTGCAAAACGTGCAGCGCCCCTCGCGGCGCCGAAACAAATTCTGGGAACTGGATGTATGAAACGGGATGTAGCCGACAACGGAGGCGTCGGAGGCAACGCCGTCGAGTTGGCAAAAGCATGCGAGCAACAGCGTGCTCCTCCTCTCTTTCTCCACCCCTTCAGTGTCACGTGACACGTGATGCGGAATAAAGATTAAGCTTACAGGGTTTTCTCATAATTCACTGCGTGATGCACTCGCAACCTGTGGTTGTTGTTGTTGTTGTTGTTTTTGTTTTTTTTGCATTTGGTTTGTTTGTGCCGAATTCGCAGGAGGTCCTTCCACCACGACCAGCCCTGGCAAAAGACGATGTCCTGGGACGCCGTGGCGGCGGTGCTCCTCGTCATCATGCTCCTGATACTCTTAATTTCCCATCTGCTCTCCTCAGGTGGGCCACTCTTTCCCCGTGGCCTATTCGGAAAAGCTCGTAGAATATGTCAACAGGCCGATTCCGGCACTCTGATTGGTCCATTCTTATGGACGTCAGATCACCTGGTTAACGGGGGAACAGAGAGGAGAGAAGGGAGGGGGCCTTATAAGTTTAAAGATCGGCAACCAGTTCGCACTTTCCACTTTTTCCTCCCTTCCTCCTCTCCCCCTTCTACCCTGTCCACCGTTGCCTGTTGCTCCTCTCCCATGGTGAGGAGGATCTTCTGCCTTGCAGAATCTTGAGTCATGGTAGTCGGCTTTTAAGCGAGACCTTTTTAGCATAATCTCACACCAGCGCGCGACTGGCGTACCCTGGACCTGGTGCATTCTTGGAATGCCCACTGACAGAGGGTATGCAGTTGCCAAAGGTATGGGCGAAAAGGCTTAGAAATGGACGCCGTGCGTGAGTTAGTTGCGAGTGCTTCTTTTTACCGTGTTACAATTTACGAAAATCTACGGTTGTCTGGCTATCATGCGTCGTCGTCGGATGCACAAATAATTTTAATAATCATATGAACACTCACGGAAAGTGTGCGATAAGCACAAGAAGCTGAAGCACGAGTATGACTGCAATGTTATTGAGCTTCGCATTTTCCCCGAGGACCCTTATTTCATAAAGTCATTAGATTGCGAGCGTGAATTGGGAGGGCTTTGTGTAAAACTCATCGTCACTTTTATGCTCACGAATACTTCGTCTACGCGACAAGAGGACCGATTCTAACCCGGTGCAGGTGCTCCGATTATATGGGTCATCACTGCAAGGTACGCTATTGCTCCATGGTATAGACTGCATTACACTGCACATATATGCCTTCGTTGTGGAAACTCAATCCAAAACACACCGTCTTCATCCTCGTTCTTTCGGGGAGGCATTGTGATGGTCTGTCGTTAGCCAGCTGGATTCGAACCTGACAAGTCCCAGACAAGTTATTCTAGCCCACAGCCAAGCCAAGTCCCTCCCATGCTCACACCGTTGCCTACCCAGGTAGCTGTGCTGCCAGAACCAGAAGTTTTAAGTCGCTAGACAACGTCGTAGGCGCCGCAATTTTTAAAATAACGGCGCCCATACAAAAAAATATAAAAAAATCTAAACGGTAAGGAACATGTGAGCCGGCTAAAGGCATGGATCACTGAGGCGTGTTTACCGATGCCTCCCTTCATCTCCTCCCCTCCTCCTCCCCTTCCCCTCCCCCCCCCCCTTCCCCACATCGTAAACCAGACGATGTGACGTTCACGAAAACGCGCCAACCAGAGTGTCAAAATTTGCTTCTGAAGGTTTCCCGAATGCGCTTCGTGGCACTTCCAGGCGGCCATGTTAATCGCCCCATGGACCCTGACGCTAACGCTATCTCTCAAAGGGCGTCAGATGAGAGCTGCTCCATGCCACTTATGACGAGTCTTCAATCAAGCGCACGCTAGTCACTCGGAGTGCAGTTGTGAATGAAATAAATTCGAAGTGAATCGCGAGCGTTCAAGCGCATCCGAAGCAAGTCGGAAGGCATGCAGCGAGCGCATGCTTGGTGCCGGGCACAGAAACGCACTGTCATTCTCATCCTTTCATGCCTGAGTTCCACTAGGGCGACAAACAAACAACCGACGCCAACAAGTCTCAAACACGCGCAGTATGAACGCGAATGTGCCTTTGGCGGGTTTGGGGTCTCTCGATGCCCGTGAACTGAGCTCGAGTGATTGCAAGCCTGCCAAAGGTACCTTCCCGTCCTTGCTGCACGTGCGTGCGGCTTGTCGGTGTCGACTTTTTTTTTTTTTTTTTTTTTTTTTCTCGTTTTAGTCGGACTGTCATCAGCGACCATAGCACTCGATCTTTGTTTATTTACGTGCAGGAAATATACTTGTCAGTTCCGCGCTTGCGCCATTTTACTTCGGCTCAAGCGAACCCCCTGTTACGATATGCTCATGGATGTTGACCATGACAGCTAATCTTACACCACTTTTCTTAACTAGCTTTATTACATTTCTCTTCACAGACGTTACTCCAACTACAGGTAAGAAAGCATTGCTCTTAGACATAACTTAATCCTGTAGCTTGGTCAAAATAAAATATAAAAAAACCTGCACAGATTGGGTGTTTCCATGCTTTGAAGTCTAATAGAAAATCCTGGCAGTGGATTGTGAACCAAATTACAATTACCGTTTCACAGCCGCGCTTTAATTATAATGCTGTACCGGTGCTCAACCATTTCAAATCAAACTCTGAACTTGTAGAATGCATCGATAACGAAGTCAATCAGATATAAGCCGTAGTGCCACTTTTGCATTTATAGCTAAACACAAAGCGGCAGTTGGGCAATTATGTAATTCCCTTGCAAAAAGGGCCTTTAAGTAATTAATAAATGGTTGACATTTAATTATCTCACAATGTTTATCAGTGATTCGATTTAACCATCCATGTGTCCGGACAAGTTGAGTCGGTTCATCTTGAGAAAAATTTAATGTATGTCAATATTTACTTTATTTCAGTAACTACAGGCGCCACAACCACAGGCCAGTAAATAGTCTTTTTTTTCGCGTATTTTTTTACTTTTAACGTAATCTTTTGAGCTGAGGCCATTCCAGAGGGGAGGAGTTATGCATGCTAGAGGAACTGTATATGCTATTTAGCTACTGTTATATGGAAGCAAGCTAGAAATGCCACGCGTCAGCAGTCAGCACTGCATTTCCCTATCCGAGATTGCCCTTCAGTATATCAAAAGCTGAGGAAGTTCGAGTCAGAGGTGACGTTGACTGAATAATCGGCGATGTTTAATATTTGGTTCCTCACCCAATCTTCAAAGCAACTTTGCGTCCTCTCACCCGCAGCACGCATTCGACAACACATTACAGAACGTTGCATCCATTCCATATGTTGACCCTAAACACACTGTAACATCTTCGTCAGAATGAAACTTTTTGCAAGAGTTCTGCGCATGCGCCCGCCCTCCTCACGTAGCGGCGAAAGGTCGAACTACGTTTGGCGTCCGAAGGGGGAGCTGCGCTACTTCTCCTGCCTCCTCCGCGACTCAGATAAGCCGCGGGGGAGGCAGAATGGGTATCGAAGCTTACCTCCCGGACGCCAACGGTAGTTCAAGCTTTCGCCTATTGGCGTCGTTCAAATGACTTTTTTTCTTTTGCATTTAGTGAGAACAGGCGAATACTTTCGAACGCGTCATCCGAGCAGGCGTACACCGTGATGACGCACACCATCCGGCTCATTCTCTGTTAAGATGAAGCATAGCCTCCTATATTACTGACAAAGCCTGGCGGATCGCCATGAGAAGCGGCCGCCGAAATGAAAAAGGTGGAGCGGAAGACAACGAATGAGAGGAGAGCCACGTGACTGGCGCCCCGCTGCGGCAAGACGCCGAAACACACTTATCCCGAGCGAACAAGCGTGTTTCGGGTTCTTAATCGCCGCTGCAAAAGCTGTGCGCTGACGTCCAGGTTCCCCGAGAAATGGCTCTTTGATGCTCTGTGCTACCAGATCCTCGCGCTCCAACTTTGCGACCGGGCACTCTATGGCTCCGTTGTCGAAGTGCAAACTGTGTGAGTATAGAGGAGGCTATGAATGAAGTCACTAAGGTTAAGATAACGGACGTACGTTGTTGGAGCTGCACTGAAGTTGTGACGACGGAAGTATGACACCCAATTTCGCTTCATCTTAGAATGCCGTCCGAGGCGCCTTTACGACTTACGGCTTTACGGTCAGTTCAATTTTAACACTTTGCATGCACCGTCAATGCACCAAGCTGGTGGTCATTTCTGCTTATTCTTGCAAAGAAAAAACAAATTCATTGATGCAAAATCTAGGCGGCAAAGAGGCACGTATTCATCCCCTAGGCTACCACAATGGCAGCCGGTGTGACGTCAGTGCAGGCCAAGTAACCATCATCCATCCCACTGGGTGGATGATGGTTCGTCTGTCCAAATACTCGCCGTTTCCGGTTAGAAGTTAGAACAGTTGAGCGCCGGAAGTGCCCATCGAAGCTTCTGTTTGCAGGAACTCCCAACACGACGACCACCGTGACGGTGCCAGCCAAGGTTTCCAAACGAGGTGACTATAGTACTGAGAAATTCTTTATTGTAAGGTGCCGCGAGAACTTTTCACCAAAGGCTCGTTCGATTGGCATGCACCTCCTGCACCGGTGCATAAACGTACGGGGCGGTGTACTTCCTGTATATGCATTGAGATACGACCGGAAGTGCACCGCCCTACACTTTTCTGCACCTGAGCAGGAGGTGCAAGCAAATCGAACGAGCCTGTGGGGCTGTGGCCACGATGAGGGCGCAAAGGACTTGGAAGAATGAATGGATAGATGCATGATGGCTGTTCGTTCTGAGTCGGGCGCTGACTTGCGCCACCTAGCCATATGTCTTATTTCCCTTTACTTGAGATTAAATAGTGTTTCAGCCCATTTGATACGATTTAAATATCTATCCGCACTCTTGATTATAGCAACCATTTCTCTCATCATATTTTTTTGCAAGCAGCGCTCTTTGGGGGGTTTGCCTGTGAACAACGAATGGAGCGCAGATCAAATACTCTTTGTACAGCTGATCTAGAGTTATTGCAAAAACGATTATTCTCACGACTTTATTACTCTTCTGTTTATTTCAGCAATGAAGTTCGTGCCATACAGAGAGTTTGGTGAGGCCCCATCAGACTTGTGCATAACGTGCTACAAGTAGCCCGTTATTTGTACTCGGTTACTTTTTTTAGTAACGAAGTAACGGCTTCGTTTCTTTTTAGTAGAAGGAACTATAACGGTATTTCCGTTACCTTATGATGAACTCGCAAGGAGCGGTAATTAGTGCCATCTGGAGGGGAACATGTACAGCACAAGTACCCAACTTAGTTCTCACCACAGCTCGAGCCTGTAATTTGCGTGATAATAAAACGCTACGTGAACCTTACAGGGATGTGCACACAATATGGGGGTATAGCCACAGTTATCCCCAAACAAACGCGTCAGAAAGCAAAAAAAAAAAAAGGAAAAGATTAATAACAAATATTGGAAGCTTCATAAAAACGAATTTCAAATTGAAAAACGAATTTCAAGTTGAAATAACACGTTTCTTTTGAATTGCTGTAACGTTGTAATGTACATAGTTACTTTATGAGTGAGTAATGAATAACGGTATTTATAGTCACTCTATTTCAGTAACGCGTAGATGTCTGGATCCTATTCTCCAGCATCGTACGTTTGCGGTCATCACACGCGTGTGGCCGTCATTTCCCGCGTTGAAACCAAGACGAGGCGGATGTCCCCAGTTTTCAATTAGGAATTTGTTGCTTTCATGATCTGCCGGAAAATACCGATCAATAAACGCCGGATCGTACGAATCAGTAGAAAACAGGTGGCCATGCAGAGATGCCGCAAAATAAACCGCCCAGACTACTATATTGATTAGATACTGAGGAGATATTGAGCTTCAAGATACAACATTCAAATCACTAAGGAGCTATATTAACTCCCATGCGACTTTTGCTGTACGAAAAAAAAAAAAAAAGAATGTGTAAGATTTTCTTGTGCGTCCTCGTGATAGATTTTTTTTTTTTTGCACACCCCTCGGTATAATGTACTTAATATGTGATGCAAATAAAGAATTTAAATCAAATCAAATCCTGTACACTATGCGGATTGTGTTTTATCTATTATACTAAGTATAAATTAACCACATAAGAGTAATGTTCCGGATATCGGTAATGGTCGCGCCGTCTCGAGGACACGTGCGATCGGAAAATTTCCATCGACCAAGCAAGCATCATGGCCCATGCTTCGCTTTCGCTCATTTTTTTCTTTCTTTCTATTGTTTTTTTTTTTTTTTGCATTGCTTTTGACATTTTTGAATTTCGACGATTTTCTAGGCTCTCGTTTATCACCGCAAAATCGCGAAGTGAGTTGAACCTCTGTAGCGGACGCCTTGAGCGCACCCCGTTTGCTTTTATCGCATTTCGCGTGACTTTCCTCGGGCTTTCTATGGGTTCTTTTGTGCTCCGTCACTAAAGATTTCTTGACGCGATCCTGCGAACGCCCATACGATGCCCGTCATTTCAGAGCACAAGGACACGCTGAGCGTTACCGGGCGCCGTCATCTTGCCGTTGGATTACGTATAGATGGTCAAGCCTTGCCATAGTGTTTCCAGAGCTGCCAGACCGCGCTCCAACAATGCGTTTTTTGTTGTTTTTTTTCACTCACGGTGGCCAGACCAAAGCTTTTGACTTTTTGAGGCGCGGCTGCTAGCAACAGCTTGCAAAGCCAATGTCTGAGCGATGTTGGCCATATTTCCGGTTGGTATACCACGGGTTGCAGAGGACGTGCCAGTGATCCCTGCCGTCCCCGAGGTCCTGATCTGCGGCACGAGCGGCGTGGGCAGCGGCGAACTTCCCCGCGCCATCAGCACCTACTGTTCCCACGCCATCTTTACGGGGGAACTGATCGTAGATGAGGACGACTACGGCGCCTACTACTTCCACGTGCCGGGTATGCCTTGCCACGGTTACGCTCATGTGCGTGTGTGGATGTGGGAGGGAGGGGGTTGCAACTGTAACCGGTAAATATGCGTCGTACCTTCGCCTCTGGGCACTAAAGATGCTGGTTCACAAATAGATGGCCAAGACACCACAAGGTGAAACAACAATCTCAAACCAGGGCGTTCATTTGCCACGATTAATTAAGAACCCCATTGATGTTTCGCCTCCAGCACGCGCCCGTTGTCTTCTAGGGTTGTGGTTGCGTCTGCGACAAAGTGTTACTACAAGCAGTGGCACTAGGTAAGAGTTAAACAAGCAAAAATAAAAAAATAGAGAAAATAAGACAAAGATTGCGAACGACGGAAATAATTATACTGCTTCTCTTATTTCATCTTCTATTGTAACATCCGTCCCCTTGCTTGTGATATGTTACCACAAAGATACCGTAACACTAAATGAAAGAAATTGCGTCGATTACTCATCGAGACGAGCAAATGCTCCAGGCAGTTCTTTGCACATGTAGAATCCGTTTTGGGGTCGGTCAATCTCGACGAAATCGTCTACGTACCGAGATTCATAGCCAGACTTCGGACGCAATGGGCATTGCGCATGTGTATACATTTTCTACGCGGGCGCCGCCATTTTGAATCGGAAAGCTTCCGGTAAGCGGAAAAATAACGTTTTGCTGTCGTCATTTTAGTGGGAGAAACTCACTTTCAGTCGCGACTGTCTGGCATCCTTGTTTTGGCTCTTCCAGATTCTTTTATTGATTCCAGGCTGTTATGCCTCGCTTTTTCTTCATCCCGCATACCGGGTTCGTCAACCATGTGGCTGGGGACGAGGGTAAACGAAAAGGTCAACATTGCACTTTCACCTCTTCTACATTTAGAAGAATATATGTTCGAACCGGGACGACATTATGTTATCGCTACAGTCACACGGTCGCTAACGCCGGCCACTGGGAGTGGCCGGCGTGCAGCGCAAGGCTGCGCTTCACGGTGTGTCGGTGACATATTATATTACGCTTTCAAAAAGCTACTCTCGCCGAAAGCGTAAGGTAACATCCGTAACGTAACGTAACGACTAAAGTAACGAAAGCGCAGAAAACGCGAGTCCGAAACGAGGTTCCGTATCGCGGGCTCGAGGGCATCGAGTGTTAATTTAGGTCCGGTAATGTCATGTCAAGTACTTCAGTTAAGTTCAGGTCAGGTCAGTTCAGTTGAGTTCAGATCAGGTCAGGTTAACTTAAACCAGGCTAGACTATGTTAGGCGAGGCTAGGCCAGGTTAAGTTAGCTCAGGTTAGGTCAAGTCACAAAGGATTAAGTTAGGTGGTATCAGGTTAGGTTAGATTAACTCAGGTTAAGTTAGGTTAGGCCAGGATACGTTACTTTAGATGAAGTACGAAAAGGTTAGGTTAAGCGAGTGTTTTACGAAACAAACTATTTTCTTCCTTGTGGTTCCAGCGTTTTTGTCGGGTGCAAGTGTAACGTGTTTTCTTCCCTCTGGCCCGGGCCAGACAAAGAGGCCCTGTCGGAGTTCCTGAAGGTCAGGGACCACGTGAAGCGCTACGTGTCCGTGGGCTGCTCCATGTTCCGCGACAACGGCAGCGCCGCCCTGGTGGGAGCAGTCTCTCGCTTCCTCAGCAAGCACGAGCTGTCGGGGGTTGAGCTCAGGGCGGGCTCCCAAGAGGACCTGGACGCGGCCGTCCTCCTCTTAAGGGTAAGGCCGACACATACCAACACCTCGATGGAAGGGGCAGCACTGCTGGGCCTTCTATGTCGCCTCCTGGGGCCATCAAGAACCTCCTAGAGTTCAAGGCCGTTGTGCTGGACTCCTCACGTCACCTGCCTGTCATATAATTTAGCGCTAGAGTGCCGCCTGAATGAGCGCTAGGATTGTATAATGAGTTAGGGAGGTTTCAATGAGATTAGGGAGTTTTCGTAGACCGGCGTTTCCCCCTCCGCTAAACCCTCCGCAACGAAGATGCCGCTACTGCGCCTGCGCGCCGATGGCCTTGACTGTGGAGTTCCGGGTATCTTAGAGGGTCGCGGACAGCGTTGCGGGACGGCAAAAATTATCTACGAAAACTCCCTAATAAGAGAAATAACTGAACGTGACATATTGGTAAATGTCGCAGCATTGTGACAACTTTCAATTAATATCGGTAGGAATGCCAATTTAGCAACTTTACATGCATTGAAACGCTAAGAAACGTGAAAAGAATTGTCTTCGCGGTGAAAAGTCCACGATTCTACCAAGTTCTGAACTGGTGTTGAAGTATTGTATTTGCGTTCAGTATAATGAACGGGACGACGCGAGCCTCAAAGTGCGTGTGCCTGCTTCGTTTCTTCGTAGACATTCCACCGGATCCACCCGACTGACCTGTACCTAATATTGAGGATCTCATCGGCGCTCCTACCCGATAAGAAGTTCTTCGAGGACGTGTCGATGTAAGGACTCGGCAGGAGTTTTGCCCGACCTCAGTCCATGGTCCGATTGGAACTGTTTCTTTTTTATACATACAAGGAAATTGACAATTAATCCAAGTTAATGTTGAAACCTGGTGATTTGTGTCGATACTTGTGCGGGTGAAGCCAATCAACTATAATCACTCTAAAAAAAACGCAGAATATGGTGAGGTCCGGGTACCTTCTTTTAGCTGCGCAGCCAATCACAGTGCAGCATTAGCCAATAAGAGCGCCGAAGGATGAACGTGAAAACGCGGATGATGAGAAACTCGTCATTGTTTTCGGGTTGCTGGAGCCTTCCACCTGCTGCATGAGCTTGAATTTTCAGCGGACCTTGGTGCCTGCCCACGTGATTCGAGTTTTCCTAAAATTGACTTGCACAAGGGGTTTTCGATGACGCTAGGCAAGTTTCTATTTGAAACCGCATACGTTTATTTTCACTTTATAAAGGCAACTAGTATATTTTTTATCATAATTTGCGTGTTTAATTTTGCTATTTATGACGCCCGCCATGACGGGCAGCTTGTTTCCCAAAAGAGCAAGGAGGTTATAAGTACTAGGAGGGGGCACGTTGCAATATTGCTGAAGCATAGTCATAAAAAGTTTAAACGATTTTGTGCCCAGCGTGACCGCAGATCTCTCTGGCGATTGGTGCGCGTGACATGTCACGTGTAAGATGGATGGTTGATTGCAGGAGGATTCCTTGCAGGCTTGCACGCGCTCCGTCCGGTAGTTTTTATCAGATCGAAGGCTAGACGAAGGCTAGCTACGGTCACGTGATGTGGTGAGCGTGAGGAGGGAAATGAGAAAGAGGCGAGGCGTCAAGGGAGCATGGCTTGTGGAGGCTACGCGGCCGACGTCATGCCCTCTCCTACCCTTCTATTCTCCATGCAAAAGAGTATCTTTCTTCTTTCTTTTTTTACACATCTTGTTTGCAGGGATTTCTAAAAATATTCGCAAAAACATCCCGTATAAAAAAAAAAAATAACGCGCTTCATTGTTCCAAATGTTCCTTCTCGCTGGCGCCTTAGTTCAAGAATGGTGTCAAGCAGCCAGGGGTGGAAGTGGCTGGGAGAGGAGGAATCACGCCACTTTTTCGTTTACAGGGGCTCGAGTCAAACTTAGCGCTCTTTGCTTCGCTGACAGTCATTACGAAGCACCAACTTTCATATTTGACATATCGTTATGCATTCTCGCGCTCAGCCAATCTGCTTAGAGTAATTTCACCGCTGTATTATGAAAGAAGTGTGGGTCAAACGCTCAGTCAGTCAAGTCTCACAATAGGTTGTTTGCACATGACGTCAATCCGCCATTTTGTTGTTAGTTTGTGTTTTCAAACAAATTCACTACATTGAAAGATTACATCGTAACCGGTTGAGATGATATCCACGTGGTAAGACATAAGCTTCTGTGCTCTACGCATTTGAGGGGGCATGCAAATCCTTCGAATGCTCGAGTTTGGCACACACGTACCTGACAGCTCACAACAACAAAATGGTGGACGAAATTACGTCAGTATAGAAAAAATATGATGACGGACAGTGGCGTAGCGATAACTTTTTTTCCGGGGGAGGGGGGGGGGGGGGGGGGGGGGGTCAATTGCATGTGTGTATTATAAAATCGGCTAAATTTTTCTTCTTTTTTTTTTTTCTTGAGGGGGGAAAAGGGGGGGGGGGGGCTGAATTCCCCTCTGGCTATGCCGCGGGCGGCAGGGATTGTTTCGATTGCACTGTTCTGGGTCTAGCCAAACTTTTGTGAGCGGGCTTCGGTTTATATATCTGAGTGTGCTGAAATTTCCTCAGTAAAAAAACGCACTTCACGCTTCATGCAAGTATCGACGCTCTTTGGGATGCCGGCTGCGCAACGGTGTCGGTTTTAGGACACGAATGGCGGCGCACAACAGCAGAATAAACTGATAACGCTATTTTGGGCTCAGAAACGTTTACAATGCCCCGTTACGTTGAACGAACCCCGACTGGATAAGCGGTGAAAATTCTTTGGTCGATACTACGATATTTTAAAGGAATCTATGGGGAGGCCTCCTAATGACCGCTGGTCCCTGGACCTGTCTGAGGCGAAACTTAATTTGTGAAAAACTCCTTGTTTTTGTTTCATTTCCCTCCAAATTAGAGTCATTAAAAAAAAACTGAATTTCAAAAAAAAAAAAAAAAAAAGCTACCGGCTTGTATTTTTTGCATTTTATCTGATTTATCCGAAAGCACGGAACCTAGATATAACTTTCTAAATAGCTAATGTAGTACGTGTCAAAAACTAGAGAAAAAAAAAACGCTGAAGTTTTGCTGCAGGGCCATCAAAACCTTAAGTGTTTTCATGTAGTATTTAATGAGTCCATTAGCTATTTTAATAAGTTATATCACTCGGCTACCAAGCCGCTCGTGAAAGTTAGCATCGTCGGTTCGAAGTCAGTCGACTGAACGTCGAACTGTAGTTTTTTTTTGGGGGGTGATGGATGTTATATATGGGACAAAGGGTGTAAGTAGTACACCCCCAATTTCTGAGATAATGTAGTATGGAAGCCTTGAACATTCTGCCTCTGCCACAATGTCCCAGGCACCTGGAGCACATTATATTCGAGAGCCAGGAGCTTGAAGCGGACCACCAGCATTCGATTCGGTTTCCCAATCCGTACCAGCCGTCGGGAAAGGCGGTCACCAATGGCACCTTCCTCGTGAGTAGCCTCCTCTGCGAAACGGTTTAAAGCATTCCTCCGACCGTGTGGGTGGTCTCTGCTCCTTGAGCGAACAGACCTTGCAGTGCTAAACGACTTCAGAGAGTGTTAGGTAATAGCCTCCTGATTAGGCACTACACACCAACAAACATCACACTGAAATAGTATCCCAGATATTAGATAAAAATATTTATTTTTCGCGAAGTTTTCGCACCTTCGATTTTGGTCAGAACCGTGTTTTTTTAAGCTGAAAGTCTCTACTGGCAACAACGAAGAAGTGAACAGAATGTTAGAGCGCAGACGAGCTGGTGATGATTACACATGATGAAGTATAACCTTGAGACTAGGGAGAAAGATGACGATGAGGGAGAGTAAGACTCCTGTTCTTCCTCTCCATCATCCTCATCTTTCTCCCGTCTCCGGGTTCATCAACGAAAAGGTGACGCCAAACGGAGACAGGGGTTCACTCTTTGGACTCTAGAATTTGTTCCCAACTGATTCGAAGCAGGGTGTCAAATGAGTGCTTTGGAAGCTCGCTTCAGTACCCGCGCACCAGCGCGGAACAAATGCTTGGCATATTCAATTTTCTAGACAACTTGCTCGACTTGCAAGTCTGCTTGCCACTGACGCCCTGGCACTGAAAAGTGCGGGTTTATTTGAATACTGATTTCTGCGTCACTTTCGTTTGCCGCCTTCGCAATAACAACTATGAATTTCGCGATACTAAATAGCATACCGCAAAGGGTGAATTCCAGTGATTCCGAAAATATAGTTGGTTGGGGTAGCTCTAGAAATCGCCGGAGTACCGCGTTAAAAAGGCACCCGGCGATTTTCTTAGCTACCCCTACTAACTATAGGTGGCCTTTACCCTTTCCGCTATGCCACTTAGTGTCACGAAATTCGTAATAGTTATTGTGAAATCGGCAAGTGAAAATGATACCAAAACCAATATTCAAATATACCCGCACTTTTCAGTGCCGTGACGTCAGGAGAAGGCAGGCTGGAAGGTCGAGCTTACCGCCATTGTGTATGCTCACAGTGGCGCTAGTCGAGCAGTCAGTCTAAAAATTTACTCCGCCGAGCATTTGCTTCGTGCTGCGGGGAGGATGCTTGAGCGAGCTTCCAAAGCATTCATTTAACACCATGAAACTGCTTGCAATCAGTTGGAGACGAAGTCTACACTCCAAAGAGTGAACCCCTGCATTATTCTGAGGTCACTTCTCAATTGTTGTCCGTGGAGGCTTTCACTTTGAAAAAACACGACGAGGACCAAAATTGTAAATTCAATAACTTCGCGCAAAAAAAAAAAAAAAAAACACTTTGGCCCAATATTTCGATTACTAAATTGTCAGACAAATTATGAAGAAAACGCCGGAGTACCCCTTTTAAATGTTTCTTTCGAAGTTTAAGGCCGCGATGGTTCCTCATTCTAATCTTCATCGGTATAGCTGCATCACTGTCCACGAATGACCCCCTGTAATGGAGGTGAAGGCTGTGTATGCTCCGGCAGTGCACAGGACTTGCTCCTGATTTGTTCACCGTGGTCTGGAGGGAAACTAGGATGGATACTTAACGAGCTATGCAACCGATCACGAGGGCTTTAGGTGGAACGAAAACGAACTATTCGAGAACGTTTTTCTCGGGTCCTTTTGAAACAATTCCTAATAGCCCGAAAATAGTTTCCACAAACAGAAATCCTTAAACCTTGTAGTCACAATTATTTGCCACTAAACTGCCTTTTACTAGTCCAGTAGGTGCCCCTCACAGCGGGTCAACAGGTTAGAACATTTAACGCAATACACTCTCAGCGGCAAGACTAACTGAAAGTCGCTCTTCGACGCTACGTCATCATATCCCGTATTTCCAGAAGCAGCAGCTGTCCAAGGTATGGGCCTTGCGCCAGTCTCTGGAAAGAGCGGACGGCTGGTGCCTCAGCCTGTCCCTGGGGGTGATCAAGAACATCAGGGACAGCCTGTACATGCACCTCGCCCGGATCACCCGATACGATTACACGAGCCTGCATGAGGCAAGTATTCCAGGTGCCCGAGGCTGCATTAACGCACGAGCAGCCTAATAAACATAATGACCAATGGCGCGCAGCCATTTTTGCCGTCTATGGAACGTGCTCCGAGCTTACACTACAGCACTGCACGGGCCAGAATTGCTAGGCCCGGCCCGACCCGACCCGGAAGAGGCACTGCCCGATCCCGGCCCGGAAGAGACACTGCCCGATCCCGGCCCGGGCCCGGCAGCGTTTTTAGACAGAAGCTTAAGCCCAGCCCGAGCTAGACAATTTTTTTTTTTTAATATAAGTTTAAGCCCGGCCCGAGTTTGACAGATTATGTACATGAGCCCGAAAAAGTTTGCAGGCTTTAGTCTACAAACTTTCTAAGCATAAAGCGAGCATATTTTATTTAAATTTATTTTAAACTTGGACCGATCTTTTTTTTTTTTTTTTACACGATAAATATTCTGACTTTGACGATGTATATTCGAGAATTTGGGCGAAATATGCACATCACAAGTGATTTTGAGAAAAAAAGAGTGGGCGATGTTTTGTTTAGTGTAGGCATTTCTTGGAGAGATATTGGACTTTTCGTCGTTCAATAGACAATTTTCTATATTACTCAAGCATCAAGGAGAATGCAGGGATTGGTGTTCCACGCGCCACACGCCTTCCCCGTATAAAATATTCGAAGTAAGCAACCAAAATAAAGCGTTGACGAACGCGCGTGCAAGATAAATTTTTTTTAGGTTTTTGCTTTAGAAAATTTACTATCGCTGCGGCCATCACGTGCGGCGCGTGGAACACCAATCCCTGCATTCTCCTTGATGCTTGGGTAATATAGCAATAGGTCTATTCGTTTCAAAGAAAAATTTCCTCTTTACATGTTTTTTTGTGAAGAAACAATCACAATCACGCTAGTGCATCTTCAAACGGCTGTATAAGCATAAAATTATCTATGGTAGTTAGCTCATCTTTGGTGGCCATAGTAAGGCCCCCTCCACAAAGTGCAAAGTCAAGATCACTTTTTGCCCTCGTTTCTTGACCGCACTTTCCCACCATGCTGGTTGAATCACATACGTTTCCTTGTATCCACGTGAAGAATTTCCAAGTACAAAACGTCGTTATTATTTTTTTTTTTTTTTAATTTTAAGTTTGGTTTGAGGCCGAGAAAATGCGTGCTACCCGGCCCGAGCCCGGCCCGCAGGCCGGGCCGGGCCGGGCTCGGGTTTTCGGGATGGCCCGGGCCCATGCAGTACTCTAGCTTGAACATCCGCTTTTATATGCAAAATATCAGACATCGCGTAGGGTGACTCAGCTTTTGTTTTTTTTTTTTTCGCCTTAATAGATGTCGAAAATGTGCACAGTTTCCAAATTGCTCTAAACATTTATACTCCATCAGGAGATAAAAGTTAAGCACGAAAATCATATGATTTGTCTCACTGATCTGGATACCAAGGGTGCGCTAAATGTGCCGGCGCAAATTCGTCTGCATCTTTTGCAGGGGTTGTGGTGGCGTCAGAACGCCGAGCTCTTATTGGCTATGATTGAAGAATAGTGGGTAGACTTCAAAGCAAGCTGCCTTGAGGTCTACCCACTATCCTTTAGTCGGAGCCAATCAGAGCTCGGCTTTCTGACGCCATCTCAACCCCTGCAAATGAAGCAGACGAACTTCCACGCCGCGTTGACTTTTCTATGGCTCTACAACTTATATATCTGCTTCGCGAGATTTGAAGGACCACAAAGTGTTTGCATGCGTACCCCACTTTCATATGAAAAGAACCGTTGGGTTCGTTTCAAATTGTCTCTAAACCCTGTCTCGTTGCGGTTCCCGATTAGAGTCAACCGTGCTACACAGGCAGTTGAAGTTGAGCTAAATGTTAAGCCATCGAAAGTGTTTGTATCAGAGGGGAAAGGTGCGTCAACGGTCCGTCAGAGCCTTTATTGGCATGAAAGGGGACCAACACAATGCTCGGCGACCATGCAAAGGCACAAGAGTCCCTAGGGTAGTCTGTTTGGTCACCGAACGTTGCTGGTCGTTTGTCGGCGAGCGTGCCACTGAGGCCGCGGACTTCCCACTGATCAAGCACGAGGCTTAGCCATACGCTGACGCAACGAGTGTCCAATCCGTACCTCGCGTTGGATCCTTCAGGTGAGGTAGAATATTCAGCACTATGACCTTGCTGTCTAGAAGGTGCTGCCCTAACCCTATGAACTTGCACCAAAACTCTTCAATGTCCTATCCTCGTTCTGTTCCCAGGTCTGCGGGTTGCTCAACAACGGAGAGGTCAAGTCCAACCCTCGATCCATGTCTCGCTTCCTGAACACGGACTACGTCTTCTACGGATTCGAAGACCGACACAGTCTTGTTCACAAGGTAACCTCGGATTGCATTTGCGCTCTTCGTGTCAAGGATATCGCGGAGGTCCCTTCGGCGTTTTGGGACAAATGTTTCACCAGTTATACACAAGGTACTCTAGACTGAAAGACATATGTTACTTGGATCCAAGATCTCGCCAATAGGAGCAGCGGAAGTGTATACGTAAGCATTGGAAGGCACCGCTAGGATCGCGGCAGAGGACAACATGCCACCTCTATGGAGTCATTAGGCGAAAACTAAGGGAAACTGACGACGCGCTAAACACTCCAGTCAGAAACGCGTCACAGGCATCATAACAATATTGCCAATTTCACGAGGTAATGCACAAAATAAATCACAAATTCACAAAGAATTATGTCATAGGCAAAAACATCTGAACCACCGTTCCAAAAGTTAAACACGCAAACAGTTTAAACCAGTTGCGGAACAAACATATATAGCGACCCCGGTCCAACTGAGGAGGAAGCTCGTTCCACTCCTCCACCGATCGGGCAAAAAAAAAAAAGGGAATTGTCAATTATCTTGATACCTAAACGGGACTATGGAGGAACGTGCCGTGGAATAGCCCCGAGCACATTTAAGGTCATCGTCAAAATTAATCCTAATAGCCACGAATAAATAAGATACTCGATTTCTTGCGTTCAGTGATGGAAGGCGTCTAATACCCCCTGTCAGACGGGCATTTTAAAGGCTTTTAGAACAAGCTCCTTTATAAAATCGGCGAACCAGCTTTTTAAGGGGGAAAGCGCTAAAAACAACGGACATGTAAAAGAAACGAACAACACAGAGCGCTAATTGCAACTGAAGAATAAACTTCAGTTGCAAGTAGCTCTTTGTGTTGTTCGTTTCTTTTGCTTGTCCGTTGTTTTTAGCGCTTTCACCCTCAAAAACATGGATCACCAACTAGCCCAAGTGCATACCCTTCTACGGCGAACCAGCGCACGCCTTAGCACGTAAGCACTCAACATCGCGAGCTGAATGGCTGATTTCATAACAGAGCTTAGTGGAAAGGAGCTTTAGAAGGCCGTCTGACAGGGGTACTAGATCAGCAGAGCTGGACTTCTTGCTCTTTAACAGCCCTGCAGCTCGACACCAGACACTGGCGACCCCTAGAATAAGTACGTCAGTTCGCACCAGCGGCACGCATGTGGCGCCAAGGGCTGCACGCGTCCGGCTGCTGGCGCGAGGTGCCTCGCTTGGAACGTGCCAACAATGGCCGAGAGGCTCAATATTAAAGCCACTGACAGGGCGAGAACGACAGGGGAGGTCTTTAGATTTCCCATCTCCGACGCGGGCTTCCTATAGTCACCGAAAGGATGAGAACGGCCATGGGCAGGGACTCGTATTCATCCCACTCACGGGACACGGGCTCAGCTGTGGACGTCGTCGCGGTGCTCGCGTGAGGTCTGTGCCTACGCCGGCCCACCGTGAGCCACACAGAGTACCACTACTTACGCTAATAATAATAATAATATTATTATTATTGTTGTTGTTTCTGACGCCCGGTTTCCAGCACGCGCTCGATGTTTTCTGTCGTGCTTTGGCTTTGCATTCTGCCTCCGGAACCATTCGGAGACTGGAGCTCGAAGTTCCAGAGTCTCCGAAGTGTTACCGGAGATGGGACCACTGAAACTCCTTCCTGCCGTTCTTATCCCTGTCGATTACCACAGCTTCTACAACGAGCCGGCGTCGCGCGAGCTTCGAGCGTGAAAGCCTCCGCCCAAGCACGACGGAAAGCAACGAGCGTGAGGCTGGAGGTCGCGGACCCGAAAGTGGCGATATCCTGCCGCTCTCGCCCTGCGAGTGGCCATATAGCGCGCTTTTTGCCCGCAGATGTCCCGCCTCCTGCACGAGTTCCCCGGCATGTGCTTGGCCGCGTACGACGTGGAGCGCGACGACGTGGACGGCTACTTCAGGGCCTCGGGCCACGACGTCGGCGCGCCCCTCATCGGAGTCCTGCACTCCATGGTCTTTCCCCAATAGCCGCGCCTTTCTTCTATAGATGCACCTCCTCCAAATAAAGATGAACGATACGATTTTGTTAACAAGCTGAACAAACCTCGGGTATTCGCAACTCTAGAGAGCCTAGATTTAGGAGACGAAGTAAGTCAAACCGTGAAGAGCGTTTGCAATTTAATGGCCGACGCTTTCCGTGCCAGTTGTTTAATTCTAACCTGAGTATACGTCTATTGCGACAAAGGGAAGATGGGCAACCCGAAAAACAAATAAACAGTATGAGAGTCTGCTAAGGTTTATCGCTGAACACATCAGTCGAACTCTACAGCTGAAAATGTCCTTGACCCAATGAACGCAATAATGTACGTTGGTTGAACCTTTCTAAAAACGTGTGCAGACCGAAAGTAAACCCTGAGGCTGCCAACACGGGAAGTTACAGATCCAATTGCTAACTTTGAACTTTAGAAGCAGTGAGAACAAAAGAGAGAGATGGGAATCCCAGGTTCACCAGCTCTTCCTAAAGCACAACAGTTCCGTTCCTTCGAGCGCGTCAGCGGAAAGACTCTTCAGCGTCGCCGGAGATGTATTCTCAAGGAAGCGAGGGGAAGCATAACCGATGGAAACTTTGAGAAGCAGCTACTGCTTAAGTGCAACAACTAGCGAAAAGAAAACAAAAAAGCTCGAGGTACACCTAAGCACTTCTTATGAGTTGTGAATGCGAAAGCGTGCAAGCCGCTCGTCCGCTCCTTTTGTCGTCTGCTCGTCCGCACCCTTTGTTGTCTGCTGCGTACCAGCTCGCGCGCGCTTCGGGATCTCGGAGGCCATGTGTGATGGTAAGAAGTATGAACTCGGGATTCTGACGCGGTGGATGTGAGGAAAAATGTATTGTTTGAAAAGAATCGGAATAACGTTATTGTAACCACGAAATATATATACACAAAGTCAAGTCTGGGGTGTACTGCTCACTCGCCGCCGCACTTCTGGTGTTGTCGGAACCTCGGATGACCTAGACGTTTTCCGGATGGCGAGAGCTCGATGTTCGGTGCCGGCGGTGGTTCCCCGGCAAGCCTGGTTGGTGCCCCCAGGGGCCTCAGACGTCCGTCTGAGACATTACTTGGCTGCTGGGGCCCAGTTTTGGGCAGTAACTATAGTTACTAGTAACGCGTTACTGGCAACTAGTTACTTTTTTCAGTAACTGTAACTCGTTACTGCTTAGAGAAAAGAACTTGTAACTGTAACAGAGTTACTATTTTTCGAAAGTAACTGTAAAACGTAACGTCGTTACAGCTACTTCTCAGATTTATGTGCAAAAATATTGCAAGCACGACCACCAAACCACGTCGCCACCCGTGAGAGTGTCTCAAGTCCTGGTGCAGGAAGGGCACAGCAAAAACTGCTGCAGAAAAAGTCTGGAGCAGGAGGGGAAAAAATAAAAATATAAAGAAACTAATTTTTGGGTGATCCTGCATGGCCAAGCTGGTCCCGCCAACTGGAAGGAGGGGGACGTTTGTGTCCGTACCAGCCATGTATCGTGCGTCTGCGTGCGTTGTGGGCATCGCCCACAACGCACGCAGATGTAACAAAGCGCGGCACCTTTAATGTTGGTGGAGCACTCTACCAACTGAGCTAACCAGGGGTTAGACGTGAGTAGAGCAAACGGGGTATATTTTATCATAGGAAGAATTAAATATGTTAATATTGACTCAGAAAATATTAGTTTGCCAAAATAATCAGATTCACTACTGTGAACAACACAATGCCTCATCAGAAATTTATGCTCCTTTAAAGGCATATTAAGAAAGGTCCCTTTTGAATGTTTTCTCGTGTTTTCTTGTTGTAAAGTAACGACGAAGTAACTAACAAGTTACTCTTTCAATTTTGTAACTGTTACAGGGTTACTTTTTTTGCCTGAGTAACTGTACCTGTAACACTTACATTTCAGCAGTAACGTGCCCATGACTGCTGGGGCCCACGGCGTTGAGCTGTATTCTTTTTTTTTTTTTTATTATTATTCGTGCAACAAGCATTCCTTCCTCATGTGTCCAACGCTCCAACCCCGAAACCGCACTGCACGAGCCTGACTGAGCCGTCACATCTGCGATGTTGTCTTCCTTTTCTTCTATGTCCCGTCCGCATCATCACACCATGGCGCAGCGGCCACTGGGAGTCCCGTCGACATGCGCCAGCCAATGGAACCGAAGGCGAATCGCTCCAATTGGGATCGCGGCGGAAACTAGGAGCCGTTTTCGCGCTTCAAACTGATGACGTCAGCTCGCTCCACGAGACAGTTAATGCTTTCGCGTTAAAAAATAATGTGTTTGCGTTTAGGAGTTCGTGTCGTATAAAATCTGGCGTCGGCGTTAAAGAGACCAAGAAAATCCCATAATGCAACGCGCACAGCCACGTGCGACGTCACACGTGGCTGTGACGTCATGATCCTATTGACCCGCTAAGTATGGGGGAAAATATAGCAGAAAACGTACCCGCCAAATTTAACGAAAATTTTTGCCGCCAAATATAGTCGAAAATTGTTGCTTCCAAACTTAGCAGAAACTTTTCCCGCCGAATCGAACGGAAATTTTTCTGCTAAATTTAGCAGGTCGATAGGATCATAACGTCACCATACCCAGGATTCGAAGACACGAGCGCGCCGACACTACTTGCGCCATCTATCGGCAGCGGTGGCGGGACGGCCCGTAACTCAATGGGACGAACTATATATTTTTTATTTCACGAAATTCTAAGCGTCGCATTATTTTGCTCTCAGCGACCTTTTTTAGTAGATACCATTTTTGTTCATTGTGCTAAATTTAAGGGCTGTATGTCTATCATAAATAGAGCCAACTGGCAATCGGAAAAAAATGCATTATCCTTATGGGGGTACTGTGATTTACAGAGAAATATTTGAGTTCAAACTTGATTTACAAACTAACCACTCCGTATCGCGAGTTGCTCTCTACGGTTATATAAGCTCCAGTTCCCCAGCTACATCATGGTACTATTTTCTTTGCGATGCGATAATTCTACGAAGTGCCCTCGTCATTAAAAGAACAAAAGGCAGGGCTCTCCAAATGAATTCAGGGCCGTTTAGAGCAGTAAAAAGCTGTTTCTCGCGCATAATGACAAATTAAATAAATTAATCTTACCATGTATACTACATGATAAATGTGCATCATTCATTCCAAGCACATATTTACCAAACCCCGGGGTTTGAACCTGGAGTTTCTGAATAAAAAAAAATATAAATGAAATTTGAATTAGTTTTACGGTGGGGCAAGAACGTTTCTCCGGAAGGTAAAAGCATTTCTCTGTAAGGAAGATACGATATTACATCTAATTTCTCAAATCAAGGTAAAAAATATATATTTACCAAGCAGCACTAACGCCACGCACACGAATAGGAAAATTATTACGCGGACTTCAACCACGCAGTTATAATAATGATGTGATTTTAAGTGCACTTGAGAATACATTTTTGACTTGCCGTTCTTGAACGAGTTATTTAAATATGATCTTAATATAATTAATTAAAATTCATCTTAATCCTTTGGGCATACTCAAGACAGAAAATGAGCAGCGTGTTATGAGCTGCGCTGGGTATTTGTTTGAGATTTTTTAAAACCTTTCGTAGGTACAATATGTCCGATGATCACGTGGTTGGGGCACGTGATGTCACAGTGTCGCGTCATAACGTCACGTCACGTGACACAATGTAGAGTTATGTCATAGTATCTTGACATCTTGACATCGTGATTTTTAGTGTCACGCCTTGGTGTCAAGTCACGTGCATTGTGTAGTATTGCGTGACGTTGTCAGATGGTTAGTATCACGGGACGACGTTATGCTGATGAAGTAACGGGGTCACACCTCGCTTATAATGTCACGTGACGATCGTGCGCTAAATTTGGCGGGTGATTTAGCATTTCTGCAATGCATTCTGTAACTTTTACATAGCGGGACCTAATTAGCTATATTTTGTGGGCGTTTGACGGTTTTTAGAGGCGGTTCTCGTGACAACTTGTCACGCTTTCTGAGCACAGCGGGATTACACGTATAAAATTGACCGCCTAAACGCGAAATCGCGCGAGCCGCGGGAGGTGTTGCCTTTGAATATGTTCTCGGCGAAAACGCTCCGCGCTCGTGACATGCGCAAGATGGTCGCTTTGCATGTCAGCTTCTTGGCAGTAGTGGCAATACAGATCTCTATTGTGTACTCCGTTCACCCCTGGGGTATCCACACGAAGGAGAAATCCCCCACTTTCCCCGAGGATCGCGCATCACGTGAGACATACGTCATCCCTTTTTGACGCCTCGCGTCGCCGTTCTCCCGTTTTCCTCCGTGGCGAAGGCGCGGAGGCTTCGTGCTGTCAGCACGAAAGCTACCGGCGTGCGGTCGTGTATCACTACTGCGTGATGCACGTTAAAGACCCCAGGCTAGCGGCTGTACCGCACTGGCTAAATTTCTCATCTACAGCTGGGAGACTCGTCGCCCCCGTGAGGCAGACCAAGTTCTAGGCTGTATAAACACACACAGAACCCAATTATTATTCCACATGTGCACGCGGCAGAGCCGGGGACGGAGTTTCCCGGGTGGTTGACGTCACGACATCCGTCCGCGGAGTTCTCCTTCGTGTGGATACCCTAGAATCTCCGCCTTCAGCACGAGCTCGCTCGCTTCCACAGAGCTTTAGTTGCGCGTTGCGCGTTCACACTTGTGTTAGCAAGGGCAGTAAGCTCGCGCGGAAGGTGGAGCTTCTAGTCTCAGCTTAAACGGCGTATGGTAGGCTGGAATGCGGATCATGGGAACTTCGGTGGCGCCACAGGTGGACATTGATTGACCCCAGGTGATACACACAAGTCTAAGGGAGAAACACAAAGAAGGGGAATATTGAAGCTTGTACGCGGTGCTCGAAGGCAAGTATTTTATGATGTGCTGCGATCATTATATCAGGTGTTTGGAGATCGAATCGGTAGAATTCAAGTATTCGAACGCAGATTACAAAAAAAGCGCCAGAGCACCACCGATTGTGCCGGCGTCGCTTGCTTCAGTTGCTAAATAAATGACACGTTCAGCAAATGAACGGCACGCTCCGAGCTTTAAATCGTCAAAGAAGCCCTCACTGAAGTTTAAAGCAAAGGCTCGCCCCAGCAATAGTCTGTGCAAGCTCCCGAAACGATGCAAATGTCCTCAGCAAAGGCCAACTTACCGCTTGCTAGCCTCTGACGACGTCCAGATCATGAACGGCTCCACATTGTCTGTCGGCAACTCTTGTCTTATTGAACCACATCACAGTTTACACCCAACAAAGCCGCAACCCTCTACCCTAAACCACAAATCAGTTATTAAAATATATTAGTATTGTATCGCTTTTGATAATTGCGACGAGAATATTAACTTTCATTCCCACATAACATAAAAGTCTCATCGTCGAGAACAGCTTACTAAGGTAAGAAGTAGAAGTTTTCCCCGTTTTTCCCGTAAAGTTTCATGCATTCCCTTGTGTGAAGCAATAGTTGACGGTGGTGCCGCTCGACCCCAGCAGTAAATAACGGTAGAAAAGGGGGCGTGGTCCGCAAATATTGGGAAAAGGTACCGCTTTCAGGAACCTAGGGTCCTACCCTCAGTGCACTCTAACTCCCCACAGATGATAGCAGGCTTCGTCAAATTTTAGAATCCCGGAGAGCATTTTCGCAATTGCTTTATTTCTTGAGTTACTTTAATCGGAACATGGTCTCTCACATCAGAAACGGTCAAAAAAGTGCGTAGTTAAAAAATATGGGCAAAGGCGCCGCTTACAGGCACCTAGGGCTCAACGCTCAGATTACTGTAACCCCACACAGATGATAGCAGACTTCGTCTAGTTTTAGAATCCAAGGGAGCATTTCGGGAATCGGATTACTTCGCGAGTTATTTTAATTAGAACATACTCTCTCCCTTCAAAAACGGCGAAAAAGGGGGCGTGGTCCGAAAATTTGGGCAAAGGCGCCGCGCTCAGGCACCTAGGGTTCAACCCTCAGAGTACTCTAGCCCCACACATATGAGAGCAGACATGGTCTAGTTTTAGAATCCAAGGGAGCATTTCGGGAATCGGATTACTTCGCGAGCTATTTTAATTAGAACATACTCTCTCCCTTCAAAAACGGCGAAAAAGGGGGCGTGGTCCGAAAATTTGGGCAAAGGCGGCGCGCTCAGGCACCTAGGGTTCAACCCTCAGAGTACTCTAGCCCCACACATATGAGAGCAGACATGGTCTAGTTTTAGAATCCAAGGGAGCATTTCGGGAATCGGATTACTTCGCGAGCTATTTTAATTAGAACATACTCTCTCCCTTCAAAAAGGGCCAAAAAGGGGGCGTGGTCCGAAAATTTGGGCAAAGGCGCCGCGCTCAGGCACCTAGGGTTCAACCCTCAGAGTACTCTAGCCCCACACATATGAGAGCAGACATGGTCTAGTTTTCGAATCCAAGGGAGCATTTCGGGAATCGGATTACTTCGCGAGCTATTTTAATTAGAACATACTCTCTCCCTTCAAAAACGGCGAAAAAGGGGGCGTGGTCCGAAAATTTGGGCAAAGGCGGCGCGCTCAGGCACCTAGGGTTCAACCCTCAGAGTACTCTAGCCCCACACATATGAGAGCAGACATGGTCTAGTTTTAGAATCCAAGGGAGCATTTCGGGAATCGGATTACTTCGCGAGCTATTTTAATTAGAACATACTCTCTCCCTTCAAAAAGGGCCAAAAAGGGGGCGTGGTCCGAAAATTTGGGCAAAGGCGCCGCGCTCAGGCACCTAGGGTTCAACCCTCAGGGTACTCTAGCCCCACACATATGAGAGCAGACATGGTCTAGTTTTAGAATCCAAGGGAGCATTTCGGGAATCGGATTACTTCGCGAGTTATTTTAATTAGAACATACTCTCTCCCTTCAAAAACGGCGAAAAAGGGGGCGTGGTCCGAAAATTTGGGCAAAGGCGCCGCGCTCAGGCACCTAGGGTTCAACCCTCAGAGTACTCTAGCCCCACACATATGAGAGCAGACATGGTCTAGTTTTAGAATCCAAGGGAGCATTTCGGGAATCGGATTACTTCGCGAGTTATTTTAATTAGAACATACTCTCTCCCTTCAAAAACGGCGAAAAAGGGGGCGTGGTCCGAAAATTTGGGCAAAGGCGCCGCGCTCAGGCACCTAGGGTTCAACCCTCAGAGTACTCTAGCCCCACACATATGAGAGCAGACATGGTCTAGTTTTAGAATCCAAGGGAGCATTTCGGGAATCGGATTACTTCGCGAGTTATTTTAATTAGAACATACTCTCTCCCTTCAAAAACGGCGAAAAAGGGGGCGTGGTCCGAAAATTTGGGCAAAGGCGCCGCGCTCAGGCACCTAGGGTTCAACCCTCAGAGTACTCTAGCCCCACACATATGAGAGCAGACATGGTCTAGTTTTAGAATCCAAGGGAGCATTTCGGGAATCGGATTACTTCGCGAGTTATTTTAATTAGAACATACTCTCTCCCTTCAAAAACGGCGAAAAAGGGGGCGTGGTCCGAAAATTTGGGCAAAGGCGCCGCGCTCAGGCACCGAGGGTTCAACCCTCAGAGTACTCTAGCCCCACACATATGAGAGCAGACATGGTCTAGTTTTAGAATCCAAGGGAGCATTTCGGGAATCGGATTACTTCGCGAGTTATTTTAATTAGAACATACTCTCTCCCTTCAAAAACGGCGAAAAAGGGGGCGTGGTCCGAAAATTTGGGCAAAGGCGCCGCGCTCTGGCACCTAGGGTTCAACCCTCAGAGTACTCTAGCCCCACACATATGAGAGCAGACATTGTCTAGTTTTAGAATCCAAGGGAGCATTTCGGGAATCGGATTACTTCGCGAGTTATTTTAATTAGAACATACTCTCTCCCTTCAAAAACGGCGAAAAAGGGGGCGTGGTCCGAAAATTTGGGCAAAGGCGCCGCGCTCAGGCACCTAGGGTTCAACCCTCAGAGTACTCTAGCCCCACACATATGAGAGCAGACATGGTCTAGTTTTAAAATCCAAGGGAGCATTTCGGGAATCGGATTACTTCGCGAGTTATTTTAATTAGAACATACTCTCTCTCTTCAAAAACGGCGAAAAAGGGGGCGTGGTCCGAAAATTTGGGCAAAGGCGCCGCGCTCAGGCACCTAGGGTTCAACCTTCAGAGTACTCTAGCCCCACACATATGAGAGCAGACATGGTCTAGCTTTAGAATCCAAGGGAGCATTTCGGGAATCGGATTACTTCGCGAGTTATTTTAATTAGAACATACTCTCTCCCTTCAAAAACGGCGAAAAAGGGGGCGTGGTCCGAAAATTTGGGCAAAGGCGCCGCGCTCAGGCACCTAGGGTTCAACCTTCAGAGTACTCTAGCCCCACACATATGAGAGCAGACATGGTCTAGCTTTAGAATCCAAGGGAGCATTTCGGGAATCGGATTACTTCGCGAGTTATTTTAATTAGAACATACTCTCTCTCTTCAAAAACGGCGAAAAAGGGGGCGTGGTCCGAAAATTTGGGCAAAGGCGCCGCGCTCAGGCACCTAGGGTTCAACCCTCAGAGTACTCTAGCCCCACACATATGAGAGCAGACATGGTCTAGTTTTAGAATCCAAGGGAGCATTTCGGGAATCGGATTACTTCGCGAGTTATTTTAATTAGAACATACTCTCTCTCTTCAAAAACGGCGAAAAAGGGGGCGTGGTCCGAAAATTTGGGCAAAGGCGCCGCGCTCAGGCACCTAGGGTTCAACCTTCAGAGTACTCTAGCCCCACACATATGAGAGCAGACATGGTCTAGCTTTAGAATCCAAGGGAGCATTTCGGGAATCGGATTACTTCGCGAGTTATTTTAATTAGAACATACTCTCTCTCTTCAAAAACGGCGAAAAAGGGGGCGTGGTCCGAAAATTTGGGCAAAGGCGCCGCGCTCAGGCACCTAGGGTTCAACCCTCAGAGTACTCTAGCCCCACACATATGAGAGCAGACATGGTCTAGCTTTAGAATCCAAGGGAGCATTTCGGGAATCGGATTACTTCGCGAGTTATTTTAATTAGAACATACTCTCTCTCTTCAAAAACGGCGAAAAAGGGGGCGTGGTCCGAAAATTTGGGCAAAGGCGCCGCGCTCAGGCACCTAGGGTTCAACCTTCAGAGTACTCTAGCCCCACACATATGAGAGCAGACATGGTCTAGCTTTAGAATCCAAGGGAGCATTTCGGGAATCGGATTACTTCGCGAGTTATTTTAATTAGAACATACTCTCTCCCTTCAAAAACGGCGAAAAAGGGGGCGTGGTCCGAAAATTTGGGCAAAGGCGCCGCGCTCAGGCACCTAGGGTTCAACCCTCAGAGTACTCTAGCCCCACACATATGAGAGCAGACATGGTCTAGTTTTAGAATCCAAGGGAGCATTTCGGGAATCGGATTACTTCGCGAGTTATTTTAATTAGAACATACTCTCTCCCTTCAAAAACGGCGAAAAAGGGGGCGTGGTCCGAAAATTTGGGCAAAGGCGCCGCGCTCTGGCACCTAGGGTTCAACCCTCAGAGTACTCTAGCCCCACACATATGAGAGCAGACATTGTCTAGTTTTAGAATCCAAGGGAGCATTTCGGGAATCGGATTACTTCGCGAGTTATTTTAATTAGAACATACTCTCTCCCTTCAAAAACGGCGAAAAAGGGGGCGTGGTCCGAAAATTTGGGCAAAGGCGCCGCGCTCAGGCACCTAGGGTTCAACCCTCAGAGTACTCTAGCCCCACACATATGAGAGCAGACATTGTCTAGTTTTAGAATCCAAGGGAGCATTTCGGGAATCGGATTACTTCGCGAGTTATTTTAATTAGAACATACTCTCTCCCTTCAAAAACGGCGAAAAAGGGGGCGTGGTCCGAAAATTTGGGCAAAGGCGCCGCGCTCAAGCACCTAGGGTTCAACCCTCAGAGTACTCTAGCCCCACACATATGAGAGCAGACATTGTCTAGTTTTAGAATCCAAGGGAGCATTTCGGGAATCGGATTACTTCGCGAGTTAGTTTAATTAGAACATACTCTCTCCCTTCAAAAACGGCGAAAAAGGGGGCGTGGTCCGAAAATTTGGGCAAAGGCGCCGCGCTCAGGCACCTAGGGTTCAACCCTCAGAGTACTCTAGCCCCACACATATGAGAGCAGACATGGTCTTGTTTTAGAATCCAAGGGAGCATTTCGGGAATCGGATTACTTCGCGAGTTATTTTAATTAGAACATACTCTCTCCCTTCAAAAAGGGCCAAAAAGGGGGCGTGGTCCGAAAATTTGGGCAAAGGCGCCGCGCTCAGGCACCTAGGGTTCAACCCTCAGGGTACTCTAGCCCCACACATATGAGAGCAGACATGGTCTAGTTTTAGAATCCAAGGGAGCATTTCGGGAATCGGATTACTTCGCGAGTTATTTTAATTAGAACATACTCTCTCCCTTCAAAAACGGCGAAAAAGGGGGCGTGGTCCGAAAATTTGGGCAAAGGCGCCGCGCTCAGGCACCTAGGGTTCAACCCTCAGAGTACTCTAGCCCCACACATATGAGAGCAGACATGGTCTAGTTTTAGAATCCAAGGGAGCATTTCGGGAATCGGATTACTTCGCGAGTTATTTTAATTAGAACATACTCTCTCCCTTCAAAAACGGCGAAAAAGGGGGCGTGGTCCGAAAATTTGGGCAAAGGCGCCGCGCTCTGGCACCTAGGGTTCAACCCTCAGAGTACTCTAGCCCCACACATATGAGAGCAGACATGGTCTAGTTTTAGAATCCAAGGGAGCATTTCGGGAATCGGATTACTTCGCGAGTTATTTTAATTAGAACATACTCTCTCCCTTCAAAAACGGCGAAAAAGGGGGCGTGGTCCGAAAATTTGGGCAAAGGCGCCGCGCTCAGGCACCTAGGGTTCAACCCTCAGAGTACTCTAGCCCCACACATATGAGAGCAGACATTGTCTAGTTTTAGAATCCAAGGGAGCATTTCGGGAATCGGATTACTTCGCGAGTTATTTTAATTAGAACATACTCTCTCCCTTCAAAAACGGCGAAAAAGGGGGCGTGGTCCGAAAATTTGGGCAAAGGCGCCGCGCTCAGGCACCTAGGGTTCAACCCTCAGAGTACTCTAGCCCCACACATATGAGAGCAGACATGGTCTAGTTTTAGAATCCAAGGGAGCATTTCGGGAATCGGATTACTTCGCGAGTTATTTTAATTAGAACATACTCTCTCCCTTCAAAAAGGGCCAAAAAGGGGGCGTGGTCCGAAAATTTGGGCAAAGGCGCCGCGCTCAGGCACCTAGGGTTCAACCCTCAGGGTACTCTAGCCCCACACATATGAGAGCAGACATGGTCTAGTTTTAGAATCCGAGGGAGCATTTCGGGAATCGGATTACTTCGCGAGTTATTTTAATTAGAACATACTCTCTCCCTTCAAAAACGGCGAAAAAGGGGGCGTGGTCCGAAAATTTGGGCAAAGGCGCCGCGCTCAGGCACCTAGGGTTCAACCCTCAGAGTACTCTAGCCCCACACATATGAGAGCAGACATGGTCTAGTTTTAGAATCCAAGGGAGCATTTCGGGAATCGGATTACTTCGCGAGTTATTTTAATTAGAACATACTCTCTCCCTTCAAAAACGGCGAAAAAGGGGGCGTGGTCCGAAAATTTGGGCAAAGGCGCCGCGCTCTGGCACCTAGGGTTCAACCCTCAGAGTACTCTAGCCCCACACATATGAGAGCAGACATGGTCTAGTTTTAGAATCCAAGGGAGCATTTCGGGAATCGGATTACTTCGCGAGTTATTTTAATTAGAACATACTCTCTCCCTTCAAAAACGGCGAAAAAGGGGGCGTGGTCCGAAAATTTGGGCAAAGGCGCCGCGCTCAGGCACCTAGGGTTCAACCCTCAGAGTACTCTAGCCCCACACATATGAGAGCAGACATTGTCTAGTTTTAGAATCCAAGGGAGCATTTCGGGAATCGGATTACTTCGCGAGTTATTTTAATTAGAACATACTCTCTCCCTTCAAAAACGGCGAAAAAGGGGGCGTGGTCCGAAAATTTGGGCAAAGGCGCCGCGCTCAGGCACCTAGGGTTCAACCCTCAGAGTACTCTAGCCCCACACATATGAGAGCAGACATGGTCT
This sequence comes from Ixodes scapularis, assembly GCF_016920785.2. Classification (NCBI taxonomy): domain Eukaryota; kingdom Metazoa; phylum Arthropoda; class Arachnida; order Ixodida; family Ixodidae; genus Ixodes; species Ixodes scapularis. Next base: position 108,428,747 of record NW_024609881.1, read on the forward strand.
AGTTTTAGAATCCAAGGGAGCATTTCGGGAATCGGATTACTTCGCGAGTTATTTTAATTAGAACATACTCTCTCCCTTCAAAAAGGGCCAAAAAGGGGGCGTGGTCCGAAAATTTGGGCAAAGGCGCCGCGCTCAGGCACCTAGGGTTCAACCCTCAGGGTACTCTAGCCCCACACATATGAGAGCAGACATGGTCTAGTTTTAGAATCCGAGGGAGCATTTCGGGAATCGGATTACTTCGCGAGTTATTTTAATTAGAACATACTCTCTCCCTTCAAAAACGGCGAAAAAGGGGGCGTGGTCCGAAAATTTGGGCAAAGGCGCCGCGCTCAGGCACCTAGGGTTCAACCCTCAGAGTACTCTAGCCCCACACATATGAGAGCAGACATGGTCTAGTTTTAGAATCCAAGGGAGCATTTCGGGAATCGGATTACTTCGCGAGTTATTTTAATTAGAACATACTCTCTCCCTTCAAAAACGGCGAAAAAGGGGGCGTGGTCCGAAAATTTGGGCAAAGGCGCCGCGCTCAGGCACCTAGGGTTCAACCCTCAGAGTACTCTAGCCCCACACATATGAGAGCAGACATGGTCTAGTTTTAGAATCCAAGGGAGCATTTCGGGAATCGGATTACTTCGCGAGTTATTTTAATTAGAACATACTCTCTCCCTTCAAAAACGGCGAAAAAGGGGGCGTGGTCCGAAAATTTGGGCAAAGGCGCCGCGCTCAGGCACCTAGGGTTCAACCCTCAGAGTACTCTAGCCCCACACATATGAGAGCAGACATGGTCTAGTTTTAGAATCCAAGGGAGCATTTCGGGAATCGGATTACTTCGCGAGTTATTATAATTAGAACATACTCTCTCCCTTCAAAAACGGCGAAAAAGGGGGCGTGGTCCGAAAATTTGGGCAAAGGCGCCGCGCTCAGGCACCTAGGGTTCAACCCTCAGAGTACTCTAGCCCCACACATATGAGAGCAGACATGGTCTAGTTTTAGAATCCAAGGGAGCATTTCGGGAATCGGATTACTTCGCGAGTTATTTTAATTAGAACATACTCTCTCCCTTCAAAAACGGCGAAAAAGGGGGCGTGGTCCGAAAATTTGGGCAAAGGCGCCGCGCTCAGGCACCTAGGGTTCAACCCTCAGAGTACTCTAGCCCCACACATATGAGAGCAGACATGGTCTAGTTTTAGAATCCAAGGGAGCATTTCGGGAATCGGATTACTTCGCGAGTTATTTTAATTAGAACATACTCTCTCCCTTCAAAAACGGCGAAAAAGGGGGCGTGGTCCGAAAATTTGGGCAAAGGCGCCGCGCTCAGGCACCTAGGGTTCAACCCTCAGAGTACTCTAGCCCCACACATATGAGAGCAGACATGGTCTAGTTTTAGAATCCAAGGGAGCATTTCGGGAATCGGATTACTTCGCGAGTTATTTTAATTAGAACATACTCTCTCCCTTCAAAAACGGCGAAAAAGGGGGCGTGGTCCGAAAATTTGGGCAAAGGCGCCGCGCTCAGGCACCTAGGGTTCAACCCTCAGAGTACTCTAGCCCCACACATATGAGAGCAGACATGGTCTAGTTTTAGAATCCAAGGGAGCATTTCGGGAATCGGATTACTTCGCGAGTTATTTTAATTAGAACATACTCTCTCCCTTCAAAAACGGCGAAAAAGGGGGCGTGGTCCGAAAATTTGGGCAAAGGCGCCGCGCTCAGGCACCGAGGGTTCAACCCTCAGGGTACTCTAGCCCCACACATATGAGAGCAGACATGGTCTAGTTTTAGAATCCAAGGGAGCATTTCGGGAATCGGATTACTTCGCGAGTTATTTTAATTAGAACATACTCTCTCCCTTCAAAAACGGCGAAAAAGGGGGCGTGGTCCGAAAATTTGGGCAAAGGCGCCGCGCTCAGGCACCTAGGGTTCAACCCTCAGAGTACTCTAGCCCCACACATATGAGAGCAGACATGGTCTAGTTTTAAAATCCAAGGGAGCATTTCGGGAATTGGATTACTTCGCGAGTTATTTTAATTAGAACATACTCTCTCTCTTCAAAAACGGCGAAAAAGGGGGCGTGGTCCGAAAATTTGGGCAAAGGCGCCGCGCTCAGGCACCTAGGGTTCAACCTTCAGAGTACTCTAGCCCCACACATATGAGAGCAGACATGGTCTAGCTTTAGAATCCAAGGGAGCATTTCGGGAATCGGATTACTTCGCGAGTTATTTTAATTAGAACATACTCTCTCCCTTCAAAAACGGCGAAAAAGGGGGCGTGGTCCGAAAATTTGGGCAAAGGCGCCGCGCTCAGGCACCTAGGGTTCAACCCTCAGAGTACTCTAGCCCCACACATATGAGAGCAGACATGGTCTAGTTTTAGAATCCAAGGGAGCATTTCGGGAATCGGATTACTTCGCGAGTTATTTTAATTAGAACATACTCTCTCCCTTCAAAAACGGCGAAAAAGGGGGCGTGGTCCGAAAATTTGGGCAAAGGCGCCGCGCTCAGGCACCTAGGGTTCAACCCTCAGAGTACTCTAGCCCCACACATATGAGAGCAGACATGGTCTAGTTTTAGAATCCAAGGGAGCATTTCGGGAATCGGATTACTTCGCGAGTTATTTTAATTAGAACATACTCTCTCCCTTCAAAAACGGCGAAAAAGGGGGCGTGGTCCGAAAATTTGGGCAAAGGCGCCGCGCTCAGGCACCTAGGGTTCAACCCTCAGAGTACTCTAGCCCCACACATATGAGAGCAGACATGGTCTAGTTTTAGAATCCAAGGGAGCATTTCGGGAATCGGATTACTTCGCGAGTTATTATAATTAGAACATACTCTCTCCCTTCAAAAACGGCGAAAAAGGGGGCGTGGTCCGAAAATTTGGGCAAAGGCGCCGCGCTCAGGCACCTAGGGTTCAACCCTCAGAGTACTCTAGCCCCACACATATGAGAGCAGACATGGTCTAGTTTTAGAATCCAAGGGAGCATTTCGGGAATCGGATTACTTCGCGAGTTATTTTAATTAGAACATACTCTCTCCCTTCAAAAACGGCGAAAAAGGGGGCGTGGTCCGAAAATTTGGGCAAAGGCGCCGCGCTCAGGCACCTAGGGTTCAACCCTCAGAGTACTCTAGCCCCACACATATGAGAGCAGACATGGTCTAGTTTTAGAATCCAAGGGAGCATTTCGGGAATCGGATTACTTCGCGAGTTATTTTAATTAGAACATACTCTCTCCCTTCAAAAACGGCGAAAAAGGGGGCGTGGTCCGAAAATTTGGGCAAAGGCGCCGCGCTCAGGCACCTAGGGTTCAACCCTCAGAGTACTCTAGCCCCACACATATGAGAGCAGACATGGTCTAGTTTTAGAATCCAAGGGAGCATTTCGGGAATCGGATTACTTCGCGAGTTATTTTAATTAGAACATACTCTCTCCCTTCAAAAACGGCGAAAAAGGGGGCGTGGTCCGAAAATTTGGGCAAAGGCGCCGCGCTCAGGCACCTAGGGTTCAACCCTCAGAGTACTCTAGCCCCACACATATGAGAGCAGACATGGTCTAGTTTTAGAATCCAAGGGAGCATTTCGGGAATCGGATTACTTCGCGAGTTATTTTAATTAGAACATACTCTCTCCCTTCAAAAACGGCGAAAAAGGGGGCGTGGTCCGAAAATTTGGGCAAAGGCGCCGCGCTCAGGCACCTAGGGTTCAACCCTCAGAGTACTCTAGCCCCACACATATGAGAGCAGACATGGTCTAGTTTTAAAATCCAAGGGAGCATTTCGGGAATCGGATTACTTCGCGAGTTATTTTAATTAGAACATACTCTCTCCCTTCAAAAACGGCGAAAAAGGGGGCGTGGTCCGAAAATTTGGGCAAAGGCGCCGCGCTCAGGCACCTAGGGTTCAACCCTCAGAGTACTCTAGCCCCACACATATGAGAGCAGACATGGTCTAGTTTTAGAATCCAAGGGAGCATTTCGGGAATCGGATTACTTCGCGAGTTATTTTAATTAGAACATACTCTCTCCCTTCAAAAACGGCGAAAAAGGGGGCGTGGTCCGAAAATTTGGGCAAAGGCGCCGCGCTCAGGCACCGAGGGTTCAACCCTCAGAGTACTCTAGCCCCACACATATGAGAGCAGACATGGTCTAGTTTTAAAATCCAAGGGAGCATTTCGGGAATCGGATTACTTCGCGAGTTATTTTAATTAGAACATACTCTCTCCCTTCAAAAACGGCGAAAAAGGGGGCGTGGTCCGAAAATTTGGGCAAAGGCGCCGCGCTCAGGCACCTAGGGTTCAACCCTCAGAGTACTCTAGCCCCACACATATGAGAGCAGACATGGTCTAGTTTTAAAATCCAAGGGAGCATTTCGGGAATTGGATTACTTCGCGAGTTATTTTAATTAGAACATACTCTCTCTCTTCAAAAACGGCGAAAAAGGGGGCGTGGTCCGAAAATTTGGGCAAAGGCGCCGCGCTCAGGCACCTAGGGTTCAACCTTCAGAGTACTCTAGCCCCACACATATGAGAGCAGACATGGTCTAGCTTTAGAATCCAAGGGAGCATTTCGGGAATCGGATTACTTCGCGAGTTATTTTAATTAGAACATACTCTCTCCCTTCAAAAACGGCGAAAAAGGGGGCGTGGTCCGAAAATTTGGGCAAAGGCGCCGCGCTCAGGCACCTAGGGTTCAACCCTCAGAGTACTCTAGCCCCACACATATGAGAGCAGACATGGTCTAGTTTTAGAATCCAAGGGAGCATTTCGGGAATCGGATTACTTCGCGAGTTATTTTAATTAGAACATACTCTCTCCCTTCAAAAACGGCGAAAAAGGGGGCGTGGTCCGAAAATTTGGGCAAAGGCGCCGCGCTCTGGCACCTAGGGTTCAACCCTCAGAGTACTCTAGCCCCACACATATGAGAGCAGACATGGTCTAGTTTTAGAATCCAAGGGAGCATTTCGGGAATCGGATTACTTCGCGAGTTATTTTAATTAGAACATACTCTCTCCCTTCAAAAACGGCGAAAAAGGGGGCGTGGTCCGAAAATTTGGGCAAAGGCGCCGCGCTCAGGCACCTAGGGTTCAACCCTCAGAGTACTCTAGCCCCACACATATGAGAGCAGACATTGTCTAGTTTTAGAATCCAAGGGAGCATTTCGGGAATCGGATTACTTCGCGAGTTATTTTAATTAGAACATACTCTCTCCCTTCAAAAACGGCGAAAAAGGGGGCGTGGTCCGAAAATTTGGGCAAAGGCGCCGCGCTCAGGCACCTAGGGTTCAACCCTCAGAGTACTCTAGCCCCACACATATGAGAGCAGACATGGTCTAGTTTTAGAATCCAAGGGAGCATTTCGGGAATCGGATTACTTCGCGAGTTATTTTAATTAGAACATACTCTCTCCCTTCAAAAAGGGCCAAAAAGGGGGCGTGGTCCGAAAATTTGGGCAAAGGCGCCGCGCTCAGGCACCTAGGGTTCAACCCTCAGGGTACTCTAGCCCCACACATATGAGAGCAGACATGGTCTAGTTTTAGAATCCAAGGGAGTATTTCGGGAATCGGATTACTTCGCGAGTTATTTTAATTAGAACATACTCTCTCCCTTCAAAAACGGCGAAAAAGGGGGCGTGGTCCGAAAATTTGGGCAAAGGCGCCGCGCTCAGGCACCTAGGGTTCAACCCTCAGAGTACTCTAGCCCCACACATATGAGAGCAGACATGGTCTAGTTTTAGAATCCAAGGGAGCATTTCGGGAATCGGATTACTTCGCGAGTTATTATAATTAGAACATACTCTCTCCCATCAAAAACGGCCAAAAAGGGGGCGTGGTCCGAAAATATGGGCAAAGGCGCCGCGCTCAGGCACCTAGGGTTCAACCCTCAGGGTACTCTAGCCCCACACATATGAGAGCAGACATGGTCTAGTTTTAGAATCCAAGGGAGCATTTCGGGAATCGGATTACTTCGCGAGTTATTTTAATTAGAACATACTCTCTCCCTTCAAAAACGGCGAAAAAGGGGGCGTGGTCCGAAAATTTGGGCAAAGGCGCCGCGCTCAGGCACCTAGGGTTCAACCCTCAGGGTACTCTAGCCCCACACATATGAGAGCAAACATGGTCTAGTTTTAGAATCCAAGGGAGCATTTCGGGAATCGGATTACTTCGCGAGTTATTTTAATTAGAACATACTCTCTCCCTTCAAAAACGGCGAAAAAGGGGGCGTGGTCCGAAAATTTGGGCAAAGGCGCCGCGCTCAGGCACCTAGGGTTCAACCCTCAGAGTACTCTAGCCCCACACATATGAGAGCAGACATGGTCTAGTTTTAGAATCCAAGGGAGCATTTCGGGAATCGGATTACTTCGCGAGTTATTTTAATTAGAACATACTCTCTCCCTTCAAAAAGGGCCAAAAAGGGGGCGTGGTCCGAAAATTTGGGCAAAGGCGCCGCGCTCAGGCACCTAGGGTTCAACCCTCAGAGTACTCTAGCCCCACACATATGAGAGCAGACATGGTCTAGTTTTAGAATCCAAGGGAGCATTTCGGGAATCGGATTACTTCGCGAGTTATTTTAATTAGAACATACTCTCTCCCTTCAAAAACGGCGAAAAAGGGGGCGTGGTCCGAAAATTTGGGCAAAGGCGCCGCGCTCAGGCACCTAGGGTTCAACCCTCAGGGTACTCTAGCCCCACACATATGAGAGCAAACATGGTCTAGTTTTAGAATCCAAGGGAGCATTTCGGGAATCGGATTACTTCGCGAGTTATTTTAATTAGAACATACTCTCTCCCTTCAAAAACGGCGAAAAAGGGGGCGTGGTCCGAAAATTTGGGCAAAGGCGCCGCGCTCAGGCACCTAGGGTTCAACCCTCAGAGTACTCTAGCCCCACACATATGAGAGCAGACATGGTCTAGTTTTAGAATCCAAGGGAGCATTTCGGGAATCGGATTACTTCGCGAGTTATTTTAATTAGAACATACTCTCTCCCTTCAAAAAGGGCCAAAAAGGGGGCGTGGTCCGAAAATTTGGGCAAAGGCGCCGCGCTCAGGCACCTAGGGTTCAACCCTCAGAGTACTCTAGCCCCACACATATGAGAGCAGACATGGTCTAGTTTTAGAATCCAAGGGAGCATTTCGGGAATCGGATTACTTCGCGAGTTATTTTAATTAGAACATACTCTCTCCCTTCAAAAACGGCGAAAAAGGGGGCGTGGTCCGAAAATTTGGGCAAAGGCGCCGCGCTCAGGCACCTAGGGTTCAACCCTCAGAGTACTCTAGCCCCACACATATGAGAGCAGACATTGTCTAGTTTTAGAATCCAAGGGAGCATTTCGGGAATCGGATTACTTCGCGAGTTATTTTAATTAGAACATACTCTCTCCCTTCAAAAACGGCGAAAAAGGGGGCGTGGTCCGAAAATTTGGGCAAAGGCGCCGCGCTCAGGCACCTAGGGTTCAACCCTCAGAGTACTCTAGCCCCACACATATGAGAGCAGACATGGTCTAGTTTTAGAATCCAAGGGAGCATTTCGGGAATCGGATTACTTCGCGAGTTATTTTAATTAGAACATACTCTCTCCCTTCAAAAAGGGCCAAAAAGGGGGCGTGGTCCGAAAATTTGGGCAAAGGCGCCGCGCTCAGGCACCTAGGGTTCAACCCTCAGGGTACTCTAGCCCCACACATATGAGAGCAGACATGGTCTAGTTTTAGAATCCAAGGGAGCATTTCGGGAATCGGATTACTTCGCGAGTTATTTTAATTAGAACATACTCTCTCCCTTCAAAAACGGCGAAAAAGGGGGCGTGGTCCGAAAATTTGGGCAAAGGCGCCGCGCTCAGGCACCTAGGGTTCAACCCTCAGAGTACTCTAGCCCCACACATATGAGAGCAGACATGGTCTAGTTTTAGAATCCAAGGGAGCATTTCGGGAATCGGATTACTTCGCGAGTTATTATAATTAGAACATACTCTCTCCCATCAAAAACGGCCAAAAAGGGGGCGTGGTCCGAAAATATGGGCAAAGGCGCCGCGCTCAGGCACCTAGGGTTCAACCCTCAGGGTACTCTAGCCCCACACATATGAGAGCAGACATGGTCTAGTTTTAGAATCCAAGGGAGCATTTCGGGAATCGGATTACTTCGCGAGTTATTTTAATTAGAACATACTCTCTCCCTTCAAAAACGGCGAAAAAGGGGGCGTGGTCCGAAAATTTGGGCAAAGGCGCCGCGCTCAGGCACCTAGGGTTCAACCCTCAGGGTACTCTAGCCCCACACATATGAGAGCAAACATGGTCTAGTTTTAGAATCCAAGGGAGCATTTCGGGAATCGGATTACTTCGCGAGTTATTTTAATTAGAACATACTCTCTCCCTTCAAAAACGGCGAAAAAGGGGGCGTGGTCCGAAAATTTGGGCAAAGGCGCCGCGCTCAGGCACCTAGGGTTCAACCCTCAGAGTACTCTAGCCCCACACATATGAGAGCAGACATGGTCTAGTTTTAGAATCCAAGGGAGCATTTCGGGAATCGGATTACTTCGCGAGTTATTTTAATTAGAACATACTCTCTCCCTTCAAAAAGGGCCAAAAAGGGGGCGTGGTCCGAAAATTTGGGCAAAGGCGCCGCACTGAGGCACCTAGGGTTCAAACCTCAGAGTACTCTAACTCCACACATATGATAGCAGACTTGGTCTAGTTTTAGAATCCAGTGGAGCATTTCGGGAATCGGATTACTTCGCGAGTTATTATAATTAGAACATACTCTCTCCCATCAAAAACGGCCAAAAAGGGGGCGTGGTCCGAAAATATGGGCAAAGGCGCCGCGCTGAGGCACCTAGGGTTCAAACCTCAGCGTACTCTAAACTCTCAAATATGATAGCAAACCTGGCGCCCAAAACTTTTGTCAAAGGGGTCGCGCTCTAGAACCAATATTGAACTGGGGCCCAAAGCCCTGAACGCTCTAGAACCAATATTGAACTGGAACCCAAATAAATGCAGAAGATTATTTAAAAAAAAGAAGATTTCGATGAACGGGTTAGTTTGCTAGTAATTTTATTGTGATAAAAGGGGGATTTAGAATAGCATTGCCTCCCTCGAGGTATTGCTGCCGTTAGCACGCACTGTGACTTTGGAGCGGGCCCTCCTGCACGCGCCAGAAACCGTACCGAGGCCAGTGGCCACTGTAGCCCGCAGTAACGCTCTGATAAGATCTGCATATTCCTTATCACGATAAAAACAAATTAGAAAAAATTCATACTCCGGCTCTACTCACTATTTAACTTAAATCATAGCCTCTTATATCGGATGTTTCTGCAAATAATTTAGAAAGCTTGAAATCTTGTGAAGTTAGGAAGATAATAAACTCTTTTCGGGGAAACTAACTGAAGCCACAGCGGACATTAAAAATTGCATACAAAAAAACATACTAATTAGCAAACTAATTTTTTTCCCGATTGGCTATCTAATAAGTGAGATTAAAGGGGCGGTGCAGCGGTATTCATTTGAAATATTTTTCACTTTAGATTAGCTTACTGGCACTAGGGGGACTCAGTAATACCCGCACTCAACGCCATTGTCTAAGAAACTTCCTTGTTATGGTGTAACTTCAAGGGTAAAAGCGAGCGTATTCTTTCAATCTCTCCTTCGCAAAACTTGACGACGTAGCTGGGGGATCGCAGTATCCCCCAGAGACGGTAGTCGAATGCGGCTCATAGATGGGACCCGATCACTGCGTCAGCACTTCATTTGGGCTCTATAGTCGATAGCTCGACAAGCATTCGGGTTATGGTCCATGTCCAATCGCTGCAAAGGCGACAATAGGCGAACCATAGCAATGTCTGGAACTCAACACTTGTCTCCTGCTTTGTCGACTCCAGCGCGTGGCTATGATCAACATTGGCGGCATATAATCGGCTCCAGATCACGTGGCCGCTTGTTCTAGCTGGCAGTTGAGGGGGTCAACGCTGCTTGTTCTTCTTTATTTTTTCTGCGACGTTTATTACGTGCGGAGAAAAACGAGCGCATGTTTCATCGATCATAAACGTTAGGGATTCGTTCTATGTGTAGTTCACAGAAAGTACAAAAATTGTTGCACCGACACTTTGAACGTTTGTTTTCTATTAGAGACTTTGTGAGAGTCATTGAAAATCCCTAGATCAGGAAATTTGAGGACGCGTGGGAGGCGCGGGAGTTCGCTAAAGTTAGCACACGTTCAGCTTGCTCAAGGTCGGCGATGCGAAATCACGAATGGCTTTAATATCGCTTATATCCTCGGAGACAAATATACGCACACACAGAAACGCACACGTGCATACACACGCAGGCACACACACACACTCACATGCATATTCAAAGACGGGATTGTTGATGGACATACACACACGTAGATATCTGAGTGGAATCACGGAAAGACAAATAACCAAAACAAAACAAAATTAATCTTTTCACCATAAACTACAACATCCGTTAAATCCGCCCCCACCCCCCCTCTCAGTGCAATAGTTTTGCACCCTCTCATAAACGTGACCTCGTCAATGCAGGATGGCAGGGATTCAACCCAATACATTTCTTGGTTACTACTCTCCCTTTTAGTTTTCTTTTTTTTTTGCTATATCTCTACCAATAAAGGTGTACTGACAGACTATATCTCTACACTTTTAATGTCGTAAATGCGGTCAAACCCATTAGTAGATCGCGTTTTCAGGCCACACGATTTGTAGCGAGAGCTCGCGCTGCCACTTCGATGTATGCTCTGAAGCAGGCGCTGGGAACACGCGTACATACTCACAAACGCGGACGCACATACGCACGCACGCGGATGCCGGACGCCGGGCGCAGGTCCGTTCAAGAAAGAATGTAAGGAGTGTGTGTGTAGGGGGGGGGGGGGGGGGGGGGGTTACGAGGTCGCAGAGACTACATCAGTCGCTCTCTGTTTCTGGGGCAAGCGGTCATGTTCGCCGCCGGCCTCGCCAAGGTCAGGCTTCAGCTTTTTTGAGCTGAGCCACCTGGTCTCAAACGAAACTAATCCTAAACACAAGGGCACAAGGAGAAAAAAACGTATTGTTAGGCAGCAGGGCGTGTACTCGAATAATGCACGTTGGACTCATCCCAAGCCGCGTATTTCGTTAACCCGTCATCACGTAAAATAATGAAAAAAGCAAATCTCAGACATATACATCCTGGGCGAAATGGATTCAAAGCACTTCAGACTGACTGCATAAATTGGTTAACTTGTCGCGTTGGGATTTACTAGAGACGTGCTCGAAGCTGGTGTATTCAATAATTGAGAGTATGGATGCATGAAATCTCCGGAGTCAAAAGAAAGAAAATAGAAACTGGGTTTGTCTATGAACAATTTATCGCGAAGCCTTTTATCTCAAAATCATAAGACCATCGTTGTGGGCTATTCTGGCGTTTACTACGATTGAAAAATTTGTCAAGTGGAAAGAAAATATTACTGACTTACCTATTCTTCACTTCGTTTTGCTGAAACAAGCGCCACAATAAAACTTACTTTTGGTGCACCTGCAAAGTATATTGAAAACATAGTTTTTTTTAATTTTTTTACTTACTCGGGTGATACAATCTTTTCACGATTTTACCGAAAGCCTCAACCAACTTAAGGCATCTCTTTAGTAAATCCCAGCGCGATAGGTTAAGAAACCTATTTATGCGGTCAGTTTAAAGTGAGTTCAATCATTTTCGCCCATGCTGGATATACACCAACACAGAAGCCGAAGTGTGCTATGCGCGAGGCTCTCAACGCAAATAAACATTGCCGTTTTATTTTTTCTCTCCGAGCTCGAAAAATGTCATCAAATATGTTAGTGCGCACCTGCAGAGCCGTATATGTAGCTGTGCGCATTTGGGCACTACACTAACCGCTTATTCACCCTGGAAGCGGATCCGCGTTCGCAAAGCAGTTGCGAACGCGGTTGTATAAAGATCCAGTACAATTGCACGCGCACTCGATGACATCAAGTGAGCGTGCAATTGTACTGGATCTTTGTACGACCGCGTTTGCAACCGCTTTGCGAACGCGGATCCGCTTCCAGTGGGAATGAGCGGTAAGGGATACAGTGTGACGCCCCACACAATACCCTTTCAGAGTAAAATTCGAAGATGCGCCGTGGCAGTGCCCTTCGCACTCTTTTTAGATTGTCGAGATCCAGAAAGCCACATCGCGTGGTTGTTCGAACGAGTTCGGGACCGCTTCAGTCCGGTTTCATAAATTAATACGCATTAAAATAGATATTGCTTTACGTAGATTACTCTGGCAACCACCACTGTAATTTTACGTTGTACTAGACGCTTTATTTCGCCACTCTCTGGTTTATGAACCGTCAATATCTGGCGTTCGATCATGCGCTTTTATTCAAATTTTTACAAAAAAACTCGCTACATCTTCAATGCAGTGCTGCGTTCGTGGTTGTGCATAGCCACATGGCCACAGACTCAGAGTCAATCTTCACTAAATCATGGTTGAAAAGAATTGCCGAAGCACAATGAGACACGGGCCATGCTCTGTGATGAGTAAACGCAAGAACAAGCTACCGTTGAGGAGGCCAGCACGTGCAGTGCGTGTAACCATACTCCATCTCATGAGTTACGTGCAGCAGAGGCAAAAGCACAGACGCGAGGGCCTGGCTTTCATATTTGCTTTCCTTTCACGAGCACTCGCGAAGAGAAAGCAGATCTGAAAGCCACGTGCCCGCGCCAATGCCTTTGCGTTTGCTGCACACAACTCCTGAGAGAGTATAGACCTTTGCAAAAAGAGCGCTCTGGCCGCCGCCATTTTGCGAATCGAGCGACCCCTATCAGCCAGATATTTCTGGCACCCGCCTGAGCTGTGGAAACCCGGTCAGCGTGACTCCCCACCTGCATTTTGCATTCGAGTTCGGCGGCTTTCCTTGGAAGTTTTCACTTATTCGCCTGTTTAGGATGCTTACCCTTTGTATGTTATCTTCCACTGTGAGAACCAGGGAATACCAGGGCTCGTAGCCCGCTCGGCCTTCGCAGGAAGTGAACGAAGAGAGCGAACGTCAAGCAGCCCGCGACGCAGGCAGTTCGACGTGCTTGGAGGATTATTTCCGTCGAGATAATCTCCAAAAAGCCTTCCAGGCTGTGTTCCGGGTCTTCGCAAAAACTAGCGGATAGGGTCGGGTCCGGGGTGTGGCGACGGAATAAGCACATTCGTTCATTTGCTTTGGAGCTGTGCATAAAAGGAGCTCTCCTCTACATGTTCCCCAAAACACGCCGGATTCCGTCCGATCGTCGTGAAGTGACTATCGTCGACACTGTATATTGGATATGCTGTGTTATTTGAGACCTTTCTCAAATCCTGTTCGGATAACGCGGTACCGTGGGATACGTACAATATATTTTTTGTTCGATTGATGAGACTCATTTAATTTTATGTTGTGGGCGGGGAATATCCATGCAGTACGGATATCCTGTGCGGTCAAATATTTTGACCTTTATAGATTGACACGGCTGACTTTACGGTGCCGTAAAACAATGAACATAAAATGTAACAAACATTCCAGTTGCATTTGTTCTGTCGCGCACGGACTCACCAAAACAGCTTTCATTTCTTTGTTTTTGTTTCCAAAAATAGAGCACTGCTTTCTTAAAGACCTCTATAAATTATAATCGCCACAGAACTCAAAATAAAAAAGAAAACGCGGCAATTCAACCGCCACCAGTGTCCGGAATTGCGCCTACGCAGGCTGCTATAGCCCACTGACGAGAAACTCCACAGCTCAGCGCAGTCGGGCAACACTGACGTACACTCTCAGAACCAGGGACGCGCGCTGTAAATCGCTTCGTTCAAGACTGCCGCTGGAAAGGTCTATACTTTCGCAGCATGCTCCTTGATTCCTCGGGAATTGAGAAAAACGTGTGCACCACCTAGAAGACAAGGCTTACGCCCCCGTCTCATGGGTCATTGGTGATGGATCCAGGCAGCCCCATCTCCTTGCGTCAGAATGGTCGTTAGCGCGTCTTGCAGCGTTTCCAAGGAGCGCGACGCTATCACGCAGTGACGCCAAGACGGACGCGTGTGCCGCTTTGCGGTCGCTCTCGTCAAGCGTGTTTGCCGCACGCGGCGGGTCGGAATCAACGTTATTTGAATAACGTTAACTAACGATAACGATAACTAGCTATGACCTCCGACGCACAGCTTTTATTGATTACGTCCATGCGCTTGATTGAGTAAATAGGCGCCTGGACGGCTCTACGACGACGCGAACCCAGGAGAAACTTCCTATCGTGAAGGCCGGACGCGCTTGCACGAATTACCGGAAAAACTGAGCTCGCAGCTCCATGACGTATCAAATGAAGACTAACTCTAAATTAATTATTACATTTTGCATGAGACAAGTTCGATCATATGCTAGTCCTAAGCAACGACCGGTAGTGTTCCCGTGTAATAACATAAAAAAAAAAAAAAAAAACGAAAGGCAATTTTTGAATATGTTTAGGCGACTACCATGGGCCCCAATATATTGTTTTCATATAGCCGGTCGTAGCATTTCAAATCTGGGTATCTGCCGTAGTAAAAGGTAGCTTAGAGCATGAAAACAGATATTTAACCTCGGAATTTCCAACCAGGCTCCAAAGGGCGCTTTAATTTCAAAGGCGTGTGCATCGCGCAATTATGACGTAGTCATCTTCGACACCAATTTTGTCAGGTTTACGTAAATGCCTAGCCGTGAGAAATTCGTTTACACATACAAATTTCAATTTATTTGATATTGAAGTTCGAAAAAAAAAAATGTAATATTTCGAATTTTTTTCTAACTGCAAAGTCGAAAATTTTAAAAGGTTTGATTTCAAGTTCCAAGTCTGAATTTCACGAATGAAAATCGAATTCTGCACGAACTAAGTTTTCATGAATTCATCTAGAAAGTTAGCGAAATGTGTTCCCAATTTTACTAAAAACGTTGCCCAGATTATTATAAGCTTACATCAGCTCACTCGCGCCCTCCACGTTGTGTTATAAAATACTCATTCCTTCTCAGTGCTGTGGTACTGACGGTATTATCTGTATTGCTCGTTATTTTTCGAAACTTATGAAACAAGCGTTGAACTGGTTGAGCGGTTCATCGAAAAAACCCGACGCGGTCGGGTGAACGTACTTCCTACTTGCGAACTAATAGCAATCTGTTGAAACGTCGCCTAAATGCAACGCTGGCATAAGACAACTAAATATGCGGTACAACGCAGTCACATGAAGGCATCCAGGCTTCTCAAATATTTTCAGTTGCACTGGGCGTTTATTTTCGGCAGGATGACCCGTGGGATGGAGAAAACATTGAACACAGGCACAGCACTCTACACTACTCAGGGTATAGGAGGCAACCAGGCTCCATTAGGGATCCCCAGGACTAATACAACTGATCAGGTCACGATCGGTTGTTCTCGACCAAACCATAATGCCGCTCCCTGAAACTTTTCTTATTCGACGAATGGAAGTATTGGACGCCCTAAAATGTAGCCGGTCACTAATGATAATGAAGTAAGCGCCGGTTCAGCGTTCACTGCAGCGCATCGGTGACACTCTCCGCGCGCGTCTTCCCTTGACGCGAGGGAATCGAGGGACTCGCGTTCAAAAACAACTAATGCTACGAAGGACGCTCCCAGCGAAGCGCCCCGGTTGAATTTTGAGCATGCAGATAAAGGATCTGTTGGCCTACAGGTTACCTCGGGGCAACCTACGGAGTTGTGCGCGCGAGAGGCTCTGCGCGGAAGTCAAAAGAAGAAGGTGCGGGGTACGAGGCCACCCTAAAGTGATGAATCGGTGCTTTACAAGCATTGGGGAGGAAGTGGCCGAGTGGGCTAACGCGTCTCAGCTCGGAGCGTGGAGCGAAAGCTCGCGCTGGGAACCTCCTGGGTTCGAGTCCCCGCCACCCCCGCCCGTTTCGATCTGGATGAGTTTCGTACCGGCACGCGTTCGTGTGATGACCACTGCGTGATGCACGTTAAAAACCCCGGGTTAGCGGTTGTACCGCACTGGCCAAATTTCTCATCTACAGCTAAGAGACCGATTACCCGTTGAGGCGCATCTCCATCAAGGCTGTATAAACATAAAGAGCAAACCAATTTTTTACAAGCATTTCGTTAGTGGCAGGATCAGTTAACGGTAAGAATCTGAGTGCAATTTCAACTTCACTTCATACATTGACACCTCGCATTATTGATATTTGTTGCCTCGAACGTGTACGTTCGAGGCAACAGTTCGCCCCTATATATAGTGGTGAACTGGGTTGGAACTTTCTCGAACTTTTGTTTAAAAGTTCGAAGTTCGTTGAACTTTTGAATTTAGCAGGGTCGAAAGTTCGAAAATCGTCGAATTTCTGAGCGTAGTAAATTCAAAACTGTCGAATTTAATAGCGCGAAAAATTGGAAGGTTGAAAACAATCGGAAACCTCCGCGCAAAAAAGCCTTTGCAATCCTTTCGAAGCTTCGCAAAAAGTTCACGGAATCTCTAGTTCTAATGTCGCATACATGATGTGCTCGGATCACCGCCGCCGAAGCAAAATGGCCGCTCAGCCCGTCATTAGCCCTCACAAGTCGTAACAAATATTTTCACGCGAAGGCCTTGATGATACCACGTGGAAGAGTTTATTTACTCCGCGTATGAACTTGTAAATCGAACAGGAAATGTGCCTTCAATATAAGCGGTGAAAAATGCGCATATTATTTGTTTTTCTCGTCATTTTGTTACCTTAAGTAAATGCCTACTGATATAATATTTAGTGTGCCATCATCCATGGCACGTCTTGTGTTTAGCTTGAGTTTCTTTTTGTTCCGATCGGCTCAGTGACGTTCATGCTCAGTGTCGTTCTCCTGAACTCAACATGGATGGTTCGAACCGCGGGCGACCCTTTGCCAAGCAGTTTTGTGAGCGTCGCTCACAACCTCGGTATCCTTGCAACTTATAAGGTCCTCATATCTTGTCTTTTGTTGTTGTTATTTCTTTTTTTTTTTTAATAAATATGTATTTCCGGGCGTTTATTTTGAAAACTCTGAATAAAACAATGTAATATTGTTACATCGTGATAAAAATCGGTGGTGGGAAGAAAGACAATGAATAAAAATAAAATGTACTTGGCGCACTCATTGTGAAATTAATAGTTTGTGCGCCTAAACACCGCTCCAAGAAGTTCACATCAAATCTATATGCATTGAAATGACTAAATACACGTCCTACGGCGAATGAGTCTCAGAGGAGCTACCAATCCACAGTGTTCTCGTTTTTACTACAGCAGTTCAGAGCATCCGGGAAGGGTGCAGAGAAAAATGTGCATCCGCTCCAAACTGCTTGCAAGAGCAGAAAGCAGACTGGCTGCTTCGTTAGTTATTTTTTTTTTGTTACCTTTTCTCCCTTCGGTTATAGTAAACTTCCCCCGATTGTGGACACGCGTATTGTACAGTCAATAATAGATAATTCACAATAGGGAGTAAGCACAATAAAGCAGAAGATTATGTCAACGTAAGCTCTAAAGCTTAAAAATCCGCGTACTACCTGGGTTCTACTCTGTTGACCCTTAAGCTGACAGTACGGTAGAAGCGACGGGCTTGTAGAATCAATCACCCGCCTTTCTTTCCTCACCTGACTCCCCTCTCTGTGCGTGAGAACGTGATCACGTGGCAAAGAGATGACGGTATGAGTGGTTTAACAAGCGCGTATCTTCCACCCCATTTTCAGCCTACGGCGTGAATAGGGTATCGGGAAAACAAATCCGCTTAGCGTACACCGTCCGTCGGGCCAAGGCTGCGAAGAGAACCGACGAAGCGAATTTCACTCCCAGTGGTATTCGCGACTCCAGCAAAACGGACGCCGCCAAGCGGGAAAACCGGGAACCAGCCGGTCCAGGTCGCTCCGCGCCCCTCCGCGTCTCTGGTGGCTTTCGCAGAGACGTGTTGTCGGCGCGGTGGCGAACAATGTAATTTGACGAAGGTCCGAATATTTCTTAAGTTTGCCTGAGTGATCATTAGTGTGGTGAAGCCTCAGTAGATTGTTTTCTTCTATTACGTGTTTGAAAGCCCGTTTACTCCACAGCACACGGTCGCGTGCTTTCGATTTCTTGGATGGAGAGGAATCACTGAAAAACTTTTTGATTTCTTGTCTGTCTCGAATCACATTCAAAGTGACGACTGCTTGGTAACTGATACTGGAGGGAACATCAATGTTGCAGTCAAGTGAATACGAAGGTTCGATAGCTGCTTTTCTTGAGTTTGGTTGTGTTCGGTTAGCTTCAAGTTTGAGCCACCCACGCCGGTCGGTGCGTTGGGTATTCATCTTGGCTGCTTTTCGCCGAAAAAGCCTCTGGACCGCACTGAAGGAGTTGGGCTGATTTCGCAATTACTTGATTCAGGAAAACTTGCTCGCTGCAAATGATGAATGAGGGAAATTATCTGTTTTCAAAAGGTGGGAGACAAGTCTTGCAACGTTAGATGCTGTCACGGCATTTTGACCTATCGCGCCTCCAATATTTATATTACGAGGTCGTCGAAGCCAGCAGCAATATACGTCTACATTCGTCAGGTTGACCGGCCACAAAAAAATACTAATTTTCTCCGTTCAGGATTCGAAGCAAAGTTCAATTCAGAGAGGTTCTGCGTGGATCTTCAATGAAGACTCTCTTCAGTTTGTCTCCGTGCTGCCGGCTATAGAACCATTTGGCTAAGTTTAAGCAGTATATCTCCGTCTGTCAAATATACTTTTATTCAGCAGCTCACCTAATAGCTAGTCAACTAAGCTCATATTTCAACCCGAAGGATATACTAATATCGCTTTAGTGGGACTCCATAGTACGTAATATAATACATAACCCGCTCGTCAAAATGACTTCTCGATTGCTACTAAAACCTGAATCGAAATACGAGTATCAGCTGCTTAGTGGGGCGCCGGCGGGTTAACATGGTCCTTGGCTCAAGAAGCGGTTGCTTAATTTTCGTAATTTTCCTGCAGCCTGTGTTGTTGGCCGAGCAGACGACTGGAGCTGTTTCGTAAACGCGGATACGCACAAAAGCTCGATTTCGCGGACAGATAAGTCGCATGGTCGAGGCATGCGTGTTAGCTGAAAAGTTACCCTCTGTGGAACAATTCTATAGTCATCGCCGCTTTCCTTAGATGATCAAAACTGATTAGTATATTACCATCTCTCCGGAGCCCATAGTTTCGGTTTTGAACGAAATCTCCGAAACGAAAGTTTGACACGAAAATAACAAAAAAACACCGGCAAAACAAAACTATGCTTTGCAAGTTTATCTGCACCGGCTACACTAAACCGTCTCAGTTCAAATACCTATAAAATTGGGCATTAAACAAAAGAAAATCTGTTAAATTGAACGCGCCACCTGTTCAGGCGGCCCGGCCCAGCCGCCGCGACCTGGACTCAGCCGCCATGTTTGTTTGGTGGTGGCGCCCCCTATAGTTCGCTGGAGTCGCGAATTTCCGAACAGAGCAGGAGAGGCTGCGCACACAAAAGCGTCCCTCCTCGGGCGACGGGACCGCTTCTCAAGTGTCGAGGCGGGGTCGCCATCCTGTAAGCCCGATGTCCTTGTGAACAGAAATTTGGCGTGGGATGGCACTGTTTAGCCCCCCTCCTTCGTTTCGCTCTCTGCTACTCTGAGTACATGATTATTTGCGTCGAAGGGCCATCCGCGTCCAGAAGCTCCTAAAGTATGAAGTCTCGGCAGGGAAGTCGTGGGCATAGCTAATGACACCATAAAAAACTTAGAAACTTGGGCTAGTTCAAATAATCTAAAAATAAGGGACAATAAACCGAAAGCTCTTTTCTTTCGCCCCAAAAATAAGTACTGTGACCTTCCATGCGATATTATTTCAAACTCTTCTCCTGTCGAACTAGTAAGTTCCTTTAAAACATTGGGGGTGTTATTTTCGAAGTACATGTCGTAGATCAAACACGTCGACATAGATCGTAGACCGAAAACGTCGAACGACACCGGCAAGTTTCTAAACTCGCTTGTGTCGTTGACACAAGACGTGGCTGTTTTCTTTTTCATTTCAAGAACGCGTTTGAACGCGGAACGCTGGACCGCGGCGTTTGGCAGTCCAGCGAGTTCGATGTGTGAGTAGAGATAGGCAACTATAGCTTTATGTCTACCCATTAAAGGGATACTTCAACGAAATTTGAAATATATCCGTCGTGTTCAAAAATAGGTTGAATATGATCCAGAATATCCGTAAATGACAATCGCACGTTTGTATTTTGGGCCTGGTGGCTGTATTTTTCGTTATAAACGGCCCACTCTGGCAAGCGCTCGGAGAAGGCCCAGCGGAGACCACGTGACATCCAACGCAATCGTGACGAAGGTCGTCTCAGGACGAGTAAAGCTACGGCGAGGCTGACGTCGAGAGGATGGCCTAGCGGTGTGTGAACCGTTTCAGCTCCAAATATTCTGTAGTGCCTAATGGTTAAAGTAGGTATTTGTTGATGTAGTCAGTGTCGCCTACACTTTTCTCTTTTTGTTAATTTCACTAACAAAACTTTAGTTGCGAAAACAGCTTCGTCCTGTCGCGTTTGTTGTCTTCACTCCCTCGTCGTCGTTTGAGCCGTTTTCATCATGTATAACGTTTACCAACTCGCTCTATTCGCTACCTTACAGAAGACTAGTTCCTATATAGGTCGCAAGGAACAAAGGTGTCAGTGTGCAGCTCTGAAGGTCATGGGTGGCTCACCGTAGAAGAGCACTATCACAACAAGACAACGCGAGAAAACACCAGCACGAACGGCTGGGAAAAGTGCATGTCCGTGGAAGAAAGAAGCCTCGATATCCTATACTGACTGTTTTATCCTGTTTTCAAAGGTTAATAAAAGCTTCAAAGAGAATTTCAGGCATTGCGTTCTTGCTCATACACTTTCGGATTTTCGGCATTTACAGTTTTGGTGTTTAGGTTTTAGGCAGACATCATTAAGTTTTCAAACTTTTTATTGCTCTTGAAGTTCAGAAAGTTTTCAGTTCGGCTTTCGTTGGCTTACTCTCTGTGGCTTACTCTCTATAGAGAGTAAGCCACAGAAAACACTCGCCCGCAATTATTAATTTGGGGGCCATATACCCAATAAGATGAACAAATAATTCAAAAAAATACATTTTCTTTTTTGCAAAGCTGACGAATTTTGATGATAATAAATTGTTATATGTTACGCATGATTCAACAGCCTCCATGTAAAAAGAAGAAAAAAATCGGTGAGCTATTCTCCGCATCCGCCGGTTTTGCGGTGAGCTTATCTCCGGTGAGCTTATCTCCGGTGAGCCTTTCTCCGGTGAGCTTTTCTCCGGTGAGCTTTTCTCCGGGATTCGCTGCATCAGGGCTTCGCTGCATGTGAGAACCGGCTTTTGAGTGCAGACGCGGCCCACGCTACGGGTTGGGGGGAACAGTCAGTGTCAAAAGCCGACCATCATGCTGTCCGTCATGTTCCTGCACCTGTTTTGTCATCGCTGAACCAATTTTAGGCAAGAAAGTCCTAGTGACCTGTGTAGCGTCGTTTGCATCTGGACTACAGCTGAAACGAGGTTTAGCTTTGACAAAGTTGGATTCCTTTGGGAGCTACGCTAGCCATGGTGACGCAGCGTAAAATAGCTGACGCCGAGAATAGCTTCGACAGAGTTGGAGCTATTCACTACGGATGCTTGGCTAGCCTTGACAATGTAGCACGAAGGAATGAATGTTGAGTATAGTGAATGACGTGGATTATAGTGACGTGGTATTATACTTTCTCATTGCCCTTGCGCAAACTTGCATTTTTAAGCTCTCCTCGCAATCGCAGTTCCGTCATTCGCTGGCATTCTTCTATTGTTCACCGTGATCGGCTGTCTCCGTGTTGTCCAAAGATGTGAACTTACATACATTTTTAGAATGTATAACTTCATAACGATTTTTGCAAAAATCCATTGGCAGAGAAGATAAGCATTATTTTAATTTTAACGAGTGTTTTTCTTTTTTATTATTTCATCGCATTCAGGTCAAAGCCGCCGAAAGAATGAGATTCGGCCAAGTGGTACAGTTTCTGGCATGCGTCGCAACACGCGTGGTGGCGTCTCCTCAAGACGACGTCGACACCCTGTATGCCAAAACCCGGGGCCCAAAGCCCCACTGCACTTTTGAGGTAAGAAAACAAAATAGAAAACCAGTTTGGAACAGGGAATGAAAGATATTCAAATAATCAGATAGCATTGTGGACCGTGGTGGCGTTCATAAATCGGCAGTCCAAAAGTTCGCCGTGTTTACTTCTCCGCAAAGCACATAATCTTTTTTTGGCGATTTACAGACGGAACTCAGCAAATGACAGTTCAAAGATAAAAAAAAAAGTCTGAGCTGTGGCATTGTGCATGACGTTTTACCATGCTCACTGTGAAGAGAAGAATGGGGGGAAGGGGTATATAGAAAAACAAAACTGAGTTATATTTTATACCACTTTGCCAAAATAAATTTCGCAGTGACGGGCCCCCGTGTCATTCGATGTTTGAACGAAAACCTATAGGCTTAGGTAATATAGAAGAAAGAAAAAAAAAAACATTTGTCTTCGTAATTCCTGACTCGGGTGAAGAAGCCATTTCCCATTCCTACTGCAATATAGGTATCATACAGTCTCGCACCTATCTGCGAAATTACCATATCAATTTGTTAAAAAAAAACGATTTAAGAAGCACTGAACGTGGCTTAATTAATGGTCACGCTTAATCCTAATTCGTTATTGTTTCTTTGATGTTCTTGTTGGCTAATACCGCAACCTGATTGGCTGCGACACGATAAGATTGTGCTTGGTAGACTACACGGCGGGCAAGTTTGCCTGCTCCTTTCGGACATCGGGCGTTTCTTTAAACCCCCCCCCCCCCCCCCCCGGTTCAAATGCGCCTACGTGCGTTTGTTTTCCCTCAACCTGGACCATTGAATGGCTGCCCAATCATTGACTGATCTCTACGGGTCCCCTAGGTCGCCCTCTGATTGGCGCATGCCGAGCTTTTTGCGCTCTTCCGATGTGCCAAGGACGTATTATTTTACATGGTACTCTGTCTCGCCGCATGGTAGAACTAGCGAGCGCTGGAAGGAAAGCGGACATTTATTTTGAGAGTCTTGCAACGGTGCCGCTTATTTTTGTTTTCGACTTCAAAACGAGTGTCCCGTTCCATGTTGTAGATGTGTCCAAAGCCGCGGCCCGGAGTGACCAACCTCCACTTCGTCGCTCACACGCACCTTGACATCGGCTGGACGAGGCGCTTTCAAGAGAACTACCTGCGTGAGTGTCTTATTGGCCGTTTCGTGTTCGCTATGCGGATCTTATTCGTTTTTTTTTTTTTTATTATTCGCTCTATCTAGTATCGCGTAACTTACAGGAGGGGGCGCGCTTGTGGAATCTTTCACACGGGTATTCCGGTTTGCGTTGCACCAGTTCAATAGACCCTCTTTCAAAAGTACATCGAGCAACATTGGCGATCACCGATGTTGTTCGATGCTTACTTACAAATATGTAAGTATGACTTATGGATGGATAGATGTATGGTAATGGCCATACCCTTTGTAATGGGCGGCAGCTTGCGCCACCTAGCCTAATAAATACAAGTTTTTTTTTGTGTGTGTGTGTTTTTTTTTTTTGAAGACGGCTTTTTATAGGCTGGCATGCGACACACCATAATATCCCGAAAGGTGATCCACCAACGAAACACAAATCACCCCTTTTTCACATATTTATATCATCGTAAAAAAAAAAAAAAACCAAAAAAACACGGAAATATAGCTTGTTTTTAGTAATTGCAGTACCCCATGGCCAATGGTGACCACCGCCGAAATGGCGTTAGTTAGATATGGCGGGGAGATAAGCAAACATTACTGATTGGAAAAGACAGTTGTCGATGCTCCATTTCCCCTTAATGTGAAAACAAGTTTAGCGAGTCACGGAATACAAAAAATCTAATTTTTTAAACATTTTTTTGTAACATTTTTACCTTGTTGGCATGCTCCTCATTTTCACCTTATTTGTTCTCGCTTTCGGGTGGGCTATCTGTCGGAATATTACGGCATACAGAAGCGCGATTTATTGACAGGAGAATTCAGTATACTTACGAACTCTCAAAACGTGCGCAAAACAATGTCGTCCCCGTTTTGCAGTTGCGAAGGATATTCTGGAGTCCGTCTGCGGAGAGCTGATGAAAAATAGGTACCGCCTGTTCACCGTGACAGAGATGGCTTTCTTCAAGAAATGGTTTGAGGAGACCAACGAGGTGTTTAAGATCATCGTCCGCAAGTACATCAATGAAGGTAAGGTACATATTAAAGAAAAACTAAAGCGGTTCTGTATTTAAAAAAAAAAAAACATAAATTGATTTTATTTGAATTCCAGTATCATGAACATCGAGATTATTGTTTTCAACTTTCTGCGCAAGGACTGCAGAACATTATTTTCAAAGTACCGCTTAACGGAGCGTGAAATCATACTCACAGTTTTCAGAATCGCCTCTTTCGCGCATCTTCAGCGCCTATTAAAGCTATCCACGCGCACTCTTGGTATCTTCAAAAAGGTTAAACAAAAAGACGTCACGACTGGTGTCAGTGCGGAGAAAAATCCCTGGCAAGCTCGCTACCCACACAAGCGACACGCACTTAGTGGCCGAAACATCTGGGTGTTACATAACGACTGGTCGAAAGGATTTTCGTGTTTTCTCACGTGTATACGTTACATCTTCGAAGAAGGGCATAAGCTTAATTCTGCACTCATTTTACCACATCGAACATTTCGTAACCCGTCACGAACAAGCTGCACTGCCTCCATATTGCTCCATATTATATAAAATGACGTCACATTGTCAGCGTTGCCAGTAAAGACTCTTGGCCTCTGCCAACAGATGGCGCACGCTGCCTGGAGGGAGCGCCGGCCGTTTCGGGTTATGATAACAGACGATCCCGGAAAAGAACCCGAATCGACCGGTGCTTCCTCGACGCGGCGTACACCACCTGTCGGCAGCATTTTTCACTACGCGTAAATCGTCCGCGAAGTGGCGGTGTAGTTTGCCCAGAACATTTTTTTTTCTTATTTCAAACTAGAAAAGCTTTTTTTTTTTTTTTTTTTTTTTTTTCACTGTCACCTTTGACTACTTACTTTCATCTCTGTAGTAACTTGCAGCGCGATACGTTGAGAAACCGATTTTTTGCGGGTCGTCCAAAATGCTTTAAAAGTGTTAGTTTACATGCTTAGTTCATATGTGTATATTAATGTGTCCAAACAATTTTGAGGCAAACGACTTACTATCAAAATGTCGCCGGTAGTAAGTATAGCATGCCCCGGAGGGCTGACGCTTTGTGAGGGACCAAGTGTTTCGCAGGGCGATTGGAGCTGGCCAGCGGCGGCTGGGTGATGAACGACGAAGCGAGCACCTTGTACACGGACGTGGTGGACCAGATGACGCTGGGCCACCGCTGGATCAACGCTACCTTCGGACCCTGCGCTCTTCCCAGGGCCGTCTGGCAGCTGGACCCCTTTGGACACTCCAAGGAGCAGGCGGCCCTGTTCGGCCAGGTCGGTCCACGCCGCAAACTATACGGAGAGAAACTAAGAGAGAGGAGGAGATGAATGCGCGCAGTCACGTCGGAGCACCGAGCTCTGATTGGAAGGATTAGTGGGTAGAGGGAAATGCTAGCGGTCTTTGTCTCCCCGCCGTCTCCCTCCAACAAGAGCGAACAAGAGCATCGTCTGCTTTTTTGCGATGATATCAGGGCGGCCAGCTCTTATTGTCTGTTTAAAAAAAAATATAGTGGGTAGACATCAAGGCATCTAACATTGAGGTATACCGACTATCCTTTCAAACAAAGCCGATCAAAACTTGGCGCTGTTCTGACGTAGACACAACGCCTACGCAAGAAGCAGACGACTTGCACTCCGCGTAGGGTGCCTGGAGCGCGTGCACAACTGTTGTGGTTAGCGTTTTGGGCCTCCCGTGCATCGAAAGTGGCCCCCAAGCACATGACGTCACGGCAGCTGGCGTGTCGCGCTGTCGAACGTCGCGTTCCTGGCGGTTGGTTACGGAAGTTCACCCCAACAAGGGTTTGCAAACGCGTGTGTCACTATCGTGCGGCGCCTCAAATGGTGGCTTCCGAAGCAGTGAGTGAAGTCTTCCCCTGAAGAGAGATATACGCGGAACAGACGTCTGCCGCTCTAATATCCGCTGCTATGCTACTGCCAGGATCGCAGAATGGAACAGCGTGACACATATATGACGTCACGAGGTGGAAATCGAGGAACCTCAAACAGGGACGCGGAAAAATACACCCCCGATCGCAGACGTGTTTCAAAGACCACATGAGTGTTTTTAGATGCTGCCATCTTCCCGCTGGTGTGGGCAGAGATTGTCCGATAGTCAAGCCTTGTCAAGGCGTTCTCAGGTTTGCGGGACTGGTACCCCAATAAAGCGTTTTAACTTTCAGTGGCCTGACTACATAGATATTGAAGCGTGGCTGCTTGCAAATGTGGATAAAATGTCCTCACTCAGCTTACAAAAAAAAAAAAAAAAAACATATAGAGCGTTCTTTTTATTTTTTATTTTTGTTTTGTTGTAGGCAGTGCTTTTTTTTTTTATTAATACCGCAGCGCCTCCTGGAGTGTGTCGAATTCGGCGGATTCGCCAGGTGAAGGCGGAAGCTGACCTTTTTCATCTGCCATTGACTCACGAAAGTGTCCAATGAAATGCACTATCATGACCGCCATTGGGGACTTCCAAAGAGGAAAGAGGGCGTCCACCCTTTCCAACTTGTCTCTCACCCATTTCCGTGTTCCGACAGTGACGCCACAGTTCAAAGGCTGATCAAACCCTCACTATTAATAAACGTTACCGACATCCAATTTGTTTGTTTGATTCTTCTATAATTAATATAGTTCTGTTCCGAGTTTCTCAGTGGCGTTTTCTCGTCTCTCCTTTTCAGATGGAGTTCGACGGCCTCCTCCTGGGTCGTGTCCACTATCTGGATCACGACTGGAGGCGCGCGAACCACAAGGCAGAATTTCTATGGCGAGGGGACGACAGTCTGAGTGAGCCCGGGTCCATTAGACACTCGAAAGGCTCCTCCCTTTTAACGCGAAAGCATGAACTGCCTCATGGAGCGAAGCCAGTGAAACTGGCGAAAAACGGCAGCTATATTTTCATTGGCTGGGCGTTGCCTGTAGCAGCGAAACGGCAACTATACTTCGTTTCAACTTCGGTCCGAGCGCGGCCGATATTATGAGCCGAAGGGCCAATCAGACACCGCAAAAAGCGCAGCGTCATGGTATGCTCTCTGCGCTTAATAAGACTAGCCGGCGGAGGGGCACGCATGGAGAGACGGCGAATACCGGCTGGTCCTATCAACTGCAGAGAGCACGCCATGACGTTGTGCCTCTTTCGCTGTTTGATTGGCCCTTCTGCTCATAACATCGGCCGCGCTCGGACCGAAGCTGAAACGAAGTATAGATAGGCCGCTCAAGGTCAAAGCGAATGCGCCTCAGAAATAAAATACTAAGAAAAGCACAGCAACGCAGATGCATCGTCACAGAAGCCGTCGTGAAGCCGGCGGGGTTCACCGCGCCTGCGCACTGGGGGAGTGAGATGTCACCGCCGAAGCTTTGTGTGAAAATGGAAGACCTGGCGCGCTGCTTGTGGGGATGCTTTCGCATTCCTACACGAAGGCAGTCTTAAGTTTCTCTGTCGAGTTTTTTTTTTTTTTTTTTTTTTTTTTTTTTTATCGAGAGCTGGTTTCGGTGTGCAGGACGTCGTTGCATTTACCACAATTATAAGAAACAAGTTATCTTTTTCGTGATGTACTGTTGCTCATGACAGTCATCTTATCGTCGCCCCGCATTCCATAAGATTGCGGCATCCAATCAAAAAGCCGAAAAGCGAATGACGAAGCAAAAATTGGGAACATGAAAGGACACGCTTTGCTTTAGTTTTGCGTAAATAGCTCACGCTTCCACAGTGTAGACCGAGGTGTCGTTCAGTGGGTTATTTGCGCTCCGTTTCAGAGCAGGACATCTTCACGGCGGTGCTCCCGCATGAGTACTCGGCACCCGTCAGTCTCGATTTCACGGGTCCGTTCCTCACGGTGAGTTTTCGCTGTTTTTGCAGTAGTCGCGAGAATATACGTTCAGGTGTGCAGCCTTGTGTTTCTTTATTTGCGTTTCACGTCAATTTATTAAATGCCTAGCATATAACCGGCCTTCGGAGCTTTCGTATATCCACTGTCACGCGTCGATCATCATCGGCGTCACGATCGCCATGCGACGCCTTAATGTCACGCGGTGCTGGCGGGATGGTATAACGTGACATCGTGACGTCATGCTACAGCGTGACGTCACATCTCGTGGTCACTTTCTTTCCGGATGGTCACGTGACAATATTAAGTCGCACTGTCACGTGAGGGGACGCCATCACATCATGGAGGACCTATGGGATGACCAGTGACGTGCAGTTTTCTTTTCCGCGAAATTTGTATTTGTTTATATCTTTAGACACTCTATACGCATAATTTTAATGAATTCAAATTCATGTCGGAAAACATCAACGCGTTCAAAACCCGCGAAGAGGCTCACGAACATTCGTTTGCGCTTCTACGAATAAACAAAACAACTATAGAGCAGCCACTCGCAGTTATTTATTAATCAGTGAATGCATATCGATATCAGATTAGATTTCCCTTTTAATAACAGCCGGTGTAAACGAATCATTTGAGATATTGCCGGCATAGACGCAATATTTATCAATATTTCAAAGAAAAAAAAAGTGAAATCCGTTTACAACTGCCTGTAACGCCGAATTGGAGCGCAGCTCTTGAGGAGGAGTAGGGAAGGGTACTGAGGGGAGGGTAGACCCCTCCTCCTTCTCCTCCTCCTCCCCTCATTCTTTAATATGCTCAGGGGGGGGTCACCCGACCTCGGGGGGAGGGGGTCACGTGACCTCGGGGGTGTCACGTGACTTCGGGGAGTGGGCACGTGACCTTGAGGTGACCTTGGGGGTCACATGACCTTGGGATGACCTTGGGAAGGATCACGTGACCTTAGGGGGTCTCGTGACCTTGGGGGTCACGTGACCTTGGGGTGACCTTGGTTACGCCGACGCCGCTCAAGCCGGAAACGGACGCCTAAGAGCTGCGCTCTAAAAAGAACGCCGCGTAGCATGTGACACTTCCGCAGAGTCATTTCGTGGACTGTTGAATCTGCCCTTCCCGTCCAAGTGAAGGACTGTACGGAGGGCAAGTTCGTCTGCTCCTCGCGGAGGGGTTTTCGTGACGTCAGAGCGATGACGAGCTCTGATTGGCTCGGATTGAAAGGATAGTGGGTAGACCTCAATGCTGGATGCCTCGAGGTCCTTCCAATCCGAGCCAACCGGGGCTCGGCGTCGCTTTGATGTCACCGGAACCGGACCGTGGCAGCTCTTACGTTAATCAGGCTCCTTGCTTCGTGATTGGTTGTTGGGCGTACTTACCTGCGAATACTGCAATCTCATTGGCTGCGCGGGGCCTTAATGAGAGGTACAGGATTCGCCACACTCTGCGTTTCGTACGCTGTCGGTGACTCTGTCATTAAAAAAAAAAAAAAAACCACCCAAAACAAAACAAAAAAAAAAAAAGAAACGCTTTCTTTGTTTTGTTTTTACATGCTTTGAGGAACGCTTATGCTTCACGCAAATGCAGCGCAAGCGTTCCGAATCAGCTTGCGAAGCTTCAGCACGAGCCGTTATCTTATTTATAAGAAGTAATAAGTGATTTTCTGCAACGTTTAATGGGAAAATGGCGACCGACGGAACTCTGGAATACATGGGGAGCCTGAATGGTGCCAGTTACCGATAACGGGCGGACACGCCCCCCCCTTCCCCCCCCCCCCCCCCCTTTTTCCTATTTAAAATTAAAAAAAGAAACATCGCTTATAACTTTTTTTTTTTTTAGTCAACGGTTATAGTTTTATAACTTTGGCGTGTGGTTCGGACAGCCGCCGCTAGCGCCTCATTTGGGCGGACAATGAGCGTTCGGCAATACATAATTTATTCTTCAATATAAAATATAGAAAAAAAAAACAACCTAAGTTTTTTTTCTTTTTCTTAGGGAGGGGGGGGGGGGGGGGATTAGGACACGTTGTCTTTTGCATGCAAGTTCGAATTCTCGTTTCTGTTCAAAAAATCGAACCCATTAGAAAGCCTCAAATAACGCCAGATTTGTGTGGTTTCTTTTTTTTTTGTTGTTGCTTTTTTATAACTAACGTTGTTACTAAAAAAAACAAGGACGTCCTATGCCCAGGGCGTGGCGAAATTCGAGCATCTCATTACCACTCCGCATCCAATGAAATTGTGGCATTAGCCGATAAAAACCGCCCAAGGACCAATCACGAAGCAGGAACAGAATGACGTAACGCAACTGCGACGGCGATGCTGCCAACACTGTGCACGCGCGGTGTGTGTTGGTCTATAAGCAACAGTGTGTTGGTCTATATAAGAAGGCCAATCGAAACTGTTCTATCTCGAGTGTGTCCCCTGACCAAAAACTTTGACCGCAATTTGATTGGGTTGTTTTTTTCTTCTCTAGAAAGAGCAGCTGAAAGACTTTACGCCGCTCGTGCTGAACATCACTCGTTCGGTAAGAGTCGTCAGAATTCCAAACTAATCTTTGTGTATATCAAGTTTTAAAACAAGCGATCCTAAGTAAGCAATCGCACGCACGCGCAAAAAAAAAAGAGAATTTTATAACGGCAACATTGATTATTTCTGATCGTACGTTAAAATAAAACCTGGGTTTAAAAAAATCGAGATATTACTGAGAAAAGAGCATAATAAAACAGACTTATTTGATTAATTCAAATTTATTCGATCTGTAAGATTAATTCTATTTAAATAACTGTATAAAAAAAGTAGTGATTCTTAATCAGTAGAGATATAGTCATAAATCCGTCCGGTCACTGAAAACAGCGCGGAGAAAATAATTATTGCAAATTTAAGGTACAGTTTAATTAACAACTTTTCGTTGTGTAAACCAGGCGTTCTTCAGCAAAAATAGCTTGATTTGTTTTGGTTAGCAAATAATCTCCCTTTGCTTCCTCTTTCGCGTTCTGATTCTCTTTCAATAGGGCATTACTTTTTTAGTTTTTGTTCCCTTCTTTCCTATTCTAATTTACATGCAATAAGACGTGACGTAACTGACGAACGAAGTCGAGAGTAGAAAGGAAAAAAACGGCGTTTTGATTTGCTCAGAACGCTACTGCTTTGTCCTCGTGTTCAACCTGACATGAAAAATTTCTTTCTTCGGTGATTCCTTGATTAAGGTACAAAACAATTCAACGTAGAAAGCAACGAAATATAGACAAGCGGTAAATGAAAATCGTTCGGTGAATATTATTGTGGAGAAGGTGTGATTTAAGTCACCACTGGGAGAACGCATCCAGCTTTCAAAATGCCCACTTACAGTGACTTGGTCTTTTGGGGGCTCTATAGCTTTATCATCTGCATCCCCCAATATTCCTAAACAATATCGACTGAGTAGCCGAAAAAGTGAATTTACTGACGTCAAACCAGACGCTATTGCAGTGTCCATGCTGCTGGACAACTACTTTCTCCAGCGTAAAATTCGCAACCTCAAAATAATTTTTTTTTCAATACGTCTTGCGCTGTGGCAGACCCAGGTTCGGTTCGCGCGTGTGGCTGGCAATCTTTTTCGAGGATTTTTGCGACATCGGTGACGGACGCCCTACATCGCCAACCACAACATAAACAAAGTACAACGGACGTCACTTCCGGTTTCGTCGACAGACAGAACCTCGTTCTTAAACTTTAAAGTTTTATTTATTTTTTCCCCTCACCACAGTCTCGCGTTTGAAACATCATGATTGACCATCTTCTGTTGCGTCTATGTTGAGTTTGTCACTTAGTTGTTTATTAAGATCTAGACAGTGTCGCTACCTTTACGAACAATTTATGCGCGATCACAATGTGGAGATTGTTGTCTCGTAGGGTATTTTCCCTTCGCACAGTTCTTGTAGAGTGTTATAGATGCGGACTGAAGGGGATCAAAAAACTTACGCTTATTCGGCCAACACGCACACGCAGGACGGATTCCGGACCAACCAAAAAATTGTGATGTTTGGAGGCGACTTTGCGTTTTACAACGCGACGCGCTGGTACAGTCAGATGGACAGCCTCATGGACATCATTAATTCCGAAGTAAGTACCATTATGACGGTCCTTCGTGTTCCTGTCAAAGTAGAGAGAGAGCCACCCAGTTTTTGTTTTTGTTATTTTTCTCCCACGGATCTTATTTTGAAATATGGTTTCAATATCTCGTTTTTATGGTTCACTACAGGCGTTGTTGAACGCCGTCTGAATAACGAAATTCATCGTGTAAGAGAAGCACTTAGTGGCATTCTCACGACAGATAATTGGGCAAAGGGACCTACGACCATAACATTCTGTCGGAGGCACGCCGTTTGCAGCAATCTTAAGATAAACAAAAAGTGGGCAACTATAGTGTGAAGACCTTTATGCACTGTCTTCTCGTGCCCTTCTCCCTCGATAATGCTGCATCTTCGCCTGCCAACCAGCTTAGAGGGTTTTCAAAGCAGGGAATAGTCGTCAGACAGAACAATAGAAAGCGAGCACCCATCGACTGGAACGCATGCGATGCCTCGTTGTGGTCGCTCAGCATGAAGGCACTCTATCTGCCAAAAACGTATAGAAAGCGCATCCTCACATCTTGCGCGCTCTCCCTCCTCGCCGAACGACCTCCGAAGGGTTATGCTATACTTCGTTTTATTACAAGAGCGGAGTCAAAGACTAGAAGACATACACTGACACAGACGCACACACTAAAAGCTCAAACTAATGGCACATTCATCGAACCTAACCAAGCGGGAATGGCACATTCCTGCTTGGTTAGGTTCGCCGGCTATAGCAGTTGCTCAATAAATTACACCAGCATAACTCGTCTAGCTCTAAGCAATCGTCGGGCGAGGAATAATTTACTGATTCAGTACCTCCGTGTGCATAAATCAAGTATAGAGCGTGCTCATACCGAACTGCTTTTGCTCAAAACTATTCCGTGTTGTCGGACTACAAAATCCGGGTTCACTTGTGGATTACCCGTAAGTTGCTGCGTCATATCACACCTTGGTACTGCGCGAAGTTTTACCTCAGTCAATCGTCCTTCCATCCAGAAGCGAAGTCCGATTTTTATTCCCAGCATATGAGAAGTCTGGTTGAGTTTAGCTTGACCTCGGAGAGAGGCCGGGATATCCTGAAGCCGCCCTAAATCCCTCCGTGCTTACACATAAAACCGAAACAATCAACGCTCGGAGTTTTAAACTCGTGGTTCTCAGAGTGTCCTATAATTTGCCGTACAAGTCCTGTAAAGGTGAATATGACATCTACGCCGCCTCCCCGGCAACACGCGTTGTCCCGCTGACGTTCTCATGATTCTACGGTGAAATAGTAGATTGTTGAGCGAGTTGGTGATTGATCGGCATAATGAAAAAACAGCCTAAAACAACCGGGGCGGACTCGGATTAGCACAGGACAGCGCTTGTCCTGTGCTTTTCCCACTATTTGTGCCATCTATTTGGCGCAGATTTTTTTATGTTATGTCTTTCCTCGGTATGTCTTAACGTTCCACATAGATAGATGCCCTGTCAATTTGCATAGGACATATATGAACCGCCTGAAATGTTGCCCCTAATCCTGCTTGTGGGGACACAGAAGGACAGTGGATTCTACGCGTTCTACTCGACGCCCGGATGTTTTCTACGGAGCCTGAACACCGAGTGGACCACGTCACTCGTGAACAGCTCCAACGAGATCGAGCCTGTCCACAGGGGCGACTTCTTCCCCTATTCGGACAAGCCAGGTGACCTGTGGACGGGCTTCTACTCTTCCAGACCGTCGCTCAAGTACTTGATACGACGGGCTTCCAATTTTCTCCAGGTAACGTTCAAAACATCGGTTTGCGTTGGTTGGGTCCTCCTGGCTCTGTGCTTCCACTTGAGTAGACTGTGAGAACCATTTACATTACGTAAGTACGCGAAACAGCGACTGTGCATTATTACGAAAGCATTAACTGGTCCCATGAAGCAAGCTGACGTCATCAGCTTTGAAGCCACGCCGAACGGCACCTAGTTTCCCCAATCCCAAAGGAGCGGAGTAAAGCTGATGGATTTCGGCTTCGGTCCCATTGGCTGGCGCGCGTTGGCGAGGCTCCCATTGGCCGCTGCGCGTCAGTTGCAACGACCGCCACCCCATGGCGCTGCGTGTCCGTCAGCGCGCCGGTAACATAAAACGTTCGAGGTCAGAGCGGCCAAGAGCGGCGAGGAGGAGGCGCGCTCTGCCGTCGACTCAAATACGCTGCAGACGAAATGAGGGAGCGGAAGAATGACGTGCATGCTCTCGCATACACAACTCATAAGAAGTGCTTAGGTGTACCTCGAGACTTTTTGGTTCTAATGCCTACCACTAGCAAATAATACCAAAATGAGTGGGAAAGGAGATAGTATACAACAGCGAATAAATTTAGACAAGCGCAACACGACGCTTGTCAGATGAATCGGTGACCATCATCGTTTGTAATAAGGCTTGCTTTAATTAATGCAGACTTAAACCATGAGCCCTATAATGCCTATTATTAATAAAGCCACTTTGTCGTAACTTGAAATGAACTCGCGAAGTGTTAATGCGATTGGACAAAGCTTCCCCACTTTTGTCCTCTTATACTTGACAGGCGTGCCGGCAGATCACAGTGTTAGCCAACATCACGGAAACCGCTATCGACCTTCTGGGTGAGCAACATTGCCAACACATCCTAGGGAATCGCATGCTTTAGTTCTTAGGCTTAGTGGCGCAAGCTAGTGCAAGTTATAAAGAGAAGAGCCAATCCAACACCCCTTCCACCAACAAGTGTGAAATTAAAAAAAAAGACGTCAAAGTTAGATGGCCGGCAAGCTACTGTGTCACCATAAGACTAATAAATGGACGATTGACAAAAGTACGCGTCTTTGCGTTATTTTTGTCGTGGAAGAGTTGGGACATGTGGATAAAAATAAAGCGTTGGTAGCTAGCTAACCTTGTCCCTCATAAATATTGACTCACTAAAAATATAAATTAAACGTTGAAAAAATAGACGAGATGATACAAAGGTTCACATTGTGTCACGCGCAGATAAAGCAGTGGCCATGGCGCAACATCATGATGCCATCACGTAAGTCGTTCCGATTATTTTTTTCCTACACCCCAAGCGACATCGGACAGAGAGCCTTATATTTGTGTCACATCAACCCACAAATCCGCTCTGCACAAAAATAAATATTGCAACCTACTGTTAGTCCGAGTATCGTATACGACCCTTTCACCGTAAAAGCGAACAATCTTTGTCTAGAATAAAGTTAAGGATATAGACGCTTTACACACGCGCCAGATTGAGCCGCCATAGCCGCCCTTCTCCTGTCTTACCGAGATGCCGAGCCACTGAAGCGGGCGTTGACGGGTCTTCACAAGGGCCTATGCTGGGCACAAGTACACAGTAGCACCTAAGATGGCAATAACCTGTCCTGCTGTGGTAATGATGAAGTGAAGCGAACGGAATAAGAGGGAACAAAAACTGAAGGTCAGTTATGGCGGCGCCCATGCACAGCTGCTGTAAAGCGTCTATATTATGAAGCCCGAATCTTCGCTGCCGTGTTTCTAGTCTCGATGACCAGCTGCTGTCACGTTCACCTTTGCTATTGGGCAGGAGATCGAACTATAGGGGGCGCTTTATAGAGCTTGTTGTCCCCACAACCCGGTGTTTACCAACACAACATAACAAAGAAATTGAACCTCGCCGAGCACGGTCTGGGCACGAGCGCTTCGCTTTGATCAGTGCTTTGGTCGCACGAGGAGCGGCCTTCGAATCGTCGTCTTCGATTTCTCGGATCAAAAACAAACAAGAAAATGGGGTTTGTTGTCCCCACAGCTGAAGCGCACCGCTAGAGGCGTGACTGTTCGATCTCCTCCCCAATACCTCCCGCGCCTCGTCCCGAGAACAGAGCCCAACATTTGTGTTCAAACAATGTACGTCACACAGTGCTGTCCTCATTTCGTATCGTGCACAGCGGTACCTGCACCGAGCCCGTCGCCAAAGACTTTGGGGACATCGTCAGCCGAGCTTACACAGCGTGCGAGGTACGTCGACAGTTGCGCCCTCTGTCTCTTTCGAAGTTTCGAGCTGACCTTTGGAGCGTCAATATTCGTTGAATTGGCACTGCGAAGAAAAGCCGTAATTCCTTTAAAAAAATGAGACGTTTAAAACACCCTGTAACGCCGATTTAGAGCGCAGCTCTTGAGGAGGAGGAGCGAAGGGTACTGAGGGGAGGGTATACCCCTCCTCCCTCCTCCTCATCTTCCCTGGTCCTCCTCCCCTCGTCCTTCCTCTTCCTCTCCTCCTCCCTCTCTCTCCTCCCCCTGCCCTCCCCCTCGTCCTCCCCCTCGTCCTCCTCTCTCCTTCTCCCTCCTCCTCCCCACGCGGTGCATTATGGGACATTTCCCATGATGCATGCCGTGGTTACGCCGACGGCGATACCGCTCAAGCTGGAAACGGGCGCCCAAGAGCTGCACTCTAAAAAATAGACTTGCCATGTCTGTTCTTCAGCTAACGGCTAACGTTGTCTGCTGGCTATTTTATTTTCAGAAGGTTATGGCCCTGGGAGTGGAAGCCTTGATCACGGTGGGGACGAACCGAAATTTGTACCCGACCTTCTGCCACCTCCTGAACCAGAGCGAGTGCTTTGCCAGTGAAGGCTACGAAAAGGTGATCCTTCACGCTCCATCGCTCGCACCTCTGGTAGCTATTTCAAACCAATCTGTTCAAAAAGATGTATTAATAGCCAAAAATAGCCACTTAAAGCCATTCCAGTATGTAAACACAGAAATAGCTTATAATTATCGCATAGGGGGATCTATAGTGCCACTAAATAAGCTACGCTTCAGAGTAAGGACACTCACTCATAATGCGGCCTAAAATCATGGTTTCCAGTAATTTAAGGCCTTATCTGAAATCACAGGAAGCGCTTTTTCGTCCTCCACAAATGTTGAAACAGTTCGCAACAGAGCAAAGCAATATTACATTAGCTTTCTAACGCCGAATCTAATGCTGAGGCAGTCGCACTTTTGTATCATGACGATCGGCAGTTGCGCCTGCTCTGAACAAGCACCAAGATGGCGACGCCCAGAACAATATCGGTGAACAGACTGCCGGTACTCTAAGCGTAGCTAATTCAGTAGCTCTAGGGGGATCGCTGGCCGAGTGTGGTAACGCCAAGGAGGATAGAAGGGTACGAGATGGCATGACGCCAGCCGCGTAGCCTTCACAAGCCACGCTCCCTTGACGCCTCGCCTCTTTCTCATTTTCCTCCTTACTCTCCTCACTTACCACGCCAACGTGGCCACATCATGTGACCCTAGCTAGCTTTCGTCTAGCTATGGGGTACTAGAATACACCACAGTCTAGAATTCGATCTGATAAAACCTACTGGACGGAGCGTGCGCAGGCCTGCAAGGAGTCCTTCTACAATCAACCATCCATCTCACACGTGACATGTCACGCGCACCAATCGCCAGAGAGATCTACAGTCACGTTGGCCACAACATCGTTTAAACTTTTTATGACTAGGCTTCACCAATATTGGAACGTGCCCCCTCCTAGTACTTTTAACCTCCTTGGGTAACACGCAGCAGTTTGAATTGCGTAGAGCGCAAGCCCGGGCTGCAGAACCATAGCCTCCTCTGTACAGCCATAGAGTGCCCGGTCGCAGATTTGGAGCGCGAGGATCTAATTGCAGATAGCATTTCTTAAAGGAGCTGCGCAACGATATTTAATTGGAATGTTTTTCACTTGACACCAGCTTACTGGGACACCTGGGACTCAAGGATACTCACACGCAACGCCACTGGCCAAGAAACTCCTTTGTTGCGGTGTAATTTCAAGGACAAAAGCGATCATTTTCATTCAATCTCTCCTTTGCAAAATTTGATGATGTAACTCGGGGATCGCAGTACACCCAAGTGACGATATTTGAATGCGGTTCATAGATTGGACCCGAGCATTGCGTGGGCACTCGACTTGGGCTCGTGACAATTGCTAGCTCGAGAAGCATTCGGGTTGTGACCCGTGTCCAATCGTTGCAACGACGACAACAGCCGAGCCATAACAACGTCTCGAACTCAGCGCGTGTCCTGCGCTTTGCCAACCCCGGCGCGTGGCTATGATCAACATTGGCGGCATATAATCGGCTCCAGATCACGTGGCCGCTTGTTCTGGCTGCGAGTTGAGGGGGTGAACGCTGCTTGATTTTCTTTAATTTTTTTCTGGGACTTCTATTGCGTGGGGTAAAAAACGAACGCGTGTTTCATAGGTCATTAACGTTAGGGATCCGTTTTAAACGGTATTTGCGCAAAGTACAAAAATCGTTGCATCGCTCCTTTAAGGAACCTGATATTCAGCGCACAGCTTTCGCTGTGGCGAGTACCCGAAAGATGGTTTTAAAACCCGACAAAAAAAGAAGTGGTATAGCGCGAGAAATGCGATGCGCACGAGCGGACATTCCATCGCTCGGGAGAAGTGTGTTTCGGCGTCTTGCCGCAGCGGGGCGCCCGTTATATGCCTCTTCTTTCATCTGTCGTCTGCCGCTCTACCTCTTCGCTTTCGGCCGCCGCGTCTCGTGGCGATCTGCCAGGCTTTGTCAGTATAGAGGAGGCTATGGCAGAACCCATGAATTCTGATGGTTTAATCCCCACCTTAAGGTGCCTCAATGTCCTTCCGCTTAGGGTGATGCCATTTTTTGTAGTGCTCGATGCCGACAGCACGCGCTCTCGAGAAACAAAGAAATAGCCGGTAACGAACCACCGCAGCACTGTCAATGCCAAAAGCTCGTGCCGGGGAGACCCACTTTCACGCGCTCCGGGACAAAGAAGAAACAAAAGCGGGGAACGAAAATGGTCAGATGTTATCAATCTAAACGCACATGAAGGTGCCCTACCGCAACCCTGCCCGTTTTGATCTGGATGAGCATCGTACCGCCGCGAGGTCGTGTATCACTTCTGCATGGTGCACCTTAAAAAACTCAGGCTAGCGGTTGAACTGCATACTGGCAAAATTTCTCGTCAACGGCTGAGAGGCAAGTCGGCGATTGGTGTTGACTACCTTCTGGCTGTTTAAACATACGTAAAACACAATATTTACCTCTTTGTACCAAAAAAGATTGAAGATTGAAAAAAACTGAAAGATACCAGAGAAAACACAACTTTCCTGAACAGCCCACCTTACACATTAAACAAAGATGGCTCCACTACAGTGCACAGGGCGCAGGCCAGAGCTCTCATGAGGGAACAACTGAAACATTACTTTAGCGGTGCAGAAGGCAGCACCCGCAGCTAGTATCCCAGTAATGCCCATCAACTTTGGGACTACCCGCAAGGTAGGGACCAGAACTGGAGCAACACTACAGGCATTTCCAGAGACGGTCAAGCGGGGACATGGGAAGGGTGGGCCGGTCCCCCTGCCGGTTCCGAAGTAGCTTTCTGGTCGATCCTGGTTCAGCATGTGAAAGACGTGCTGGGCGGGTAATGAATGACACAAAGACCCAGAACAAAGTTCTCGAGCCAAATAAAAAATGTATAGTGTCTTTCTCTCCTGCTACAGCGCGCTTCACTGACGTTTCTTTACTCGACTTACCTGTTATCTTACTAAAAAAAAGGTTATAGGTGATTTTCTGAAACCTTCAATAGGAAAATGGGGCCGGTTCAATGTAGCTTACGCCATTCATCTTTGTGTATTCGAGGGTTTCGTCCCCCACCCTATTCCCCCCAGTGCTCAGGACTTTCCACGCCCTGCTGGGTAACATGCACGGCGTCCGACGCGCACAAAAGTACGGAACAGAAAGACCTGATGTGTGGTCTCGCGCAGTTCTTCGTCTCGGTGTACAATCCCCGGAGCAGCGTCGTGAAGACCGTCGTCAGGTTTCCAGTGGCGAACAGTGGCTACAAGGTCACCGACGAGACCAGGCACTTCGTTCCCTCGGAGGTATACTCGTCCCATTCTCTCTCGTTCTTCGTCGCCTTGCGATCGACTTTCCGTGACAATAGGGAGTTTTCGTAAATCGCTTTCACCGTTCCGCAACTGTCTCCGCCACTTGCTACGATACCCGGAACTCTACAGTCAAGGGCATCCTCGCACAGGCGCGGTAGCGGCTTCTTCGTTGCGGAAAGCTTAGCGGAGGAGGAAACGCGGTCTTCCGCTACGGTATCCGTTAAAAAAAAGCCGCATCTGCGCATGCGCGCCACCAGCCCCGTCTGCATAGTTCAAGGTCTTCTCGGGGAATACGGAGCGCTACTCGGGTGCTTAGCGGGCTGCGGAAAAAATCTACTAAAACTCCTTAATCTCACATCGGGTGCTCAAAAGAAACACGCAGAGATCTAACCTGTTCTATTAACCCGATGTTCAAACATGAGACGTTTCCCGCAGTTCACAGCATTTGATGTACCGAAAGTGGAGGCTTTCTCTCCACTTCCAGTTCGCCTTGAGAAGTTTTCTTTCCTGTACGCAAAGTTACTTTCCGCTGGCGTGTCAGAGCCTTGGGGCGTGCTCATGACGTAGGGTAGAACGTGTTCCACTCACACGCTCTGCATGGTGATTGTCGTCAAGGCATCCACCGTTGTTCTATCACCCTAACCTCCCGAAAATGAGAAAAGGCAGGAGACGACAGCGACGAGACGAGAAAGAAAGCCGTCCTGTTTCTGTGGTTCGCTTTTTTTTTTTTTTCATTGTGTCTCTTTTTTTATTTTTTATTTTTTTATTTTTATTTTGCACATTAAACAAGATTGTGTCCTGTTTGGACAGCCCTTCAGAAGCGTACACGCTACTGATTCACTCCCTTAAACGTAGCCCGCTTCTGTATCGGCGACGTAGCCCCAAATTTCTGCTTACTACCTACTATTGTTTCAAAGATTTTTTTTTATGCTGTACTAAACGCCAATTAACCCACGCTTCCCTACAATAGACCCTTTTCCAAAAGTAGGCGGCCCCTAAGAGCTGTCACCTATGCGTGTCGGCCATTGTTTGGGCACGTTCTGTGCGTATGTACAGGACACGAGTGTGACGTCAGAGTTCGGCGAGGACTCGGATCCAATCACACGCTTCGTGCCCAAGCAATGGCGACCCCCAATGTTGCTTGGTGGGGTTTTGAAAGAGGTCTATTTTTAACACGATAACGTTAAGCAGCTCGAGTCGCAGAAAATCCGGCGTTGGCGGGACGGGCAAATCCTGATTGGTCGATAGGGTCGTCACGTCACAGTCACATGTCCTCGCGTGGGAAATTCAAACAACCGATAACGCTCAAGTGAAACGGGACGTCAGACGCGGATCGAAAGAAATTAAAACATGATTTATGAGGCGTCGAAGCGCAGGCCTGCTGCCGTGGTGGTGCGGCCTTTTATGGTGACCATCCACGTTCGGGGGTACGGGTAGCCGAGGTGGTGTAGGGCACTTCGGAAGATGGGGTCACAATTGCCTCGGTAGTGCAGGAAGCACTGCGCTTCACAACCAGGTTCATTAGGCCCAGTACCCCGGCCGCAAGGCTCAGGAAGAGGTTGCTGCGCCGCGTCCTCTCCATCGACGATCTCCATATGAAGGTGGTCCAGCTCCGGTGAATTCGGTTGGCAACTGACTCAGTACAGCAGGTGGCCTGAGCCCACCGAATAATCGCAAGGTCGGACGTAGCGTTGCAAACGTACACTCTATTGAAGAGCGATAAGCGCCTGCCGAGCCATGGAGATAGCTTGGCCAGGATGGCACTAGTCTT
The DNA here is from genome assembly GCF_016920785.2 of Ixodes scapularis. Taxonomy (NCBI): domain Eukaryota; kingdom Metazoa; phylum Arthropoda; class Arachnida; order Ixodida; family Ixodidae; genus Ixodes; species Ixodes scapularis. Next base: position 108,470,574 of record NW_024609881.1, read on the forward strand.
CCGACGCCATTTTTCCACTGGAGGCCCACGCTCGCCAGTCGGAGCTCTTATAGTCCGTTACAACTCCAGAAGGTAGGGCGAGGGAAAGGAAGGCCGGGGAGGAGAAAGCAGGCGGAACGCCGGAGAGAGGAGGAGGTTTCTTCCTCTCCTCTCCAGCGTTCCGTCTGCTTCTTTCTCCCCAACCTTCCCTTCCCTCGCCCTACCTTCTTGAGTTGCAACCCCTCGCCCTACCTTCTTGAGTTGCAACGGACAACAGATAGCTGTCTATTGTGGTTTCCCATGCAATTCCTGCCAAAGTTTCTGGCTTCGTGGTCCATTCGCCCGTTCAAGTTCCGGTGGACTTCCGATGGTTGATTTCTGCTCGGTACGCTTAAAGGAGCGGTGCAACGATATGCAATGGGAACGTTTTTCACTCTACACGACCTTATTGGCACACTGGACTCAAGGATACTCACACGCAACGCCACTGGCCAAGAAACTCCTCTGTTGCTGTGTAACTTCAAGAACAAAAGTGATCATTTTCATTCAATCTCTCCTTTGCAAAATTTGATGACGTAACGTGGGGATCGCAGTACACCCAAGTGACGATATTTGAATGCGGTTCATAGATTGGACCCGAGCATTGCGTACGCATTCGATCTGGGCACGTGACAATTGATGCCTCGACATGCATTCGGGTAGTGGCCCTTGACCAATCGCTGCAACGACAACAGCCGAGCCATAATATGTCTGAAACTCAGCGCGTGTCCTGTGCTTTGCTAACCCCAGCGCGTGGCTATGATCAACACTGGCGGCATATAATCGGCTCTCATGTGGCCGCTTGTTCTGGCAGCGAGTTGAGGGGGTGAATGCTGCTCGTTTTTCTTAAATTTTTTTCTGGGACTTCTATTGCGTGTGGTGAAAAACGAACGCGTGCTTCATAGGTCATTAACGTTAGGGATCTGTTTTAAGCGGTATTTGTGCAAAGTACAAAAATTGTTGCATCGCTCCTTTAAAAGCGAAGCTTAAGCCTCCTCCTGTGATTTTGTTTAGCTTAAACATGGACTAACCGTAAAAGGTATACAAGCGCCAGCCGGTAGCTTTCACTGGTGCTCAGGTTACACGAGCGATCGTGCTGCCGAGGCGCGGCCTCAATGCAACGAGTTGGTGCTTGTGGCCTTTACGGCTAGTCCTTCCGAGTCCTTCTTCGCACTAACTACGGTGTCGCGCTCTGTACTCGCGGGACTGACCCTTTCCTTCGTCGCAGATCGTCCCTATTCAGCATGCCCTGCTCCACCTACCGGGGCGACAGAGCAACGCCGTGCACGAACTCATCTTTCTGACCGCCGTCCCTCCGCTCGGAATATCCACCTTCCTGGTGGAGCGCTTCCGCGGTGAGCCAGCTCAAGCATTCGCTATCCCGCAGCGACCGATAGAGGTCACTACTTCCCCCAAATATGGCGGTCGAAAACAAGGTCGTGCCATGTCATATGCGCCAGCTCAACGCACAACGCGTGCGCTTCAGCAGGCACTCATTGACTTCAAAATCATTCGCCCCGATTTTCATTTCCACCTCGAAAACGTACAAAAATAAAAATAAAAACCGTGATGTCATCATGACGTCAAGATAACATTCAAAGACGGCGTTATGACGATGTCGTGACATCGTTATGAAACGTAATGACAATGTCAGCGTGACGTCATATGAGTCAATCGTGTTACCATGATGTCGCGTGACTTCACGGTGTCACAAGAGTGTGACGTCACGTGGGGCCATGACGTCTTGTCACAGGTTTACGTCACGAGACAGGAAGAAGGTGTGTGCCGTAAAACAACCTTGTGGCCTCATGGCGCCACAGAAACATTCGTCTGCTCAGCTTGTTCACGACGCACTCTGTGCTCCCCGGACTTTGTCAGCATGATCGAGCTAAGAGTAATTTTCTGTCACAGGGGCGACGATTCAGAGGCAGGGCTCCCAGCCGATCGGACAAGTGAGGAATAAGGACTACGTTCTGAAGAACCGTGTAAGTTGCGGGTTTGTGGCGTGTCGGGACGAAGTTGTTTCTGCAGTCACTCACAGAATGAGAACGTCAGGGCGTGCCCTCCAGATGTCCAACTTTCAGAACGCGCTCGGTGCCTTCCGTAGTGCTCTGGCTACGTGAGCACGCTCGAAGCTCACGAGGTGCCAAGGTGTTAGTAAAGACAAAAAGCGCGTGCTGGAGGGGCGGGACAACTGAAAAACCTCCCTTCTTTTCTCATCCTGGAAGTTAAAGTAAGGGCGTACAGCTCACTAGTCACTGATCGGACAGAGAGTGCAAAGCAGGTCTAGTAAAGTATTTGGCAGTAGGCTGGATCTGGGATCGGGAGCCCGTCGGTGCGGCGACCAACGGCCATTGCTAGACGCAAGTCTATGGGAGAAACACACAAAAGTAGAAATATTGATCTTGAATGCTGTGATCAACGGCAAGTATTTTATGATGTGCTGCAATCAATATACCGGGTGTTGGGAGATCGAATCGGTATCTGTTAATCGTTAGAACACCGATTAAAAAACATCAAATGTACTGGAGCACTATTGACAGTGCCGGCGTCGCTTGCTTCAATCGCTAAATGGATGACAAGTTCAACAAATGAACGGCACGCTCCGAGTTTTAGTTTTCCACAGATGCCCTCACTGCAGTTCAAAGCAAATGCTTGCACCAGAAGTATTTTGTACAAACGCTCGGAACAGTACGAATGCCCCCAGTAAATGCGTTCTAACTTATTGTTTGCTAAGTTCTGATAACTTCGAGACCACGAACGACTCCACATGACTTTCGGCAATCCTTGTCTTATTGAATCGCATCACAGTTTGCGCTCGAAAAAGTCGCAATCGTCGACCCTCAACTACAAAACAATTATTAGGCGAAAGCCTTATATGTCTTATTGTTCAGTCCTTGAGCAAAAACACGTCGGCGAGACGAAAGGTACCAAAACGTTTACGTGATATCTGCGAATTTGAATATTCCTCCGAAAGGACTTTTCGCTCTTGTCCCTCGAGGAGGGGGTCAAACCAGCGACATTTCGTTCACTAGTCCGACGTGGTACCCCTCCGCCCGCCCTATCAAAATGTATTCCTGTATTTGTATTTCCAAATACTTTTCTATCTTTCAAATGTTTTTCTGATGCATATCGCTTACATTTTTATAGATGTATTCCAGTATCAGTATCTTAGCTGTTTTTGCCATATTTTACAGCATTTGTATTTCCAAATACTTTTGCGAGTGTTTCTGCACAACCCTGCTAACAGGTGAAAACCATATATATATTTTTTTAATATTATTATCCTATACGATTAAAAATGGTGCCTGAACGTTGCCCTTTAAAATTCGAAACTTGGAAACTCAGTATGTGTGAAGTAAAAAAAAAAAAACTATTTCACAAAGCCGAATTTTAAGTTTTCGCGCGATCAGCGCCAGTGAAATGACGTCAAAGATTGAGTCGTCCTGCAACTCGAGTTTTTCTCACGTCTCCATACCGTCACGACCCAAAGTGTCGCGTTCGCCCGCGTCCCGCAATGAACCGCTCTTCTCCGTGCCTGCCTCCTATCGCTATGAGAAGACGACGCATCACCTTCGAATATGAAGTTCTCTTAGGGCCCTTTCAGTGATATCAATATCTTTCAAACGGTGTGAGGTCGAAGAGAACGCGCAGTGCACTTTTGTGAGCGACGTGAGTGGCCACGTCGCACCAATCCTGCGTGAAAGGCCGCTACCGGCGGAATCACAACCGAAACTACGGTATAAAGACAACAACCAAACACAGTTGTTTTTACCGTTTGACGGTTTCCTTCTCGAAGTCTGAGAGGTCATCGGGCACCTAAAGAAGAGAACTTCGTCCGATTCCCCGATTCACCGATCATTCTCAGTGTTACATGTGTCAAGCGCCGCCATGTTTTCCTGGGAAGGATAAAAAGCCAGGCGAGGCGACATCACTCTGGACTCTGATATCCGGTATTTCAAAAAGAAGGTCCGTAGTGCGTCTGTAATTGCTTCTAAAAATGTTTTACGAATGCCGTTATTAAATTTTATAAAAATGTCGCTCATTAAGCTTCTAAATTTCATAATCGATTACGTCACAAATGAAAAAAAAACTTCCAGGCTTTCAATTCTGGTGAAGAAGGAAGACCAGCGGAGCTGTACTACGGTGGGAATGAAGTAAAGGCCGGCCGCAAGTCAGCAAGCCAGAATGGAAAGGCTGGAAGGTTGCCGCCATCTATGAGCGACGGGGTGCAACTTGACAACTGGCAAGCCGGTTGTCTAGTTGCCGCCGTTGCTCATAGATGGCGGTAGCTGTCTATAGTTTAGTGGCATCTTTTTTTCTTTTTTTTTTGCTGACGGACACGATACTGGAGAAACTAGCCCTTAACAGCTCCGCTGTAAAAGAAGCGAGAAGAGGAACGGAAACATGGTATTCAAACCCGACCAGAAAAGAAGCGGTACCCCGAGGAACGCGAGAAGCACGAGCGGACATTCAGTCGCTCGGGAGAAGTGTGGTTCGGCGTCTCGCCGCAGCGGGGCGCCCGTTACATGACTCTTGTATGCCGCTGTACCTTTTCACTTTCGGCGGCCGCGTTTCGCGGCGATCTGCCAGGCTTTGTCAGTATGAAGGAGGCTATGGTAATGTATTTCCACAACGCGTGACGCTTCCCAAGTTCACGAGGGTTAACATTGAATTCAACCCCCTTTCAAGGTCCGCGGGTAGAGTGCCTTCATACACACTTGGGCTTTTGCTTAAGTGGTGACATCTCAGCCATTTTTGCGCCATGATCGTTTTAGAGCGCAGCTCTTAGGCGCCCGTTTCCGGCTTGAGCGGCGTGGCCGTCGCCGTCGCCGTTGACGTCGGCGTAACCGCGCGGTGCATCATGGGTAAATTTTCCCGAAGGAACCCGAGCACCTCCCGAAGGACCTCGGGTTCCTTCGGGAGGACCTCGGGAGAACCTCGGGTTCCTTCGGGAGAACCTCGGAAGGACCTCGGGTTCCTTCGGGAAGACCTCGGGAGGACCTCGGGAAAACCTCGGGTTCCCTTGGGAGGACCTCGGGAGGACCTCGGATTCCTTCGGAAGGACCTCGGGTACCCTCGGTGACCTCGGGGAAAGAGGTCACGTGACCATCCCCCGAGGTCACGTGACCATCCCCCGAGGTCACGTGACCCGCCTCTTCCCCCCCCCCCCAAGGTCATGTGACCCCCACCCCCGATGTCACGTGAACCCCCCTGCCGGAGGAGATTGAAGAATGAGGGGAGGAGGAGGATAAGGAGGAGGAGGTTATAGCCTCCCCTCAGTACCCTTCTCTCCTCCTCCTCGAGAGCTGCGCTCTAATTCGGCGTTACAGGGTGTTGTAAACGACTTTCACTTTTTTTATGCATATTTTGAAGTGCGCGCAATCCGGTGTCACTCAGCTTGAGCGCGTAGCTTTCGCTAATTCATGGACACCATTTTACCGCCCAAGTCACGCACCGAGTGCGCGAGAGCTTCACGTGCTGGCACATTCAGGGCAGCAATGAATGTCTTCACCCTGAGACAAACATACATGTAGGCACCCTACCCGTGAGGAAGAAAGTGCGTGTTCGCGATTCGGTGAACTGAAGTGAACATTGCCTAAAGCAACTGCCTCAGAACAAGAGATCGTCTCGTCGACAGAATGACCCGATGCACGCCACGTAATGGACGCCAAAGAGGCCTATTCATGTTATCAAAGTTAACCCAGTTAAATAGGTGTTATTTTATTTTCTTCACAAACCAAGATCGCATACTATTAATTAACGAAACGTCAGCAGCCGACTACAACAACAAAAAAATACGACCTTCGGGGTGTTATTGCGCCTTTAAAGGTATCTTTTATACTTCGTTTCAGCTTCGGTCCGAGCGCGGCCGATGTTATGAGCCGAAGGGCCAATCAAACACCACAAAAAGCGCAGCGTCATGACGTGCACTCTGCTCTTGATAAGACGAGCCCGTGGAGGAGCACGCACAGAGAGACGGCGAATACCGGCTGGTCCTATCAACTGCAGAGAGCAGGCCATGACGTTTCGCTTTTTGCGCTGTTTGATTGACCCTTCTGCTCATAACATCGGCCGCGCTCGGACCGAAGCTGAAACGAAGTATAGTGGCCCCGAGCCACTTTAGTTAAGTTGTGGAAGTATTCAAACAAGCTGTCAAATAAATTTATTTCGTATAAATCTTTCCAGCGTTTATCACCCAGTCGAAAACTGCTGAGTCACTGAGCCGTGCACGCAAGCGCGGCGTCTGCTATTCCATAAAAGAGCGTACCTGCAGATGTTACGAACGCGTTCCGCGGCCCGGTAGACAAAGATGTCAGAGCGAAGAAGGTGATTATTAGAACCGTCTAGTAGGGAGTGTGGATCCTTGCTGTGAGCGCATTCGATCTTAATTTCTGCTCGTGTAACCGTGGTCACAGTGGTACCAGGTGACTGTGGACTCGATGACATGCCTGCTAAAGAGCGTCGTTCGGAGGGAAAACGGCAAGGGAATCGAGGTGCAGCAAAACTTCGCCGCCTACAGGAGTTCTCACGGCCACTACCTCTTCAGCCCGGAGAGTCCTGTCGCGGTAGAGTTCAAGGACAACATCTCCTGCCGCGTCGTCACAGTAAGTCCATTACCAGTGCTCGCGTTGGACATAGACGACGCCTCGAAACAATTGCTTTTATGGAGTTTCCTAAGCCATAAAGTCAAGTTACTTTGCGTTTGCGAATGCATTTCAGCGAAAGACATTGTGGTTGTGCGCGTTTTCCCGCCTGAAAAGTCCCTTCAGAAGGCCGCTGGAGATCATGGCACGGTAGACAACACGAAATGCCTTGATAAGCTGAGCCAACACCACCACTGACAGTTTGAGAAACACGTGGCGTGGAAACTCTCGAGCAGCTGATTATTGTTGTGCAACCGCTAAAATTGCGGCAGAAACTAATAAACACAATGTAGGAAAAAAACAGCAACTGCTGTTTTATCCACATTCTACAACTAATGGCCACATCAACTATAGGAACACCGAAGAACGAGTCATGGCGAAAGGAGCGTGTAGGTATAATGTTAAGCTTTGACCTTTTAGTGGGAATATATACAGTGCCTTTGCACTGTTCGCTCACCACAGCACCAAACATCTCAATGGTTGTCAGGGCACAGCTAGCTATGCCTTATTGCCAACAAGATCACGCAAAGATTATAGCAAGTGCAGTGGCGTACCAACTTGTTTTTGAGTGGGGGGGCAAACCAGACCCTCTCCCCCCCCCCCCCCCAAATCGAAAATTCGGCGCAACTTTTGTCCAACTTTTCTAAAGATTTGGCAATGATTCGGCAAAATTACAACGTTACCAGACTTAACATTGATATTTTGTTTTTTCTTACGAAAAAAATTTTGCTTCTTCTTCTTGAAATAAATACAACTTGTAGTGCCTATTGAAAGAGTTATGACTAAATAAGGTGATATTCTAGAAGATAATTGTATCGATGTCGCTTTTGTGTGTTTACTTGTAATTTTGGTGTATGTTTCCAGAAAGTGGCGTGACAACGAGGTTGGGTAGTAGCCGGCACAGTCACGAATCACACTACGAGAGCTTTGATTTTGAGGCTTCATCAGCGCACGCCTGCAAGTGTGTTTACATTGTTAAAATAAAGGCAATCACTGCGTTCTTACTTTCACTGGTAGTCGCCGTTTAGTGCGCGAAAACGGATGCAACGGTTGCTGAGCCTTCACCAGAAGAGATAACAATATTGTAAATATGCATGTTTTTGGATTTGAGTCACTTGACGTCAGCTTTGCATGAAAGTGCGCGTTCCATATTCGCAACGTGCCGTTTTTAACCTTTAAAATTCCGGTTTCTGGTGTTCGGACACACACGGACGTTTAGGAAGATGGGGAGAGTTAGGAATGGTCGGATGTGAAACGTCGACCATGATAGTTCTGTGTTTAACGAATATTTTTCATCAGTGTTTACTAACGAGTGCTTGGACTCCGTCCCCACTCTCCCTGAAGAGCTTTACGAGCGCATGCATCCTATTAACGTTAACTCCGCCGGTATTATAACATTGATTGATAAACTAAAACTTACTTCGTCCGCTGGAATCGATAATATCAACTCTAAAATTTAAAAGAAACACCAGTGTTATTTCGAGTGAGTATTTAAAACTTATCTTTATTCAGTCCTTATCTCAAAGGTGCCTTCCATCTGACCAAAAGGTGGGAAGGGTAATTCCCAGTCTTTAAACAGGGCAGCCGCTCTTCCGCATCTAATTATCGCCCTAATTCATTGACTTCAATTTCTTGCAAACTACTTGAGCATATCCTCTACTCCAATATCATGAGGCACCTATCATCCCATTTCTTTTCTTTAAACAGCAGCACGGTTTTCAAAAAGGTACACTCTCCGGCAATATGAAAGACCCACTGGGAGCGCGTGGCCGAGGCGGTGGCTGGCGGGGGCGCTGCGAGCCCTCCGGGCAATTCCATTCTGCTTCGAGGGGAGGACGCTCACTCGGGCTCAGATAAAGCGAAACGCGCTTATCAGTTTGTGCCGAGTGCCGAATGAGCGTCCTCCCCTCGAAGCAGAATGGAACTGCCCGGAGCGCTCGCAGCGCCCGCACCAGCCACCGCCTCGGCCACGCGCTCCCAGTGGGTCTTTCATATCGCCGGAGACTGTACTTTCCTGCGAAACACAACTCTGCGACTTCATCCATGACTTGCACACTAACCTTGAACCTTGAACCTTAAAATGAAAAAAACTGACGCAGTTTTTTTTTTTTTTTCCAAAGCGTTCGGCCGTGTTTTTTATCAACGCCTTCTTTCTAAGCTATCATCTTTTTGCCTCGACCAAATAACCGTTTGCATAGATTCGTGACTTTCTTTTTTCCCGTGTACAGGTCACGTCCATGATGATCATGAATCTTCCTTAATAAATGTATCTCCTGGTGTTCCCCTGGGGTTCGTACTTGGGCCCTTACTCTTTTTAATATTTATTAATGACATCCCCAATGGGATTTCTTCAAAAAACCGCTTTTCGCCGACGACTGCGTCATCCATAACAAAGTAACTTGTGTGCAAAATAATAACCAGCTTCAGGAAGATCTAGAAAAAATTAACAATTGGTGCAAAGAGTGGATTATGTCATTAAACAAGTATAAACGCAAACTAATCCACTTCACCAAGAAAAAAAACAAACACTGTCATTTAATTACTTCTTGTACTCCGATCTGATTGAGACCGCTACTGTGTATAAATACCTTGGTGTAAGACTAACATCTGACCTTCCCTAAAATAACCACATTGAAGTCATTACTGCCGATTCATCTGGAACTCTTGGACTAAGCAGACGTAACTTAAAAAGGGCTCCACCCTTTGTTCGTAAGCTAACCTTGGACACGTACGTCAGACCAAAAATAGAATATGCTTCAACCATCTGGAATACCCATCGACTGTACCTCATCAATACCCCGTAGAGGCAGTTCAGAACAGAGCTGCTCGCTTCATTTCATCCACTTATGACTTTTTTTTTTTTCAGTGTCTCAGCGCTAAAAACTGAACTAACCATGTCCTTTTTGCAGCTTCGCAGAAAAGTCTCTCAGCTGTGCTTTATTCACAAAATCTACTACCACATTCCCGACCTCAAAACCACTTTGTTATTACCCCCCGACCGTACATCTTCTTGCCTCAACAACGTCTGCACCATCAAGCACATTTCTCACTTTACTAACGCTTTCAATTGGTCATTCCTTTCTCAAGCCATCAGCCACTGGAACAGTCCCCCATCCTCCATTCTCACCATCTTGGACCCTGCTGATTTCTCCTCTGCAGTAAAACTACACCTTTCTTGGCCCATGTGATGGTGTGCGGGGCTAGGCAGATAGGTGAAAACCCTTACGCAGTGCGCCTGCCGGGCCAGACTTGTACGTAGTTCAACTACTTTACTCAAGTTACTGTAGTTTAACTACTTTTCTGGGTAGTTTAGTAACTTTTAATTACATTTATATTCTAGTAATTCGTAGTTTACTTTAACTACTTTTCCGAGTGACTTCCACTCACATTACAAATTACTTTCTAATTTTAGTGGTTGTTTTGCCTATCAACACAGAAAAGATGTCGGAAGGTCAGCTGATATTTGCAGAGGGGGAAGCATGCGGAGTAGAAAAGGGGGGGATGGGAAGGAAGAAAGTGATTTAGATAGTCCAAAAAACCCCAAAATTTTAACGAGCCCCCCCCACTGCAACAACACTGCTACGAGGCGCGGGGAGCGAACAGACACGACGCAAGAGAGGTCGAGTAACTGTGGGATTAGCTCCGAATAGTGGCGGTTCTTTGTATTCCGAAGCTCAAGGAGACTTGACGCATTTGAAGAAAGGGCTTGTCCCCGCTTCTCTCCAATGTAGGAATTCTTGCCCACTACAGGAGGTGCACACACTGCTCCTTTTACGGTGCAGGCGATAGAACCCCTAACAACGACGCTCACGCCGGATGGGCTGCTCGTGTATCACTCGAAGCGCGTTAACCCACCCCCGCGCCTGCGTTCACGCCGCTTCGCGGTGACGGTGTGCGGCTGCTAATTACAAATCTATTAACCCACCTAGCCCCCCCACCCCCCGTACACGCCGCTTTGCGGCGTCCGGTCGGCAACCCAAGCCCCGCTGCCCCCCATGCACTTCCGTAAATAGAGTCGATACGATTTAGTTTAGCGATGTTTCGTCAACAACATTCGTTTTTTTAATGTTAATGGTAAAAAAAGAAATGTAAATATCGCCAAATGCCTCGACAAAACAAAATGTTCGAGAAAAAAAATAAAAAGAAGTAAGCCGGCCCACACCATAAATAGAACCCGGGTCTGACACGTATGAGGCAGACATCTCACCACTAAGTTACGCTACCTCTTCGGAAACTCGCATTGCATCCGCTGCCTATGTTGACGGCGGCAGCGCCTATCTCCAAGCAAGCAAGCAAAACTTTATTTTGTGTAAGGGCCTACGTCCTGGTCTGGACGGCCCGTCCGGCCCATGTCTCCCGGATGGATTCCGTTAGGTTACCGTGTAGCCTTGTTCGTGGGGCAAGGCTCCACAAACCAGCCAATCCGGCGTGCGTGAGCACCGTTGCTAGGGTTTGTATCGCCTGCGCGTTAAAAATATGCCCGCGCGGGTCGGGGGGCAGTGCCCTTGGTATTCCTTGGGCGCCGCCGGCCTGTGTCTGCTCTGCCCAGTGGCGGCCGTTTCAGGGGGGGCAAAACGCATGCCTTGCCCCCCCACTCTGAGAACTGGGGGGGCAAGTGGCCCCCCCCGGTTGGTACGCCCATGAGCAAGTGGAAGATAGGGAGAGAAACAGCCGCGCCGCCCGTCATTTGCACAGCTAGTACGACGTCATTGGAAAGAGTAAGCAGGACTTGACAGTGTTTAGATGTTGTTGGCTGGGCGCAATTAAAGGAATTCACATCAATCGCAGTGGGGACTGTAGCCGACCCTAGTTACATAGGGCTTAGTATACTAAGCCCTATGTACCGGGACACTGAAAGTCTGACCATATTCTCGAAAACTTGGGACCAACGAATAAGGACCAAAACACGCGTTCAAGAAATGATCGAATACCGTGCGAATCGGCAAAATGGTGACAGCACGACTCTTACCACTAAAATGAACACAAAAACAATATGGTACAGCTTTGTTCATATTTATATTGATGTTTTCTAGCAGTACCCGCATATTTACGGCGTTTTAAATCTTTGGAGAAGACGGAAAAGCATTATGCATTCATTGAGCCTTTTTTTTTTCTTAATGATGAAAGAGGAGGAGCTATTGAACCGCTCGCCAAACACAATTGATGGCAAAACAACTGTGCATCCAAATTGTGTTTTCCTTTTTCTAATTGTTAATCAGGAACTGTAGATCACCTTGCAGTCCTTGAAGGATTTCCAGTCCTTCAATGACGTTGTTTGAGCACTTATTCAGGTTTGACTTCTTCAGGCTCGGCTAGTTGAGGTTCAACTTGTTGAGGCACATTTTCCTTGAGGGCAAACATGCCATAACAAGTCGAAAGCATGATTCGGAGCTTGAAACTCACGAATCATGATCGGTCCCGCAGACGACGCTTGTCCATGAAGTGCACCAGTGGATCAACCCGTGGATCAGTCAGGTGATCCGACTCTACGTCAGCGAGGACTACGTGGAGTTCGACTGGACACTGGGTCCCGTGCCCCTGGAGTGAGTGCAGCACACGTCTTTGCTTGTGTAACTCGCAAGATAAATGTTTCACGTCCTTAAAGCGGTGATGCCACAATTTTTGTACTTTCAGTAAATACCGCTTATAATTATTCCTTGACATTAACATATGAACTGCATGTTTCTTTTTTTTTTCTCTTCACGATGTGACAGTCGCAGAAAAAATTAAATAAAAACTAGAACCGTTCACCCACTCAAGTCGCAGCCAGAATGAGCAGCCACGTGATCAGGAGCCCATTATAGGCCGCTAATGTTTATCGTAGCCACACGCTGGGGACGGTAAAACACAGCTCATGCGCTGAGTCCCAGACATTAAAGGATGACTCCTGTCAAAAGTCGAACCAAAGAAAATAACTGATATCGATTTACGGATACTAAATACGATCACTGCCAAAATACTACACTAACTGGAAACCAATGCTAATCCTCCCTCCGTGGGTTCCACAACGCTGCTTCGAACTTCTGAGATAAGGTGCTTGTTTCCGGGAGGGGTTATAAGCTCCACGGATTATCGACGAGGAACAAAATGGCTGCTGGTTTGTCGGCGAGTGGTATTACAAAGGGTGGCATCACCCTAGCAAAGCGCACATGAAGGCTCCCTAGAAACCACAATCCACTCTGAAACCTAAGACCAGCTAGCGTCTCAGCGGGCGTTCAGCGGGTTGGCTGATTGTCAAGCAACCTTGTGCTTTGATGCTATCCTTGCTTTCAAGGAGGTTTCGCGTTCGTACTGCCACATTCGGCGTGTTTTTTTTTTGTTTTTTTTGCTTGTTTTTAGCCGTTTAGGCGGACGATTTCTGCTTGTTATATCATATTTTAGAGGCCATAGTTCGTAAGTGCTCTTCGGCCTTCGTACACGAAGATTATTGAGTTTCTGCTCGCTCAAGCGGGTCGTGGTGCCGAAGGTGGCATTCACTGGCGGCCATGTTTAGCTCGTTCCTGGGGCCCTATGTTGCGTTTTTTGGACTCCCACGGCGACTAGGGAGAAGGAAGTGACGTCAACAACGCAGCAAACGCAGATTGGATGTTGACTGGTGAAAGTCGCGGATGACGAATTTCCGCAGAAGAAAACTATGAAGAAAACAAAGCTCACTTTTTCTTTGTTTTATTCTGCGGAAATTCGTCATCAGCGACTTTCACCAATCAACATCCAATCTGCGTTAGCTGCGTTGTTGACGGCACTTCCTTCTCCGGGGGATCGGTGGCCGAGTGGGCTGAAGCGCACACCCAGCTCGACGCGCGTGGAGCGAAAGCTCGCGCTGCAGAACCCAGGGATCCTGGGTTCGAGCCCCACCCCTGCCCGTTTCGATCTGGATGAGCATCGTACCGGCGTGCGGTCGTGTATCACTACTGCGTGGTGCACGTTAAAGACCCCAGGCTAGCGGTTGTACTGCACTGGCTAAATTGCTCCTCTACAGCGTGTGACTCGTCGCAACTTTAATGGCAGACCAACTACACGCTGTATAAATATCCCCACAATCCCAATTATTACTTCCTTCTCCCTAGTCGCCGTGGGAGTCCAAAAAGTGGAACATAGGGCTCTTGCTCAGCGCGAGCCTTACAATTAACTTCCACAAGGCTTTTGTGCACACCATCAAGATTGTAGTTCTACTCAGAAGATAAGTAAAACGCTCGTTCTGAGCTAGCGCTCGGGAGGGACGACGACGACGACACAGCTTTGGGTTACCTTCGTCTGTCCTAATTCCAGCTAAATAACTAACTGTATAACGATCCTACTTGCTGACATTCCGAGGTGTCCTACAACCAGGGAGGGATCCGATCGCAGCGCATAAGGGGCCTCCTCCGAGGAGGCCAGGGTATTTGCAAAAATGTCCACCTCGGCATCGCACCTACCGGCGGCCCTCGAAGAGGACCAAGGACAAGCAAGTTCCGCCACGCTCGTAAAAGATGGGTACACAATTCCGCTGAAGGAAGCTCTCACCGGTACAATGAGCAGCTCCTCATCGACGATCATGTCTACCCACGACAACGATCCCATGGAATCCGACGACGGAGAATAAGAGGCCGTTCACGGGAAAAAGCGACGCAAGACCTGCCCGAGCAAAACGCCAGCTCTCCAGGAAGGGGCAAACCTTCAAGTCGGATGCACCGTACTCTATGCCCCCACTGACAACCAGAAAATTGACTCGCTCAGCAATTTCAGACTCACAGACTTTCTCAACAACGTTGCGCCAGGCATGGTCACTGTTGTTCGCTTAAACAAAGCTCGGAACAGCCTTGCAGTCGACGTGAAAAGACCCGCGTTCAAAGCCGAGCTCCTCAAGGTGACCAAGCTTTGTACAGGGCCGGTGAGAGCCTACCTACCAAGAGAACGCTCAGGCAGTTTTGGCGTCCTCCGGGATATAGACCCGGAATATACCGAAAATGACTCGAGCGCAAGCAGTGATCACACCAGTCGCGAGATACATTCTGTTTAATCTGCCATCGTGCAGGCCCTTTTATAGCCGAACCCAGGTGGCAGGTCCAGCCAGCAGTGACGTCATGTGATGTCATAACCAATACATCTTCCCTCTTGAGACGGAGTTCACGAGTTCTTGATGGAAGTTTTCGTCGTAACTCAGTCTTGTCGGGGGGTGACGCCGTCTTGCTGACCTGCGGAATTGTCCCTGGACGTGTCCATGGTGTGGGTTGGGATAGCTCGAGGCAGTTGTTTGGCTGGTTGGGGGTGGCAGTAGCGGTGATGTAAGTGTTGTTGACTCGGGTGCCTGGTACAAAGGGTGTCCGTCATCTTCGTCGTCGTCACTGTCGCCGTGTAGGCAGAAGGATTCTTGAGTTTGTTTCAGATGCTGCCTGTTTCCACGAAATACGCGGTTGTCTTCTGAGATAACGGCATAGGACCTCGGCGCAACTTGACGGAGCACTTTCGCTTTAACAATCCAGCCAGTGGGAGATGCCACTCTGACAATATCACCTGGCCGGAGAGCACGCAGACAATGCCCACCATCATTTTGTTTGTGCTTCCTCACTTGCGCTCCTGGCGTACGAGAAAAGTCTGGCACGCGGGATCGCAGCCTTCGACCCATGAGGAGCTCACCCGGAGTCCGGCCATCTTCTAGTGGAGTTGTCCGATAATTAAGGACACCCAGCCAGAAGTCTTCTTCCCCTTCGGTGGTTTTCTTCAGAATACGCTTTGCTATTTGGACGCCTTTTTCGGCCAGCCCGTTTGAACGTGGGAACCGAGGACTTGATGTTGTATGCTGGAAATCATAGAGAGAAGAAAACATCTTAAATTCTTTTGACGAGAATTGTGGACCATTATCTGAGCACACTTCGATGGGTAGACCGTGCCTCGCAAATGTGGCACTTAATTTCTGAACTACAGTTCGCGCTGTAGTGTCATCAAGTGGCTCAACTTCGAGGAAGTTTGAGTGTGCGTCATACGTAACCAAATATGGCTTGCCTGCATATTCAAATAGGTCTACGCCAACCCGCGTCCAGGGATTAGAAGGAGTCTCACGCATTAGCAGTGGCTCACTAGGTTGAGAATAAGCATGTCGCTGACAGATGCTACATCTACCGACCATAGACTCTATGTCCGCATTTAGGCCGGGCCAAAAAACAAGGCGACGAGCTTTGGCTTTGCATTTAGAAATTCCTTGGTGACCATCATGAATGCGCTTTAACATTTCAGATCGCATCGACCGAGGAACGACTACTCGTTCTCCTTTAAACACAATGCCTTTAAGAACAGACAGCTCTGGTGTCATGTGTCGAAAAACGCCATCGATCGTTTTGTTGTTAGTGATTGCTCTAACCACCTTCTGCAGTACAGGATCTTGTGCAGTTGCTTCCTGCAGCCTCTTGACGGTCGTCAGCGACACTCTGTCGAAGAGTATATTGGTGGCATGTATCTCCACATCGTCTGAAACATCCTCGTTGCTTGTTGTTTTTGGGGCTCTGGACAGCGTATCGGCCAATATCAGATCCTTTCCTGGAACAAACTGGAGATTGAAGTCGTATCTTAGCAGGCGAAGAAAAAAACGTTGAAGTCTGGGTGGCATCTCCCCCAACGCCTTGCTGGCGATCTGAATGAGCGGCTTATGATCAGTTTCAGCTGTAAACTTGATGCCATAAACAAACGGGTGAAATTTCTCGCAACCAAAGGTTAGGGCAAGGGTCTCTTTTTCAATCTGTGAATATCGGGACTCGGCATCTGTCAGAACTCGGGAAGCGTAGGCAATTGGTCGCCACTCTTTACCATGACACTGAAGCAGCACCGAACCTATTCCAAATCTGGATGCATCCGAAGACACCTTGGTGGGCTTCATTGGGTCGAAAATTGCCAATTGGGGATGTTGTGATAGGGATTCTTTTAGTTCTTCAAATTGTTTTTGGTGACTTGGAAGCCATTCAAATATAACGTCCTGTCTTGTCAGCTCTCTGAGTACTTTTGTATTTTCTGCTACGTGTGGTAAGTATTTGCTGAAGTAATTAATCATTCCTAAGAGACGCTGGACCGCTTTCTTGTCTTCAGGCGCCGGCATGTCCAACAAACTGCTGATTAACGCAGGGCTGGGCTTGATGCCCTCGGAGCTGATCACGTCGCCCAGATAAGTGACTTCTGTTTGGGAAATTTTGCATTTTTCTGCGTTGAACGTTAGCCCGGCAAGCTGGGCTACTTCCAATGTCGTCCTTAATCGAATGTCGTGCTCCTCTTGGGTGCGGCCCCAAATCAAAAGATCATCAATATACACATGCACTCCTTGAAGTCCCTCGAAAATTTCGCTTAGTGTTTTTTGAAATACTTCGGGTGCCGATGAAATACCAAAAGGAAGGCGCAAGTAGCGGTATCTGCCGAATGGTGTAGCGAAAGTGCAAATTTTTGATGTTTCTTCGTCCAGGGGGATCTGATGAAAACCTGCTTTGGCATCTAATGTTGTAAAGAACTTCGCTCCTGCTAGTTCTGCCTCTATGTCTTCTCTGCGAGGCAGCTGATAGTGCTCGCGTTTAATGCTTTCATTTACCCTTCTGGGGTCCATGCATACACGTAGACTTCCATCTTTTTTCTTAACAATTACGAGAGGACTCACCCAGTCAGTTGGTTCGTCGACTCGCTGGATGATTCCTGCTTTTTCCATCCGTCGGAGTTCAGTGCGGAGGGGCTCCCGTAGCGCCAGGGGCACTCGTCGAGCAGGCTGCACGGATGGCTGGGCATCTTCCCGAAGAACCATATGGTAATGGCGCTTCACACATCCGGTTCCCACAAAAACTCTGGAAAACTCGTCTGCAATAGATGGTTTTGCGTGGACCGTACATACGCGCGACACTAGTCCAAACACCTCACTTGCCTCTAGTCCTAGAAGTGGCTGGCGACCATTCTTCACAACGAAGAAATCGACGTACGCTTCTTTTTCGTTGATCTTGAGCCGAAGTCTCGTCATGCCGAAGTGTTTTATCAGTCCGCCATCGTAACTACGAAGTGCAGCTCGATTGGGCTTTAACTCTGGTGCTTTGTGCTGCTTAGCGTACAGTGAATAAGGCAGCAAGTTTGCCTGAGACCCCGTATCCACTTTGAGCATGATTTGCCCTCCTCCCGCGATTGAAGCGCGTACGATCCAGTCTGCCTGACTTTGTGAACTCTTGACGCCAACATTCAGAATATCAAAGTCATCATTCTCAGACAGCTGTCTGCTGTATTCACCGTTGCTGTTCTTGCTTATACAGCAGTTCTGCGTCTCAGCCACTTGCCGACCCGCCAGACAGCACGCAGCAAAATGATTGCTTTTTCCGCAGTTGTGGCAGGTTTTCCCTGAGGCGGGACACCGTTGAAAGTCGTGAACGAAATTGCAACGACCACAGCGGTTCCTCGACTTGTTCCGCATCTGTCCTGCATTTGTTCTTCTGACTGCATCGGCCTGCTTCTCATCTGTTTCCCAGGCTTGATTCTGTTTTTCTGAAACTTCTGCAGCTTGGCATATTCGTATCGCTTTATCAAGCGTGAGGTCAGCTTCCCGTAGGAGCTTTGTTCGCAATTTTTTTTCAGAAATTCCAAAAACGATTTGGTCCCGCAGCATCGAATCTGTAATGCTTCCGAAATTGCACGACTGGACTTTGGTTTTTAAGCCTCGAAGGAACTGTTCAAAAGGCTCACCTTCTTGTTGCTGCGTGACTCTGAAGACATACCGCTCGTAGGTCTCATTCTTCCGTGGAATGCAGTAGGCTTCAAACTTTTGCACCAGGGTCGTGTACGATTCTTTGTCCTCTCCGTCGAGAAATACGAAGTTGTTGTAGACCTCGATCGCTTCTTCTCCGGCGACATGGAGTAGCAAGGCCGCCTTTTCGTCTTCCTTCTTCTTCGCAAAACCCGTGGCTTTCAGGTACCACTCCAGCCTTTGCTTGAACTTGATCCAGTTCTGCTCGAGGTTGCCCGAGAGTCGCAGTGGCTCGGGAGGTTTCAGCGTATCCATTTCGGTCGTCGGAAGCGCTAAGCCTAATTGTTCCAAGATCCTGCCGGCTGCGCCATGGCTCGAGCGCAAGCAGTGATCACACCAGTCGCGAGATACATTCTGTTTAATCTGCCATCGTGCAGGCCCTTTTATAGCCGAACCCAGGTGGCAGGTCCAGCCAGCAGTGACGTCATGTGATGTCATAACCGATACAATAGAGACACAGCTGCACTCATCCATCGGCATAGTTGAAGTGAAGCGACTCGGCACAACATCGCCCGTGGTACGCGTAACATTTGCAGGAGAGCTGGCGCCCCAACACGTGAAAGTGGGCCTCGTGAGAACAGAAGTGATTCCCTACAGTGCTACACGTGAATGCTCGCGTTTTTTCGCGTTTTTCATTGGGAGGATTCAGGGGTAACCGTAACAAAGATACGGTATATATGTGAGGATTCTGCATGGACATAATGTTTCTTGAATCGTGGCCACTGATCTCTACTATAGGGGGCTGGATGGCGCTTAGCTGCTCTCGGAGCCCGGCGCAAGTGAAGCCACCGGAAGTTCGGTGCTTGTCCCGGAAGTCGGGCGTGCGCTGGGCTTCCTAGTGCATTCAGTCGACATTTTGGACCATGCTTTTTTGTGTCTTTGATTGGGTTTTAATACTCCCGTTCTGGATTAAATCCCGAGAATAAGGCATTTGAACTTGGGACATATTCACAATTTGATCAACTAGAATCTCAAAATGTTTACATTGCATGGCTTCCCATGATACTTCTCGGGTCCGCATGTGCTCTTACTGCGCAACAAGCAAGCTCTCTTCAGGGAACAAGCGAAAATCCAGCGCCCTCGACGCTTTTCGAACCAGCACTCGGAAGGGTTACAAAGCCTGCCAAAGGCTCACTTCCGGGACAAGCATCTCACTTCCGGTGGCTTCATGCCTGTTTGCTCAATGCGCCATCCAGCCCCCTCTAGTGGAGATCAGTGATCGTGGCCCTTGTGCCTACCTGTGACGTCAAAATAGTAAAATGATTTCGTTATTAAATAAAAAACGAATGCAAGAGTAACGCGCGTAGGCTTTTTATCGCTAATGGTAACGCGTTCTGTTCATTTTGAGGTAACGTGGGTCTGTAACGCGTTAATTTGATTTGAAAAAAAAAAAAAACAAGTAACGTATTTCGTTCCTTTTTCTTCTTTTTTTTCCGATACCGTTTACTGTTGAAAAGCACTGCTGCCGTTTTGAAGTCTAGTTCACACGTTCATGAGAGTTCCGACAGAGGACGCAAGTAAACGCCCTTCCCTCGCCTTCTGTTTTTTTCGTGGCGGCTTCTCCGCCCCAGAGCCGTATATGTAGAGGGTTTGGTCAATGGGAGGCGCGGGCAGAGCCAGGGCGTGCGGCAGACTCGGGAAGAGGGCTTGGCATGCTCTCTTGACCAACCAGAAGCCGAAAAGAATCCCCTAGCGGGGGTAGCGAGAAACAGTTCTGAGCCGATCGATCATCGAAGGTCTCTGTTCGTATATGGTTTTAATAAGTGCGTAAGAGTGAAGTGTAGTAACTCTTTGTGGCTGAAATTAGGGTGCACGTGTTGTTTCATCATGATCATGCAGAAAAATGTAAGAAACGAATGCGCCGCTCAACTCTGTTTTGCGCGGACAGTGTGTGACCGCTCTGACGGCAGATTCCCGGTGCTCGGCGTTTGGCGTAAGGATTATGTCGATCTTTCCGCTAGTCGCACTCTTCCACCATCATTTTAGATGAGTGTGATTGAAACATCACGTGTACCATATTTTCAGCCATCGAGAGTTACTTTAATGCAGTTATCAGGTTTGTTTCTCGCGGACACCGCCAGGGTATTATTCCCGGCTTCTGGTTTGTCACATTCGAATTTCTGAAGACGCCCTGGAACACGCCCAGCCCGCTTTCGGCCAATGGCGCCGCTTCATTTGTCTCCTATACTTCCCAACGAATGGCCAAACTCTCTACATATACGGCTCTGCTCCGCCCCGCAAAGGTCTTCCCATGGTACCCTGTCTGGCGGCCACGACGTGGTGACCAGGTTTCAGTCCAACCTGGACAACGAGGGGGTGTTCTTCACCGACTCCAACGGAAAGCTGACCGTCCGCCGTGTGTGAGTCCATCCGATATTTTTTTTACGGGGATAGACGTTATTAGAGAGTTTTCGTAGACCGCGTTTCCCCTTCCGCTAAGCCCCCCGCATCGAAGAGTCACTACTGCGCCTTCGCGCCGACGGCTTTGACAGCAGATTTTCGAGTATCGTAGCGGGTTGCCGAGTGCGTTGCGTGACAGCGGACGCGATTTACGAAACTGCCTATTAGGGAGCTTTAGTAGATCGTTCCGATGATTCAGATGACAATACCCGATACTACACCGACGCCTTTGCGCATGCGTTACATGGTATGGGGTATGGTTAACCGTGTGTGCACGTACGTCGTCGCCTGCTAAATCTAGTGAAAAAAATTATCGGCTAAATTTGGCTGAAAAAAGTTTTTCGATTAACTTAGCGGGAAACCACAGCATCGTTATGTCGCGACGTTACGGTTTTTTCCTCTGATGTGTCAAGTGACGTCGTAAAATAACGCAAACAATTTTTCACGCTAAATTTAGCGGCAAAATTTTTCCCCTAGTTACGGGAATTTACGCTCACGTGACGTCATGGTGCCATGTGCGGCCACAGTGTCACTTCATGTCACAGCGTCACGTGATGTCGAAGTGTCACGTGACCGTTTACAAACGAACCCGTATTCAGAGGTGCGGCGCGTGCGCAGAAACCAAATTCGAAAGAGGGTACGCGTCGGCGCATGCGCAGTACCGACGGCAGCGCCGCCGCAGTGGACACCGGAGCGCTACCTCAGCGCTGAAAATGGCGGTGACCATGTTGGTGCAGCTCTGACTTTGCACCAGGCCCGTGGCCAGGATTTCTTTTCGTGGAGGGGGGGGACACTAGCTGAAGGCTCCCTCCCCCCGGTCAAAAACAAATAAATTCATAGGAGATAACACCGGGGAGCGTGAAAAAGAAAAGAGAGCGTGCTTCGCTTGACATCCGCCACACCACGCAATGTAGAACGCGCAATGCAAACGCACCGTGCTTGTGTTCGCTTGCACGCGCAACCAGTATAACTCACTATCAAGATACTCAGGAACCTGCCGTGACTTACGTTTCTGAAGCTCTTAGAGTCACAGATATCTTAAGAAACGCAGAGCGTGGTGAGTACTGAGCACCTCGTTATTACTTCGCAACCTTCGCGGAGATCGCGAAATCTCCGCGGAGATCGCGGCATTAGATGATAAGAACGCCGACGCGTCTTTGGCACGTCCGAACAAGTCAAAGGGCGGCATTGAGAACGCGCAGGGAACAGGCGATGACGAGGCAGCCGAGCGATCGCCAAGAGCCCGTAAGCACATTTGGCGGGTCGCACGAGGTGCTCAAGGAGCAGACGACACGCCGTGTGGGGTGACTAAACTAAAGCATAGAACTCTACAAGACTCTGCGATTGCGGAATGTGGCTATCTGTGCGTTTCGTCGCGAGGGGTACACCCTACAAAGAATGTTAATGCGAGAGGAGGTCCACTTCAGGGTGAAAACCAAACGGCGTTCGTCCGTGTCACCCCGCAGCGCCAACTCCACCGGTGTTTGGAAACCAGTAGGCCCGTCGCCGACAAAGGGATACCCTGAGAACGTCGAGGCCAACTACTATCCGGTCGTGTCCTGGATCTACCTGAGGGACAACGCGACGGGTCTTCAGATGACGCTGCTTCCAGACAGGCCGCAAGGCGGTACTGGCTACCGCACGGGGCAACTCGAGCTCATGGTGCTTGTTGCTTCCTATATCAATGCACGTGTCGCGCGATAGAGCTTTCGCGGAAACCCCAAGAGGTCACACGCGAAGCGTGAAACGGATTGAGGGAGTGTCCTGTATGCTCCCTATGCTCCCTCTTTGCTCCCGCGGCATCTACCATCTGACACTGAAGAAAGGGATAATAGTGTGAGAGGGTAGCGTTGTTGGTCGCCTGCCTTGCCCTCTCGCTAGCGTTTTGTTCGTCGCCTCCAAGATCACGTTCGTCGCTTGCTATATCCGGTTGTATACAGGATGTTCCCAGCGATCCCTTCGGCAGCGCAGACGTAGCTGCACGCTTTGCAAGAGGCCTATAATCGACACAGTCACAGCGTCCGTAAAAAACACACGCACCACCTGGCTTCTTTTTTTGTTATCAATATAATGCAACGGCGTGTAAAAGCTAAAAGAATATGGCAAACGAGCTCGTACCGATTCGAAGATAAATACACAATAATCAAATAACTAACTAAAACAATGACCAAACACGTCAGCTTCAGACAGCTACGAGTTTGTTTGGAGGCACACGAGTTGGCTACTTGGCTTTCCTTAGCTCATTATTGAATAGTCGATGTTTTGGCTTTGGCTTCATAAGGGCAAACAAAAAGCGAAGCTTGGTTATGTACAACACTAGGGAAGAGATGAACGCAACAAAAATAATGAGCACAAGAATTCCCTTCACGTTCCTTAGGGACACTATATAGTATTGCTACGCTAAATTATCGGCACACCGTTCCCCGAATTTCGTGTGAGCACCACCATCTCTGTGCTCAGTGCAGAACGTGCGCAATTGGGGCGATCGTGACTCTCCCGTCTCCCCCAAACCATTTTTAATCACAGTTGCCAGACTATCTTTTGAAAGGTTGCTGTTTGCAAATGTTTCTACTGGCCATGGTACGGGCGCGCAGGTGCAGCGCAGGCTAACGGCGAGCGACAACAAAGGTCTTGAGGACCCGCTGGACGACCGAGGCCTGAACAAGAAGGGCGTGGTAATCCGCGGCAGGCACCTGCTGCACCTGGCGCCCATCCAGGAGGCTGCAGTACGCGTGCGCGCGATGGCGAACGCGCTCGTGCTCGCGCCCGTGCTCAGCTTCTCGGATGCCACCGTGCCATACAGCAGCGACGTCAAGACCCGACGGGTGAGAACTGCGCCTGTCCGTTCATGCTATTTTCAAAGGGTGCGAAAACTGCATATGTCCCTAGCAGAGGTCGGCATTTTAGATCGCCCTCAATCGCCCTCACCCTCACAGCCAAACTCACCTAAGGCCCTCACTCACAATCACCCTCACAGTTACACTCACCCTCACTGACCCTCATCATCACAGTCACACTCACCTTCAGCCAGTCACTCACCCTCACTGAACCTCACGGCCCTCACATCCCTCACGTACGCACTCATGGCCCTCACGCCCGTCACGTACTCACCGCCCTCACGCCCCTCCCGCGCTCATGGCCCCTCACACACTCATGGCCCTCACGAACCTCACGCACTCATTGCCCTTATACCCCTCACGCACTCATGGCCCTCATGCCCCTCACACACTCACCGCCCTCATGACTCTCACGACCTCATGGCCCTCACGCCCCTCACACACTCACCACCCTCACGCACTCACCGCCCTCACGCCCCTCACGTACTCATGGCCCTCACGCCCCTCACGCACTCACCGCCCTCACGCCCCTCACGCACTCATGGCCCTCATGCCCCTCAGCACTCACCGCTCTCACGCACTCATACCCCTCACGCACTCACTGTCCTCCAAGCCCTCATGGCCCTCCCACCCCTCACGACCTCACGGTCCTCACTCACCCTCAGACTCATGAATGTTTTTGATTCAGAAACTCACTCACCCTCACCTCACCTGTGGAGATGACGGTACGTGAGGGCGAGTGAGGGACCTCATGAGTGATTTTTGCCGAGGTATGCCCCTCACGCACTCATGGCCCTCATACCACTTACGCACTCACCGCCCTCATGGCCCTTACGCACTCACGGCCTTCACGTCCCTCACGCACTCACCGCTTTCACGCCCCTCACGTGCTCATGGCCCTCAAGCCCCTCACGCTCTCACCGCCCTCACGGCCCTCACGCACTCACGGCCCTCACGCACTCACGGCCCTCACGCACTCATACCCCTCACGCACTCACGATCCTCACAGCACTCATGGCCGTCACAGCCCTAACGGCCCTCACACACCTCACGACATCAAGGTCTTCACTCACCTCCACACTCATGCATTTCCTTGGTTCGGAAACTCACTGACCCTCACGACACCTGTGAAAATGAGGGTGCGAGAGGGCGAGTGAGGGCCCTCATGAGTGAGGCGTGCCGAGGTATGGTCCCTAGCTGAGGTTGGCAAAAAAAAGGGAGGCTGTTCTTCAACACGCTGGAAGAATGGTGTCCGCAGACTACGATGGATACCCCGTTTTACCATAAGGGCGAGTGAAGATTCAAAGGAGGCCTCGAACGACGCCTAAGGGACGCTTAAGCTGCAGCCAAAATGCTAATACATCGGACAAAGGACAGTTTGGATGTACTGCGCGAGGCTTGTTTCTACCTTGTATGACGATCCAATCACTTTGTCATTCAAAAACGTTTTAGACATGATCGAAGCGTTCACATCTATGAACCAAACTTACTCCGAAATTGCTTGTAACGTGCCCGCAACTACTTTTGTCATCATGAGTGCAGCGAATACCGTGTTTTTTGTGTAATGTATGAGCAGTTTGATTATGGTTCTAGAGTGCTGCCACAAACACCCTGAGAATAGGGTGCTGGAAATCTTAGCGACATCTTCAAGATTTTTGTTTTGTTTTAGAGCGCAGCTCTTAGGGGCCCGTTCCCGGCTTGAGCGGCGTCGGCGTCGCCGTCGCCGTCGCCGTCGGCGTAACCAAGGTCATCCCAAGGTCACGTGACCCCCAAGGTCACGTGACCCCTCCAGGTCACGTGACCCCTCCCAAGGCCATTTCAAGGTCACGGGACCCCCAAGGTCACGTGACTCCTCGAGGTCACGTGACCTCTCCCAAGGTCATCTCAAGGTCACGTGACCCTTTGAAGGTCACGTGACCCCTCTGGACACGTGACCCCTCCCAAGGTCATCTCAAGGTCACGTGACCCCAAGGTGACCCCCACGTGACCCCCGAGGTCACGTGACCCCTCCAGGTCACGTGACCCCCTGAGGTCACCTTGGGGTCACGTGACCTTGAGGTGACCCCCATGTGACACCCAAGGTCACGTGACCCCCAGGTCACGCCTCCCCGAGGTCACGTGACCCCCCTCCCCGAAGTCACGTGACACCCCCCCCCCCCCGAGGTCATGTGACCCCCCCCCCGGAGCATATTAGGAATGAGGGGAGGAAGAGGAGGAGGAGGAGGGGTCTACCCTCCCCTCAGTACCTTTCACTCCTCCTCCTTAAGAGCTGCGCTCCAATTCGGCGTTACAGGGATTTGTAAACGGCTTTCACTTTTTGTTTCCGAGCCACAAGTTTGCAAGCAATATGCACCAAGTGCAGCTTTCGCATGCGGATAAACCGTACATGCAGACGCAATAAATTGCGCACGATACCTGAATCACGTTTTTTGTTGGATGCTCCACCGCCTTAAATACTTGATAACTGAGATAAATAAAATTTAAAAAAAAATAATAACTCGGTCGCAGGAAAGCGGTCCTGACATTGTGACGGTTAGGTATGTTACTTTGCGTGAATCCTCAGCGTCCACACATAGTGGATCCACACCCACACCACACCGAATTTTCCCCTCGCGCAGGTTTGCTACCGATTTCTTTATAGTCCAAGGTGCGTGACCATGGTTCTAGGCGCGTACCTCCAATGCAGGGATGGACGGTTTTTCAAATACAAGTACTCGAAGTACGTATCTGAAGCACTTTAAGTATTTGTAGTTAATTACCTACTGGCTTATGTATTTGTCGATTACATATAAATTCCGCAACTGGAGTATTTCAAGCACTGCCCAAAGAGAATTTGGGGCACTGTTCTTCGCAACCAAATGCGATGTTGTGCACTCTTCGCAGTGGGAGTCATATGCAAAAAGCATTAAACGTGATGTGCTTTGCCCATAATAATCATGAAAGGTAGGAGGAGTAGAACAAGAAATAAACGGACTGGGTGCAATTATTGACTTTTTAGTTGGCTGATTTAATTTTTCAGAAATCGGATTAACGACATGTTCTCTGAAAAGTCTTTATTGCTTTAGCTGAGCCTTTCAAACTTCACTTTATTTGGGCAGTGCCTTTTTTCTTTTTTTGTTCGGGCTTAAATTTAAGTCTAAGATGTCAGTCCATGAAAACAAAATATATTTGTAAACGTTTCGAAGATGATTAAATACTCTCGTTGTATTTGCGTCTTGCATTCAAATAGTTTTCTAGAAAGTGGATTTGGATTTTTAATAAAATACATTTTTGCCGAAGTATTTTGTATTTGTATTTCGATACATTTTTTCTAGGTATTTTGCCCGTCCCTGGTCCTGTATATGGCCATGAGTATCCCGGTAATAAAGACTATGTTATCTCGAGTAAGTCTGCTGCCGCTTTACTTCTCGTAAAAAATGTGTGACCATCGGTATAGGTCCACGGCCATGTACGGCCATGAGCTGTGTATGTAACGTATACAGACAGTTTATGCATGGCTATGGATATTTGGGTAAGAAGTACCCATGGTCATGCAAGGATCATGGCAATATGCGGCGTTCTTGCTTAAGTAAGTGTGGGTGTGAAGCTGTTTGCCCGCCTCTGTTGCAGTTCAAGGGCCTTGCCACGTACCTCCCGATGGGCGTGCAACTGCTCACTCTGTACCAGGACGCGCCCGGCCGAGTGCTCATGCGGCTGGAGCACATGCAGCCGGCCGTTCCTCCGGACGAGCTCACCGCGGTCAACGCCACCATACCCATACATGTGCGTTCCGACGAGACGTGGAACCTATACTCGCTGACAATTTAAGAAACACAGGGCGTAACGAGTGCTGAGCGTATTACTGTCAGCCCACAGGGGTAAGAACACCGAAAAACGAGTAGCGAAGCCAGATGCGCGAACGTTCGAAGCGACACCTGCGTTGTTGCATTATGTCTAGGCGGAACGCAAGTTCGTCTGCTCCTCGTACAGGGGTTGCGATGATGTCAAAACGCCAAGCCCTTATTGGCTGATTGCAAAAAAAAAAAAAAAAAAAAAAAGTGTGGGTAGACCAGGGTGTAAGATAGACAGGTGGGGAAACGAGAGCCAACTGAGCGACCGGATTGTGTCCCCTTCGGTTTTCTCTTTTTCTGTGGCGCCATCTATGTGGAGCACCGCGAACTCTCACTCCGGGTGGGCGACCGGTGGCGACCGGCTAAACTGACGGAGATAATTTCTCGTGGATTTTAAATGGAGAACTGTCGTGCTCTCGGTTTATTTTGCGCACTCGCCCATAAAGTTCCATACAAATCCGATTCCGATTTTTTTCCTCTCGCCGCAGCGCCATCTGTCGCAACTCGGGGGTTCCCGCAAGCAGACGAGTACACAATCCGGTCACGGCGCTGCGGTAGGCTTCTATGGGCCGTTTCCCCACCTGTCTATCTTACACCCTGGGGTATACTTCAAGGCCTCTAGCATCGAGGTCTACCCACTATCCTTCCAATCAAAGCCAATCAGAGCTCGGCGTCGTTGTGACGTCATCGCAACTCCTACGCAAGAAGCAGACGACTTGCTCTCCGCATAGTTCACACATTGGCGTTTCAGCGTGTTCGCGTACGCTGCGTTCGCTTGTGGTCGCTTCCAAGGAGAAAACACACTTGCGTACCGGCGCCATCAGTCGGGTGGCCCTGGAACACTTCCAGTCAGTGTATGGTCCGACTGAAGGTTTTAAAGTACTTGAAGGATCAAATCTATGCGCACTACCAATGAGAAACGCATTAGATTTGGAAGGGGAAAGGGGAAATCAGGTTTTTGTTGTTGTTTTTAGGCTAGGTGGCGCAAGCTACCGCCCGTTATAAAGATATACAGACCTTAAATTCATTATCTATCCAGCCCGCAGACACAAAATGGCGCGTAAGCAAGGAGGTTATAAGTACTAGGAGGGGGCACGTTGCAATATTGGTGAAGCCTAGTCATAAAAAGTTTAAACGATGTTGCGGCCAACGTGACCGTAGATCTCTCTGGTAATTGGTGCGCGTGACATGTCACGTGTGAGATGGATGGTTGATTGTAGGAGGATTCCTTGCAGGCTTGCCCGCGCTCCGTCCGGTAGGTTTTATCAGACCGAAGGCTAGACGAAGGCTAGGTACGGTCACGTGATGTGGTCACGTTGGCCTGATAAGTGAGGAGGGTAAGGAGGAAAATGAGAAAGAGGCGAGGCGTCAAGGGAGCATGGCTTGTAGAGGCTACGCGGCTGACGTCATGCCTTCTCCTGCCCTTCTATCCTCCTTGCGCGTAAACAATTATAAATATATATATATACGCTGCTCGGAAGACGTGGAAAGAACGTTGGGTTTAGCGCAGCTGCCCCTACTGCCTTTCTATAGCGGTATTGCTTCAAAACATGCACCGGTTCCCACTGCTTCACTGTGTGTGAGAAACATTTGAAGTTAGAAACGCTTCGAAAGCAGACAAAGCAGACGGAAGCTTCTGTAACTCGCAGGCGTTGTTGTCGACCTACACCATGAAGAACTTCCGCGAAGTGTCCCTGACCGCCAGCCGCTGGAAGAACTCCAAGTTCGAGCCTCTTCGCTGGACTCCCAGCAGCCGGTCCCCTCTCCCCGGGAGCGAGCCCCGGCTGGACAGGTCGGACGCCAAGGGCGCCCTCGCCGCGGTCCAACTCTTCACGGGAGAGATCAGGACCTTCGTGGCGGACTTGTAGCGAGATCGGAAAAGGACCTCGGGAGACCGACTCCGGAATGCCTTCGGGGCAACTCTTAGACCTGCAGCTTTCCCGGTCTACCTAGATTAATTGTATCGGCTCTGCTCGCAGAATCAGAATATCGCGTTCTTTTTGCTTGCGCCGCCAACTTCGTATTGGCGGAGAAGCGGTCACGTGCGCCGAGGTGGATCCAAACATAATGAGGGAGAGCGACCCTGCAGGCACCGAGTTTTGGGCGAAGCACGTTTTTCGATTTGCGCTTGCGAAATATACATCCTACGCTAAAATCGAATGAAGTGGAAAGTTTCTTGACCAGTTGACATTATGTGCAGTCACTGGTTACAATATAATCGTGTTTCTTTTCTTTTTCTTTATATTGAGAGCGATGTTTTAAGACATGTTTCCGAAGTCTGGGAAGCAGACAACATGGAGGACGATGGTGTTGCTCGCGTCTGCGACGCTCGCGGAGTGATACGCGACCAGCACATCCGGGCACCTTGGACCAGACGAAAATGCGCACCTACGGCTTGCAAATAGATGACGTTTTCGTCGGCTCCTATGTCCTACTGTGGGCGTAGAAAAAAACAGAAAACAAATGACGGGACGACGGCGCATGCGCGACTTCTCTACTCCGAGCGCGCCGCAGCACGCCACATCCCAGCCACGCTATCTGTGCCTCCAGTTCATCTGCAGAAGGGACGGTCACTTCCCGCCGTGCGGCTTGAGTTCAACATGGCCACCCTGGGAGCACCATTGCGATACCAAATACGCCAAATACCATGCAAGCCAATACTGGCAACTCCCGCGGAACGCGGGCGAAAAGTGATCGCAGCGCCCCTGGCGAGCTCGGAGTCTCCGCTGGCAGACGAATTCTCCACAACGCATTGGTTTTGCCTATCTCCGTGCGAGGTGACCAATGAAACAAAATTGTCACGGGTATTCGCCGCTTTCAACGTTGAAAAATAGGCGCCACCTCATGAAGGACATTTTCTTCGCGTGGGAAAGATGTTACAGCTTGTAGTGTACTATTTTTGGGCTCTCCTGAAGGAAACACTCTGTCAGAACTTAAGTAAGCCAGGCAAAACACGAATGTACCTTCGCCCTAATTCTTGAAAAATGGCAATGTAAAAAAAAAAAAAAAAGAACATAGCTACGTTTTAACTTTACTGTTCTTATCGATCAATTCGTTCTGTTGTTGCTATTCCAATTTCTCATGAATGTATTGAAACCGTTTCGTCGAATAGGCGAGCTGGCTAATCCCGATCGTCTCCGGATGAAGAAGCAAAAAGGCAATTTCGAACCACGTACGTTACTGCGATGTCAGTATGCTCTGGAAGAAGCTGATTGTGCACATGCAAGTCTGACGCTATTACTGAAACTAATAAAAGCGGAGTTACAAGAAACAAAAGCACACTGTTGAACGGTCGTGCACCTCCTACCATTTTTCAGTCTTTTTTTCTTATGTTTGAGGCGACGCTACGCCGCCACCGTCTTTCTTCCTCCTGCGTTTATGTTTTTTGGTTGCTTTTTTGTTGTTTTTTCTTGTGTTTACTTGACGTTCGCGTATTTTGATTTGCCTTGTTTGGTTTAGTTTTTGCTTTCTTTCCTTCACTTGGTTGCTTACTACCACCGGTTCGTCTGCTATGCCATTCCCGGACATCTGGAGGGCCGTCTGCAACTTTGTTGTTAAGCGGGAAACACATGTACGACGAAACCGTCCGATCCGACGTCCGACCGCGCAATACGACGGTCGGAGGCGAGGGTTTTCAACGCCCTCCGATGCTACGAGCACCCTCTCCCCCCCCAAGGTCATTCCGGCAGTCCGCACGTCGGATCGGAAGGTTTCGTCGTACATGTGTTACGCGCCTTAAGCGCGAAACACATGTACGACGAAACCGTCCGATCCGACGTCCGATCAGGCAATACGACGGTCGGAGGCGAGGGCTTTCAACGTTCTCCGGTGCCACGAAAGCCCTCTCCCCTCAAGGTCATTCCGGCAGTCCGCACGTCGGATCGGACGGTTTCGTCGTACATGTGTTTCGCGCTTTCTTGTGTTTGTTTTGTTCCTCCATTGTCGTTTGTGATAACCTCCTATGTTCGCCTTCGACTGAGTTTCTGATTCGAAATCTTCATATGTACTTTTTGATACGTAATAAATGTATCAAAAAGTGTAAGCTCGTTGTACATTTCTATTCGGATTTTATTTGAGTGTACGCGGTCACGTCTGCTATGGGTCCGCGTTGGTTGATCAACCGGCCGCCTTCGGGGCATACATCAGCGCATACTTGGCGATAGCAGGCATGCTATATGCTGCTTACCACTGCAAAAGCAAGTTTTTGTGATATGGTGGAAAATACTTCTTCCGCTTCCCGAAGACCGAACAAACGTTCGCGGCGGGTTACCTCCCCGGGTGCCGCCGACCCTAGTGACGCCCCTGTTCTTGCTTGCTCTTTAATGCGATAGTGGAAAATGTAGGATGCAGAAAGTATGCGCTCAGCCAAAAGCACCTAGAAGACAAAGTCTGCGCCCAAGACGCACACGTCTGCCGCTCGGGGCGCCTTGGAGATCCACGAACGGTGACGTCATACGTAGGAATTGTCTTCTGGATGGTACTGGCTCAGCAGAAAGGCCGACGCAATGGTCTCCGGTGTGACGCCGGTGCGAGCCATGTATTAAACGGACAAGAGTTTGGAGATCCCAGAATGCCAATCAAGTTGTTCGTCTGTTTACAGAAATAGAACGCTATCATCTTTGTCATTCCATAAGAAAACCTTTTAGAAAAAGAAGTAGGGTGAAAGAAAATAAATTATAGCTTTGGAGCGATTGGCAGCCATTTTCCCTCTTTTCGTTCAGTCACCTGCGACAAAGGAGTGTGATTTTTTTATCTACTTGGAGTTAATCTTGGAAAATACTTCTGGAGATGATTTATCCCAACCATGGGCGAAACATAAGCTTACGTAAGTTCTGAATCGATAAATAATTTTAAAAAAATCTTGTGCAGAAAAAAATAGTCAAAATGTACTCAATGTTTGAACAGAACGTTACTGGCGTTGGTTTGTTGGGAGACTTCTTTGGCAGTCGGAAACGTTTTTTTTCTTTAACCAGGTATGTCCGAAACGTTTCCGGACGCTGGGGCCCTAAGCTGAACACACGGCAAGAAAGTCGGCGAGATTTCTGATCACCGCGATTGGCCAGCGTCAAGGTCAAGCGCTGCAGTGGCCAATCGCGGCGGTCAGAAACCTTGCCTACTTTCTCACCAAGTGTCCAGCTTAGAGCCCCAGGTTAATTTGTTTTAATAGAAGAGTCACAAGACTCTATTCGCCTAATGGAACTAAGGAGGCGATGTGGGGTATAGTTGGTTCATACTGACAAAAGAAAAAAACAGCGCGCAGAAAACGGACACAGTAGAAGTGAACACAAGACTAGCACTGCCTCTCAACTGAATTTTAATGAAAAACTAAATCAGCAATAGCGAACACATCTCAGGGCGGCCAATCAACACGTGTCTAGAAATGCAATCTTTTTGCTCTGTATATTCAGCGACGTCTGGCTGACGAATTTCGTACCTTCTCTTTTAATCGAATAGGCTTCTAAAATTTCCCTGGTCATTCAGTCTCCGCTCTTGCCAATAATCTCTACCTTTTTGAAGATGGGTCGACACCCACAGGAAGGGTCCCAAGTGTCCCTCCACCGCTCCCACTTCTGACTGAAACGACAAGTCGTGCACCCGCGATCTGTGGTTAACGCATCTGCCTCTCTAACCAATATATGCTTTTTTACACGTCAGCGGAATTTCATAATGAACTCTCACCTTGCAGTCAATATACTTATTTTCGCGCCTTACCGTGCAAGTGGGACCATTACCTTTCTTATTTGCAACTCTAGGGCAAGGATGCGCCAACTTGCAGGGGGCAAAAAAACACCAAGGGCCCATCGCACCGCAGCGCAACGTTTTTCAAATTGTGTGAAATCTTCTGTGTGGACGGAGGGACAAGCGGTCTTTTTCACGGCCTCTCCTTCTGGGAGCCAGATGCTCCCTTTAGTTTCCTTAACAAGGCCTCCGCAACGCTTAATCAAACTGATGGTAGGGAACCGGCCTCTGTCAGCCATTCTACTTGCCGATCAAACCTATAGGGCGTTTTCACATGACGTCAAACCGCCATTTTGTTGTAAGTTTGTTTTTCCAAAGAAATTTACTAATGTCAAGTATTACATCGCAACGTGTTGAGATGTCAGTGTGGTGAGACTTGTAAGCTTCTGTGCTCTACGCACTTGAGGGATCATGTAAATCCTTGGAATGCTCGTCTTAAGCACACGCCAAACAGCTCACAATAACAAAATGGGGAAAAAAATTACGTCAGTGAAAACAACCTCATGTTAACCTATTTAGGAGAAACCAGCTGAACAAACCAACCATACAAATGAGAGGAGAACGAGAGAGACGCATTCAACCACTGGACTACCAACTGCGTTTAATGATAGACTTCACCTTCATCGACAGGCTAAGATCAATCAAAACATAGCTTGCTTCACTGCTTCCTTTTTTTCCTCATTTTTAAACTAGGGCGTCCTGTTCGCCTGTCTACTTGTGGGCAGAACTTCCACCTCGCAAGAACATCCACTCTTCTCTGGTTAAGGTAATAACAGATGGTGAACTGACACACATATTTATTTATTTATTTATTTATTTATTCATTCCCTCAGGGCCTGAAGGCATTATAGAGGGGAGTGGACACACACATCTGATTGCACACAAAGACAAACAGTAATTAGGCGGGTAAGCATAAAAATCCAAAAACAGAACATTGTTAAAACAAAACACTGTCAACCAAAATCCAAAAAATATTCGCAAAGTGCAGCTTTGAATCCGGCATTCTCGGCTATGCTGGCAACAGGTGCGGGAAGGCGATTCCAGTCCAGTGATGTCATGGGTAAGAAAGACTGATGAAAGCTTGAGGTGCGACACTGAGGGATGCCAACTTTATTTTGATGGTCGAAACGTGATGAGACGTATGATGGTTGTGTTAACAGATGCTGACAAAGATTTGCATTGTGGTGGTAAATTTTATGAAATAAACATAGACGAGATATTTTTCTACGTAGGGAGAGGTCAGACAAGTTTAGGGTAGTTTTCATTGCTGTTACGCTAGATGTGCGATGATAGTTATGCAGTATGAAACGAACAGAACGGTTTTGAGCAGCTTCTAATGATAATGCAAGCGTTATACCGGGGTCCCAGATAGCGGAAGAATACTCAAGTTTGCTGCGGACCAATGATTTGTAAAGAAGTAGTTTTAAGGACAGCGGGGCAAGAGAGAAGTTCCTTTTTAGAAAGCCCAACATGCGGTTAGCGTTTTTAATTATATACTCAATATGAATGTTCCATGAGAGGTTGTTAGTGATATGAACACCAAGATATTTAAATGAGGACACGGATTCCAGCTCAACAGTTCTTATATGGTACGAAGGACAGGTGTTATTTTGACGTGATACTCTCATGGATTTGCACTTGTTAATATTGAGTTCCATTTGCCATTTATCACACCAACGAGAAATATTGTCAAGGTCAGACTGGAGTGCAAGAACGTCAAAATCGTTAGTTACTTCAGAATAGATGACACAATCGTCTGCGAAGAGACCAACTGAGGATGAGATATGCGAAGGAAGGTCATTGATATATATTAAAAACAAAAGAGGGCCGAGTACTGAACCCTGGGGGACACCAGAAGTCACAGGAGAGGGGTGCGAGTTAATGCCATTAACATGAACAAATTGAGAACGGTTAGTTAAAAAGGCGTTGATCCAAGTCAAAACATGAGAGTCAATGTTCAGTTTACTGAGTTTATACAAAAGGAGCCTATGTGAAACCTTGTCAAATGCCTTAGAGAGATCTAAAAAAATGCAGTCAACCTGAGATGAACGATCGAGGCAAGCGTGAAAGTTATGCGTAAGTGTTAATAACTGAGTTTCGCATGAGAACAGTTTTCTAAAGCCATGTTGAGCAGGAGAAAAGAATGTATGGGAATTAAGAAAATTAACGAGATGCGAATAGATTATGTGCTCTAAAATTTTGCAAGGGACACTTGTTAAGGAAATTGGGCGATAATTACTTGGGCTGGATTTGTCACCACCTTTATGGATAGGAATCACCTTCCCTACCCTCCAGTCCTCGGGAAGGCTTCCGAGTTCGAGTGATTGCCGAAATAGCTTTGTTAAGATAATAGAGGAATACATAGTAGTGTTTTTGAGAAACTTCGAGTTAATATTATCAATTCCACACGATGACGATAGTTTAAGGTTAGCGATGACTTTCACTATACCGGCACATTCTATATCAATGGAATTCATAGCACAAATATTGTATTCATAAACATCCGGATAGGAATTAGTGGTTACATTCGAAAATGATTTTGTGAATAATTCGTTTAGCACAGCTGCACACTCATTCGCCGCTATCGTCTCATCATCCTCGTTGTTCAGCACTACGTCAAGCCTCTCAGAAGGGTTTACGACGTTCCAAAATTGTTGAGGGTTGTTGCGCAACATAGTGGGTAGGGTACATTCGAAAAAACTGCGCTTGGCTTCGGCAATAGACGTTTTATACACTGCTGCAGCAGAATAATATGCTGCCCAACGATGCTCTGCATTGGGAAACACGGATAACTTTGCAGCACGAAACATTCTTTTTTTCCTATTTGAGAGCCTTCTGAGCGTCTGGTTGAACCATGGGGAGTGAGTGTAATTACGTACAGTTCGTACAGGTATATATCTATTTGTAAGGGAGGCAACTTTTTCTTTGAACAACATCCAATTATCCTCAACAGAACGCTCAGAAAAATTACGCAGCTAATCGCTTAAAAAAGTACCCAATTCATGATTGATAGCTCCAAAATCCGCTCGGGCATAGTCAGATATCCGTTTTACTTGCACTGGAGAGCGACACACCGGAACAACAAAATCAAAGTGGAGCAAGAGTTGTCATAAAAAAGTCTCCTCCAGTTTTCATCTTCTTCCTTTTCAGGAAGTTAAATTCAGCTGTCTTTATTTTTATCCTTTTCTAGCATCTTCTAGTCTTTTCGTCTTCACTTAATTTTCTCTGTGATTAAAAAGGTTCTTCATAGTGTGATGGGCATCACTTAAATCTAGTCGCTCGTTGAAAGAACTGTGTGTGTCTGTCCCTCGTATATGTTCTGTGCTTTTATTCTTTCCGTGTGAATACTCCATTCAACGCTCTCTGCTACGTTTACCGAATAGGCCTCATTTGGCGCCGAACACAGTACTTGTACCTCGTGCCGATTTGCCATCTTTTAGGGGCGAAGCTCCTTAGCGGCTAGCCATGTCCGTGTGTCCGTCCAATGTCCGGCGTCAAGTGCTCGTGCTCACGAGCACGTGAGCACGTGCTCCCGTGCTCGTGTAGGGCAAACAAAAAACAACCGCATCTCCACGTGGTGAATGATTTTGATTGGGGCGAAGCTCTGGTGGTGCTTGTCTGCGTAGACGCTGAGCCGCAGCAAGCCGAGCCTTTTATTCGTTTTCATCCATGTCAGAAAGAGAATGTGTGGTATGGAACGTGGTTATATACGCAATGGGGGGATCGGTGGCTGAGTGGGCTGAAGCGCACACCCAGCTCGACGCGCGTGGAGCGAAAGCTCGCGCTGCAGAACCCAGGGATCCTGGGTTCGAGCCCCACCCCTGCCCGTTTCGATCTGGATGAGCATCGTACCGGCGTGCGGTCGTGTATCGCTACTGCGTGAGCACGTTAAAGACCCCAGGTTAGCAGTCGTACTGCAGTGGCAAAATTGCTCATCTACAGTGTAAACCAGTGTCGCCTCTACTAGCAGACCAACCTTACGCTGTATAAATCACTAAAACGTCCAATTTATATACGCATTTGAGCATTTGACCGCATCGTGACATGGATGAAAACGAACGAAAGGCTCGGCATGCTGCGGCTCAGCGTCTACGCAGAAAAGCACCACCAGAGCTTCGCCTCAATCAACATCATTCACCACGTGGAGATGCGTTGTTTTTTTTTTTAACCTATGTGTAATCTTATGAATGTATGGGACAAGCACAAAAGGTCTTCTTGTCTTCTTCTGCTGTGTGGAAGGGTCGCTGCGTTTACTATATTACTTACGTTATCGTCATTCTCTTTTTATTAACCGTTATCCACATCGCCATAGCTTTCGAGGCCACCGACAGTCACGCGCTCGCTCCTCCCGCACGCTCTGTTCCGAATCCAGCCCCGTCGAAAGCAGCTACACAAGCAATCCGTCGTCACAGCCCTCTACAGCAGACAAGGTATTTTTTTTTTTTCGATAGACGGTGACAGGTTGAGAGTTCAGGGGAATCTCACCTTTTTCTACCTTAGCGGAGTGAACGCTGACGAGGAGGTCGCTTCCCCTCCAGCCTTCGCTCTACTGTATTGGAAAGAGGGAGGAGCTTACCATGATCTCTAAAACCGACTATTACAGCAGAACTAATCAAAGCTGGTTTCCCCCGGATCATGTCCCCCGCAAAGAAATGAAAACACCGAACTCTGGAAACCTACTGACATCTATGAGCGACGACGGCAAGCCACTTATCTGGTTGCCGCCGTCGCTCATAGATGGCGGCAGCCTTTCCACTCTGGCTTGCTGACTTGCGGCCGGCCATTACTTTCCATTGTACAGCTCAGCTGGACTTCCTTTTTTACTAGAGTGTAAAGGCTGAACGCTTTATTTCCTGTCTCCCTCTAACATGT
This sequence comes from Ixodes scapularis, assembly GCF_016920785.2. NCBI lineage: Eukaryota > Metazoa > Arthropoda > Arachnida > Ixodida > Ixodidae > Ixodes > Ixodes scapularis. The sequence goes on from NW_024609881.1 coordinate 108,508,651, forward strand.
AAAGAAATCGATGTAGGATCGCGCAGTAGTCTCGGTGGTTTATAGGCTTCCGGATTTGCAATTCATTTAGGCTTTTGCTCGTTTCCGAGGGCAGCTGAAGATTTCGTTGCCCGCAACCTCCTGTGGCCCCACCGGTATAAAACATTCGAAGTAAATAAAAAAAAAAAAAAATGTGTTGATGAACGCACTAACGAAGTGCCTTTCGGTTTTGGTTTCGATTGCTGCAGACACCAGCACTTGCGGTTGCGCGTGACTACATTAGCATCATGCTCTTTGGTGCTTGGGTAATTTAGAAAAATGCCCATTAGGTGTCAGAGGGTAAATCAGGACGTAAAACCGTTCCTTCCATGGTGTATGAGCATTTTGTGCAAGCTCACTCTTCAAATATGCTCAGCGGCAACATTCTACGAAAAAAGAAAAGTATATATATGACAATTTCTTTTAAATTATCCGAGACTGGGGCGAGAAAACTACGAAGCATCAAAACGTGGAAGAGAAAGGCGAAATGAGAGGAAGACAACGTCTCGAACTATTATGTTTCCTCTCTTCCACGTTTTGATGCTTCATACTCTTCTCTCCCCAGTCTCTGGTAACTTAAAGAAATGGTAATGGCGACGTGCGCGACCGAAAGCGTCGCTGTGGTCGGCCTTCCACGATTGGCCGAACGCTGACTATGACGTCATAAAGGGGATTTATCATCGACGGAAATAAGAGGAATGAAAGAACTTTGATTTTGACGGTGTTGGCAGTGTTCCTTTGAGAGAGCAATGATTTCAAGCTTCCACCATGCTAATAACAAACACCATCGAACTTGTTGTTTGCAAGGTAATGACGTCACAAGGGAGAACCGTAGGAGGGCGCCACCAAAACATCTCGCCGCTAAATGCTACACCAGCTCGCCTGCGCTCTCACTGTTATTTCATATATGTATATGACTTTTCTACTAAACACATTGGAGCATGCATACATTGTGTGAGGGCTAGGTTTCTATATGATTTTATTTGTCCGCACATATCCATTGGATACATTTATATTTGTTTTCGCCAGAAAACAGACTCAGGCATGTTAACTAAGCTATACCCTTTGTTTTTGTCTGACATATTAGTGGCGAGATGTTTCGGTGGCGCCCTCGTTCAGTTACCTTTCGTGACCTCATTACCTTGTGAACAACAAGCTCGATGGTGTTCCTAATGAGCATTCTGGAAGCCTGAAATCATAACGGTCTCAAAGCAACACTGCCAACACCGTCAAAATTGAAGTTCTTACATTCCTCTTATTTCCGTCGATGAGACATCCTTTGCTGACGTCATAGTCAGCGTTCGGTTAATTGTGGTGGGCCGATACTTTCGATCGCTCACGTCGCCAATAGTCGGTGACGGATAGGGGAAGTTCCTCCTACATCTTTGCACTTTAGCAGAGCGAAGGCCGGAGAGCAGGAGACCTCCTCTCCAGCGTTCGTTCTACTAAAGTAGAAAGAGGGGGCGAAAAGCTTCCCCTGAAATCTTAACCTGTCACTGAACATAGCGGTCTCTGACGTTTTCAGACTTATCTACGAGATGCCGTCCAAGGCGCTGCGATTGGCCGCACTGGTCCTCTCGGCGGTCTGCGGCGCAATGGCCAGAGCCACGCTGAATTCAACGGACGGAGGGTACGAGAATCTTCTGGTGGCCATCCAAGAGAACGTCCCCTACCACCCAGACATCGTGAACAACATAATGGTGGGGCCACCCGCGTCCACGCGCGTTCTCTGTCAGCCGTCTTCCCACCCTATACAGCCACAGGGCAGTGAACAGGAGCCACACCAACCTAGAAGACATGACGTCATCGTTTGTGGATCCCCGACGCGCCCCAAGCGGCAAACACCCTGAAGCTTGACGAGAGACACCGTAAAAGCGGTAGACGCGTTTGTCTTGGTGTTGCCACGTCCTAGCGTCGTCGGGAGACGCATGCAAGACACGCGGGCGGCGCTGCTGACGGAAGCTATGCCGAGCGCAAGTTCGTCTGCTTCTTTTGCGGGGGTTGTGGTGACGTCAGAACGGCCGGTTCTGACGTCTCGACAACCCTTGCAAAAGAAGCAGACGAACTTGCACTCCGCATATTCGGCGCGGCCTGGATCCACTAGTGATGACGCATTGGGGGGAAAGGCGCAAGCGTTGTCTTTTAGGTGGTATTGACAGAAAACGCTTTATATGAAGCGCGAAAAGAAGAAACTAAAAGGGGAATATTGTATGGCACATTGCTGGGCAGTTGTGTTGCACACGTGAAACGGTCTAGTATCACGTGACGTCAATTTGCACGCTAAATTTAGCGGCGAAACTGAATTGGTGTGTAGGATCACATGACGTTAATTTCCCCGCTAAATTTAGAGGATAAATTGCCTGTAGGCCACGTGACATCAGGTCACGTGACGTCAATTTGCATGCTAAATTTAGCGGGGAAACTGAATTGGTGCGTAGGATCGTGTGACGTTAATTTTCCCGCTAGATCTAGGGGAGAAACTAACCGTCAATTTTCCCGCTAAATTTAGCGGGCACAGTGAATTGGTGCTTAGGTCACGGGATGTTCATTTTCTCGCTAAATTTGGTGGGAAAATTGACGTCACGTGACCTAAATTTAGCGGAGAAACAGAATCGGTGTGTAGGTCAGTGACGTTCCATAACGCAACACTGAGACATTTTCATCCTCCGTAGCATGGGCGCTGCCGTCTTATGATCACGTGACGCGGCCGCCATTAGGTTACTTCAACTGGCTGCTCCGTTCTTATTTCCGCGCTTAACAAATGCGTTGCATTTGTGTTGTTGTTCTTTTTTCGCGTTTCACCGTGCTTTCTTAACTTACTTCGTAAAGTGTAGTCCGATACTTATGTCGAATCATAATGTGCACAACTTCTGCTGTTCACCTTGCAGTACTATTCGGTTACTTTAACCGTCGGCGTACCGAATGCGTGTGAAAATGAGGCAGAGGAATCAGCGTTAGCACCAGGATAGGCAGGTGGCGAAACGGCCCATAGAAGCTTACCGCAGCGCCGTGACCGGATTGTGTACTCGTCTGCTGGCGGGTACCCCCGATTTGCGACAGATGGCGCTGTGGCGAGAGAAAAAAAATCGGAATCGAATTTGCATGGAACATTATGGGAGAGTGCGCAAAATAAACCGAGAGCACGACAGTCCTCCATTGAAAATTTACGAGAAACCATCTCCGTCAGTTTAGCCGGTCGCCACCGGTCGCCCACCCGGAGTGAGAGTTCGCGGTGCTCCACATAGATGGCGCCACAGAAAAAGAGAAAACTGAGGGGTACACAATCCGGTCGCTCATTTGGCTCTCGTTTCCCCACCTGTCTATTTTACACCCTGGTTAGCACTGAGCCAGATTAATTATGGAGATGACGAAGACATCACGATGGTTCAAAAGTCACATCCTTATGACAACTCAGGTTTGTTTACTAATAATGGTGAAGCATTCACAACAGGGAGCGCGTATATTTATTTCGCGCATTTAGGATCGGAAGGTGTTAAAAATAGTCAGCTTGAGATATGTGTTTCCTGAAAGTATCGTCCTTTGTATTCATAATATATCAAAAACAGTTCCTGTTAGTTATGTACTCCTGGGGGAGATAGGCAGCGAACGTTTGACGTGTATTATGTCAGGCTAGGAATAATGGTACGTGAACATCAGCCGATTTGTTTGTGTGTATGAGGTTCTCAATCATTTTTGCGAAGGAAACATTCGGTTGGTCGGTTTACTCATAAAGTTGAAGAAATTGTATGCCGTGCTCGGCCCCGTTAAATTTCGGCAGTCTTTTAAAGGGCTACTCCACCGATTTTTCCATTGTCTCCGATTTGCTTGAAATTTTGCTAAACTAACCAACAAACATCGCGAAAATAGTATCCCAAATAATAGGTCAAAATATTGTTTTTTCGCGAAGTTATTGAATTTACAGTTTTGGTCCTCACCGTGTTTTTCAAGCTCGAAGTCTCTACTGGCAACAATGAAAAAGTGACGTCAGTGGAAGGCAGGGGTTCACTCTCTGGGCTGTAGATTTTGTTTTAAACTGATTCGAAGCAGTTTCATGGTGTCAAATGAATGCTTGGGAAGCTCGTTGCAGTACCCGCGCTCCAGCACGGAACAAATGATTGGCATATTCTATTTTTTGGCTGCTTGCTCGACTGGCAAGCCTGCCTGCCACTGACGTCACGGCCCTGAAAAGCGCGCGTATATTTGAATGTTGGTTTTTGCATCACTTTCATTTGCCGATTTCGCAATAACTATTATGAATTTCGCGATTCTAAATAGCATACCGGAGAGAGTAAAGGCCGGGGAGTCAGAAAATATAGTTAGTTGAGGTAGCTCAAAAAATCGGTGGAGTACCCCTTTAAGTGGTGTATTGATTGTCTTTAAATAACGATCTCAACCGACTTAGTTAACACAAAGGTTGGGACTTCCCACGTACGAAACTGCCACGGGCAGCTTAAAAACAGCTAGTTTTAGAATAGCGTGCGCAAAGAAAGAGCGTCGTATCTATTATTCAATCCAAATCGCGGTTTGGGCTCGGCGCATGCGCAATAATCACGACGCTTTTTTTTTTTTTTTTGCGTACGCAAAATTTTGTTTTTGGATGCATTAACTTTCGCCAGGGGTCCGCAAAATTTGACTCTGAAAAAAAGCCGTCGGTATAACAATCACCCAAGACAAGAGTTGCCGATGGCGAATGGACTTGCTGGCGACGCCAAAATTTACAAAGGGAATCTGTTCAAACAGATAAGGGTTTGTTCACACAGGTCCATGAAGTGGCACCTAGCGTTAGACTTCAAGCCAAACTTCCCGAGGTACTCCTCCCGCGCCCTTGAATTTTATTTGCCCAATTTTACGGAAGACAAATGTCAGACTTAATTTGACGCGTCTATCACTTATGTCATGATATTTGGAGTAAGTCAATGTCCTTGTAAAATAATGTGTTTCCTAGGGCCAATATCGTGAAAGGCTTCTACGAGCACTTTAGCAAGGTTGATAATTTAAGAATGTTTCTACTCGGCCTAGGCCTCACTCTCAAAATATTCCTCGAGGACTTAATGTTTTAAGAAAATATAAAGCAGGCCGAGACGATACGACTTGTTTGTATAAATTATCTGTGTCATTATACAAAACGCTTTAGTCTGCGAAGTTCGCTCACTCTGGCTGTCCACAAAAACCAAACAGTGAGTAGTAAACTCGCGAGTTCATATCTGTTCTGCCCGATTCAGCACACAGCTAATAAAGCTGTCAATATGGTTCTTCGCATTCACGTGCTGGCCTCTTTATGTCTTTATTTTTCTAAAACTAGCGTCATCGGGTACGGCCGTAGACGATCATATTCTTCCCTCTATATCAGTAGGGCGTTTTGCAACCAGACCATAATCAGATTCATCAAACCAAATCCTAAAAAAAAAGAAGCCACTTAGGCTCAAAAATACCTCGTAATCCTCAAAGTGACTCAATACCACAATTCTATTGGTATTGTGCTACAAACAAAACAATTGTATCACAAAATAAGCTAAACCTAGATAAAACAGCAAAACAGCCGCGTGCACTTTGAAACCGAAACCAACCACATTGAAGCAACCTAATGGCGCCGAGTGCGTCAGCGCCCTCTATTCGCCGGTCAGGCAACTGCTGAGATGAAAAGGTCTGGCCACGGCTGCACGAAATCCGGAGAAACTAGCCAAAGAACGCTTAACGCTAATATGCGGGAACCGCAAGTGTTCCACGGCTCCCCAATTGTTGGCGACTGGCGCCAGCGTCTTCCCGTGTCGTAAAAGATTTCACGAGGTTTTAAGGAATCCGGTCGTAAAGCATGAGTTATGATGAGAAAGTTGAAAGAATGAAAAATATTTGACCCTATGATACTGCCTGTATAGGCTCAGCCGAGTTAAAGCCAATTCAATATAAATGAATTGGATCCTTGGATCAAATACAAATTTCATCTTAAAGCCAATTGGGAACTGAACTAAGAAAAAAAAATAACTGGGCTTCGCCAAAAGAACGACTTAGGAGGAACAGACAGGGAGAAAGGAACCCGCAGAGCCCGACACCAGCCCGACCCCGTGAAGGGCAGAAAAGAGCGACACCAATGGGTCGACGATGGGCAAAGGGCAACAACTGCGGCCAACAACCACCGCTGTAGTGATATTTGCTTTTTCCCATCCAGTCGTCAGCACTTGCAAATGAGTGAACAATACTTTTTCTTTTTCAATCATTGCAGGTTTTGTTTAGGAAGGCATCGCAGTTCCTACTGGTCGCCACCAGGGGAAAATTCTACTTCAAGGACGTTATGATTGTGACCCCGAATACGTGGCCCAGCAGCAGCAACGCGGAGACGATGTGGGAAGACCCGTACAACGACGCGGAAGTTCAGATTAGCGACAGCTTCACGCTGCCTGGAATTTTAGAGCCCGTACCTCTCAGGGCCGTGAGCCCCAACCCAGTGCAGTTGCCGACGAAGTACATCATCGAGCTTAACGGCGCTACGACCACCCACTACAAGAAACCAGGTGATCGCTCCTGTACTCTAAAATAGTACAGCTTACATTGGGTTCGATCGAGTAAAGAAACTCGGTTTTTCGTTCCGCGTATTGCAGAAAGCTGAGGAACTCCAAGTGCGAACCTTTGAGATCATGATCTTACGTGGGTAAAAATATAAAAGTGGAAGTCGAAATTTCTTTATGAGTCGACGTCCGCCTCAGACTAATTTCGTCAAAAGAATTAACGTGGTGGACGCACGAGGAATTTATTTCAGTAACACAAACTTGTCAGAAAAAAAGTCAAATAATGTTTATGTCAGATACAGCCTTAACATTTTCCACGTTCTTCGGTGGTGTGAAGTCACATGTTCTACAACTAGTCGAACTGGAAGACCTAAAACACTGTACTTTGGACGTTCTTTTTCTTTTTCGTTCTGCTGGCGTCTGCTTTCCCAGCATTCATTTCACGCCATCGAAATTATTGGAGCCCATCGGAAACAATTTCTGCTGCCCACATATTAAAACATCTGACGTCGCGTTTGCTTTCAATGTTGCCAGTAGAACATCTAAACTCCTCAGGCCAAATTTGAAAAATAAAGAAATTTGTGACCAAAAGGAAACATTATTGTGACTCGTAACTTGGGTTACTAGTTCAGGTGTATCTATTCATGTGTCGAACCAACATTAAGGCAAATCGGTGAGCTTAACAATTATGTGCTTCGGCTTCCAGAATACCACCTGGTACATTACTGGGCAACTCATCGATACGGCGTCTTGTCGGAGGGCTCTAGTTCCAGTCCGGGTGCTATAGACTTCTACTGTAGCGCCTACGGAGTGAGTATATGGAATTAAGGGGTTACCAAAGTAGGTAGAGGGTTTTAGAGCGATAAACCGGGAGCTGAAAGTGACCCATTTGGCCGCCGCCATGTTGCACATTTTCGACCACTAGACACTTGACCTTATAGTTTTACTTCCAGCTTTTAAAGAATTATCGCGCCCAAATAATCGGTAGTTAATCGTTAATAACAGTACCGACGAGATAAGTTATGTTTCGTATGTTTTAAGGCCGAAATGTGCTTTTACGACAAAAACTTTCAGCCTTTCCACTCTGGTGAAGAAGGAAGAGCAGCGGAGCTGTAGCTTTTGTTCTTGGCGGTGACTTTCCAGACGTGCGATCTGCTCTTCTTTCGCAAGGGAATCTGAAGCGCTCGACGCAGTGGAACTTGAGGCAATAGCGGCTTCGCGGCGGTTGCGGAACCATTCGCGCTGCTGCGCAAGCAACAGCTCTTAGACAGCTTTCAAAGCCTGCGCGTCATGTGACATGACGTCACGTCCCAGAGGTCTTTACGGGCGCTGATTGGATGTGAGTGCCGCGTCAGCGTTCACATGGGACTCGTTTCCTTTCATAGTCCAACGTGAAGGCTGACACCGCGCTCGAATTCAATCAGCGCCCGTGCAGGCCTCCGGGACGTGACGTAATGTCACGTGACGCGAAGGCTTGAAAGATGTCTGGGAGGTGTTGGCGCAAGCCGCCGCTTGTTCCCCTCCCGCTCTTCTTCCTCCGAACAGAGCCGTTTATTGGGAGAGTTTGGACAACGGGTAGAGCAAAGGCCGCCGCCAGCGCCGAATACACCCCCCGCGGTTAGGGCGCTAACTAAAAAGACGACAGAGCGTCGACCAATCAGCAGACCGCGACGTCACAATATTGCAAAAGACATTTAAAGCGTGAGATTGAGGCGTTCAATCTCGGCGTCTCGGTGACAGTTTGCTCTGGGCCGGCTTAGTAGAACAGCGGCTCAGCTGAGACTGGCTGACAGCGATCGCAATACAAATCTCGACTCATTTTTGCGTCAAAGCTTCAGGATTTGATAAGGTCACGTGTCTATAGTGGTCAAAAGGCTCGAGGTACACCTAAGCACTTCTTATGAGTTGGAAATGCAAAAGCATGCACGTCATTCTTCCGCTCCCTTATTTCGTCTTTAGCGTACTTGCGTCGAAAGTCAAGCATGCGCGCTAGATCTCCTCGGCGCGCTGACCTTGGGCGAGGAGCGGTGGAGCCGCTGTCTCGCGGACGCGCAGCCGCCAATGGGAGCGTCTTCGACGCGCGCCAGCCAATGGAACTGAAGCCGAAATCCATCAGCTTTACTCCGCTGCTTTGGGATCGGGGAAACTAGGTGCCGTTCGGCGTGGCTTCAAAGCTGATGACGTCGGCTCGCTCCATGGGACAGTTAATGCTTTCGCATTGAAATTGTACAACATGGCGGCAGCCAAGTGGGGGTCACTTTTACCTGGTGAACGGGATACCAGTTGATCGCTCTAAGCCACTCAATTTCGTTCGGGCTACCTCGAAATGTCGTCACTGGATGAACGGATAGAGATGACCCCTTTGGATCGGGCGGCGGCTTGCCCCACCTACGCATTTTTTTTTTCTTTTTCATTAGTGGAGTTAGGCAGCGCCACGTAGCTTGCTTCAGCATCGCCGCCAGAGCGCCGCACAGCGTCCTACAACGAGCGCGACGCTAAGACGCGGTGATGCCAAGGTTTGCCGCTTGGGGGCGGTTCTAAAATCCCCTAACGATGACGACATGGGCAGTCTTTCACTTCTAGGAGGTATTGGCCATGCTCATTGCAGTGGCTACGGAAGGAGGCATGTTTCATGGGGGTGACAGCGGGATCAAAAAAGGAGCGCGTTATATGATTTCCATTTCTAAATGCATTTGAATATATTAAAAATAAAACGGGGAGGAAAAAGAAAAGACACAATTATAATCTTTCCCTACAGTCGTTTGCAAGCATGCAACCGCCCTTCGAGAGCTAGTCTGGCCACCGTGGAAGGAAAACGCTTTGTTTTGGGCGCCAGTCTGGAAACCGTGGGTGCGCCTCGGCAAGGCTTGACTATCAGACGGTCTACCTACACCAGCTGCAAGGTGGCGGCGCAAAGAGGCCGTACTTGCAAACGTCTATAAACGGGAAGGTATTACCGAAACTTCGACATTCTAATAACCCCATACACGGCGAGCACGTCGGCCCAAATGCGTCTGTGGCGCATGAGAACGCAGGGAAATATCGAGGCGCCCCAATCAAAGGACAGAACAGCGAACAGGCCGGAAATGCGCGATGACGAGACAGCCAAGTGCGCGTCGACATCGGTGCTTGGTTGTCTCGACGCACTGTCCGCAAGCTGCGCTTATTGGGAGATGGCGCAACCAGTAAATAGCGTCGCTTCGTGCTCCGTCGTCCGCAAACTCGGTCAATCTTGACTTTGGCAAGTTTGTCTGCTCTCAAGTTTCTACACACAAAATTAAAAAAAAAAAAACTACTCCTTGAAGTTTCACACGGTAAAACTGACGCGTTCAGTGCACATTCGGTGAAAGTTTGAGCTCTCTATTATGCTGGCGCCGACCATTCCGGCTCGTTTTACAGCGGAACGTCCGCTTAGGGACACGCTACGAAACAGTTGTTACTGGACTGGAAGACAAAGAAAAAAAAAATACAAGAAAAGCGTTCGCACCTTCTTTCAGACCACTCCAACAAGGTGCAGCGACCTCATTAAGTTCGAATTAACGCCAAAGGCCGGCGGAAAGTGTCCGGACGTCCAACCATGCACCAACGTCACCTCGACGACCTGTGACGTTACGTTCAAGCAACCACAAAATCAGATGAACTGGGCCAGGGGCTCTATCATGTTCCTGCCTTACGTCGAAGGGGTGAGCCATTTGACGCTACGACGATGACAAATCAAAGTTCGCCACATCACCACTGACTTTTTAGACAGCCACGTGGCCAGTCCCGATTATCGCAATGCAGCCAATGAGATTAATTAGCTCCGCCTTGCGTTTCTCAGAGAGTTGCTATTTGCACAGCATCAACCGGGGGGGGGGGCACGGCACGTGATACTCCGGTAACGTCATTTTACTGCGTCACGGATTTCTGTTGGTTATAATTAAGGAACGGGGGCGCGTGTTCACCCACCCACCCCGCTGCGTTCCCGCCGCTTCGCGGTGGCAGTCTGCGGCGGCTCATTACAAAACTGTTGACCCACTTGGCCCACCCGTAAACGCCGCTTTGCGGCGGTCTAGCTTATACCCACTCGCGGAATGATCCGCTTCACGATCGACGAATCCAAACAACGCCAACCGACAAAACACGAAGAAAGGGAAGGTCTCGCGTGGCCAGCTCACCGGCAGAGACGTACGACGTAGAGAGGAGGTGTCACTGAAGTGTCACGTGACCCCCCGGTTGATGCTGGGCAGATAGCAAATCCCTGTTTCTTAAGGTGTCAATGACCATACGTTGACCTAGAGCCACTTAGTGAGCTACGCCTAGACTGGAGTATCGGCACTCCGTTCCCCGATCTGCTAGTGGGCGCTGCCATCTTGGTGCTTAGAGCGGAGCAGACGCAACTGTCGATCGTCACAGATCAAAATGCGACTTCCTCAGCTTTAGACACGGTGGTAGGACGTCATCCCCCTCCACTCTCTGAAGGTGGATGACCAGCGAAGCTGTTCAGCACACGACACAGACGTGACACAGAATTTCGAACAAAGGTACGAACACATTTATTGTCTTGATCGGTGGTCATCGTGACGAAAGGTATGTACGCACACACAGTCTCAATCAAAGCAATATTCGCTTCCAGCTGCGCCTACACAATGAACTAATATATACAGCGACATAACAGGTTTGCGGCCTCGCGTCATCGATGCGAGCTGCCGATGAACACAGCGCGTTTACGCACTATACCGTCTTCGGATGAATTCTGCGAGGTCTTCCCTATATGTCTGGTGGGTTTCACAAATTCGTTAGAACGGCCCTGAAAGGCCACACAGACCCTTTATACCGTCCCTCAAAGGCCACACATGCCTTTTAGAACGATCCTGAAGGAACGCACACCTCAGAAAAATGTCTTAGTGGGCCCCACAGACCTACTAGAGGAGCCTGGTGGGCCCATCAGACACTTCAGGATATCCTAATAGGCCCCTCAGGCCCTCACAGGAAATCCTAGTGGGCCTCACAGACATTTTTTTTTTCAATAGGGAGTGACCCTTTTAGTGGACTTACGACGTCACGGGGTGATCCATCGAGATAGCGCAGCGGGCGTTTGACGTCAGTACTTCAGTCAAAAGACAATTGCTAGAGTAATGGACGTGATTAACCTCCTCACTTCACGACTACTTCAGTTACAATAAGGAGCGCCTTGCGATCCAAGAGCGCTAAGCAAAGCACTAAAAAAGCCATAAAAAACTTAGTTTTTAAAACATGCTTGTGACACGCACTACTTCCGAAGAAAGTTACGCTTATCTTAATAATTCTGATGAACCTGAAGATCACAACAGTGTCGTCTGTGGAGTGCATCCGAAACCACCTAAAGCCCTCTGCAACCAAGCATTGCAAATCATAACGCACGCATAATGCACACACACAACACATTTTGTGCTTCTCGAGTTTATCAAAACGATCAAGGGAAGTTTTCTTTTTTTTTTTAATAGCACAAAATAGCATTCTAGTATTAAAAAAATATCTATTACATCGTTCTCATTGCACAACACCGTATTGTCTTTTGGCGTTTCCTATATCTGTCTTAAAAAATGCAGCGAAAACGAATCACGCGCACGCCTAAAAGCCGAACTTTCGTCAAACTTAGCGCTAAAAATTTGAAGCAAAAAAAAAAATATGGCACTGGATTTATTTCGTATCCACCTGGTCAGCTTCGCGGCATCTCCTAATCCTGAATAACCAGCAGGGAATTAACTCCCGCGCTTTTCCGCTCTGTTCGGCAGGTGTTCGAATTTTGCGAACAAGATACCCACAACTACGAGGCCACCAGTCTCCATAATACACACAAACAGATCTCGACGTGGGATGTCATTTTGCAACACGAGGACTCCAAAAAGCAAGTGATTGTTTCTGTTTTCTGTAAATACTAGTGTATCTCCGCAGGCGCTCTTCGAGCATTTAAAAAAAAAAAATAAACTAATGAATTGAGTGCAGTTAAACTTTTCATGGAGATATATACTTAGGTTGTGCATTCATCATATTCAAATTTTATGAGTGCGGGTTTTAGGAAAAATGTTAAGCAAAAAAAAAAATGATAGTCGTTTACAAATCTCTGTATTGCGAATTTAGAGCGCAGCTCTTGAGCAAAAGGAGAGGAGGGTATTTCCCTCCTCCTCCGTACCCTCTCCTCCCCTTTGATTTCAGTTTCCTCGATAAATTTAGCGGGGAAAATGACGTCACATGACTTGGTGCCACGTCACCCATGAAAATTCAATTTCTTCGCCAGATTTGGCGGGAAAATTGACGTCACGTGACCTCAACAGCGACTAAATTCCCCGCTAAAGTAAGCGGGTAATTGAAATTGTGTAGAGGTCACGTAGTGGGGAATTAAATTGGTGTTGATGTCAAGTGACGTCAATTTTCCCGCTAAATTTAGCGCGGCTACGCCGACGCCGCGAAACACGGAAAAGGTCGCCTAAATGCTGCACTCTAAAACTTCTCTTTCATTCTCAAAAGGTAAGACTAAAAACCTTCTGGTGGAAACTGCTACTTACAAATGGCACATGATAAAGTAAAAAGGTATAAGCTTCATTGATATATGAACACTCCAAATAAATACACCTTTGCGAAAAAACATTTCTTAATGCTGTTCGTACTTTCATCTCACCGAACCTGTATGATTATAAGTGAATCACGAAATGGGTGGTTCTCATTTGAGCCCGTTCACACTTTTACCTTCTCGTTTTCACCTTCTCATTTCAACCCAGCACAAAGCAACTTTTGCTTTTCTCCCTTTCTCATTTAAACCGTTCTCAAAACAAACTTTCGGGTTTGAACCCCTCTCAAAGCGACATTTCTCATTTTAACCTTTCTCCTTTCAAACATTCTCGAAACATGCTTTCTCGTTTTGACCATTCTCAAAAAATCGTACAGCTCCATGCACTTCACGTCAAGATGGAGGATCGGTGAAGAGGTGATCTTTACGACAACTATACGACATCTATGTGATTTACATATGATTGCAATGAAGACACGTACACGACTACGGTGTTTGTCTTTATTTAATTCTTAGTGACTAAAGTGATCATTGCCTTATGGTCACATACGGGCAAGTATTAAACCCAATTTTTCGAGGCACACCTCGAGGACAGATTTTTTCCGATTGAGCCCAAGTCTATCAGCATCGCGGAAGCGAAAGAAAAGAAGGTTAGATCGACGCGTTTCGCCCTCAGCCTTGTCACAGCGCAGTCTTAGTTCCGATAAGTTGGTGACCGTAGATCACAAGGATCAGGACCTCACTATCTAAAAATGCCAAGGAAGGCTGACTCACGCGGGTTGCTCCCTCTTTTTATTTATACTTGCCACGACCAATCAGAGCGAAGGAGCGCCGTTTAAACGGGAGGTTTTTTTTTGTTAACATCCATGGACGCTTCTTTCTCTTTTTTTTTCTTTCTTTTTCTTTTCAGATTCTAGCACATAACGGGCTTCGCTGTACCATTTCTGTGAGCGTATTTTGGATGCGATTGTTGCTATGCTGGGGTGGGCGCAGAATCGTGATCCGCTCCCTGCTGGTGGTGCTCTTGAGTGGTGGCAACGGCGGCTCTTTGTGAGCGACGAGGTGCACAGCAGGGCCAGAGACCCGCCGCGGCCGCTGCTTTGTGACGCTGCCTGTACGGGCAGTAAGCGATCGCCAGTTAGCCTTGGTGTGGAACATGACATTAAGTGCTCGCATCGGTGCACACTGGCACACGTGTGCACCGATGCTTGAAACATGCTTGAATTGTAAAAATATGTACAATAACGACTCTGCCGGGATTTGTATACTGTCGAGGGAGTATAGCGAGCAACAGTATCTTCCTTGTAGTAAGCTCTCTGCACCTGTCTGGCCTAACGCTGACCACGTACCCTGTCCCCTGCCTCTGCAGAACTGTCACGTTCCCGACCAACAGGACCGTGTTCACGACCTTCAGGTTGTTTCAGCGCTCGGACGAGAAAAGTCAGCGCGTGGTCCTGGTTCTCGACGTGTCGCACAGCATGAGACCGGTGAGTCTCCCCGCGCCGTTGGCCCTTAAAAAGAAAAAAAAGTAGAGGTTTAACATTTTAGACAAAACCCCGAGACTGGCGGGAAAAGAAGGACAACACAACAGAGTCTCAAACACAGCTGAAATTTTATTGGACGGAATATCGTGGTTTTATAAGGTACAAGTGCGGGGTACTTGTTTCCTCTCGCAGCGCGCTTCTTGGCAGCCGTCCCGCCGGTACCGTTGTCTGCCGCGTCACAACCGCCGTCGTCGTCTCACAGTTTGTGGTTATTGTCTCTCGGAGTTTTGTTCACACTACGGACGCCACGTGCGCAGACTTATGCCGCAGTTGTGCAGAGGTCGCATGTCGTAGACACCAAAACATGGGAAGAGTGCGGTGAAGGCGCCTGGCACACGTCCGCCCTAGAGCCACTCTATGTGGCAGCGTAGCTGCCAGAGTAGCGCCACGCTTTTCCCTGTGCCGCCTCTCGCTGGGATTCGTCACACGCGGTACCATAACAACGAGCCGAGCTGGCACCGTGCCCATAGCAACCGAGTGACTACTCGACACGTGACCACGCAAGAGCCGTGATGTCACTGGTAAGATGGCAGCGCCCAGAGCTGGTAGATGCGAGTTTGTTCTGTGTGCGGAGTCGCGATGTGCAGCTGCTCGCCGACAATCTCGAACTTCTTCGTGCTCTCTGATGCAGATATAACGTGAAGATCTGAAAGATTGCGACTCTATACATTTTCTGTGCAAGATCGCTCTGGATATTACCACCTGTGTGACAGAATCAGTCATATCGCCGTAGTGGTGCTCGGATTCCCGATATGTTCGAGGATCGATAAGGCTTTTAGCGTGCAATTTTCGCATACTCTTGGCTTTGTTTTAACGTTAGAGTGTCTGAGAACCGATGCGAAATGTATGAGTCGCAAGTTGGGCCTTGGGGAAGTTGTTTCAGCCCCAGGTAACCGCATAATCACAGAAACGTTTAGCGTGGAAGCTTCTGCGATCTTTACGTTTTGTACTAATCAACGATTGTACAATATAGCTTTTAGGATAGAAGATTCGCATTTTTATAGCTTCCTTTGAAAGTTTGAATTTCTGAGAATCGAAACGAAAGGTATACTTCGCGTGTAGGGCTTAGGTGAGATTGTTTCAGCCCTGGGTCACCGAATAACCACAGCAACGTTTAGCGAGGAAGCGCCTGCGATCTTTCACCTTTTGTTGTAATTGACGATTTTACGAATTGGCAGTTCTGAAGATTTTGATATAACGTGGTTTCGTTGCAATGGATCGCATTTGATCCCAGTGTTGTTTGGTTTATTTTTTTTCAAGTGACAAGCTGGCGTTTGCTCAAACGACGTATATGAAATTAACTGTTATATAACAATGCATCAACACATACTATTAAACATAGATGCTCAGAGATGTGTTCGTCTTTGTAATTAACGAGTTACAGACAATTTTTTTACGTGTAATGTTTATTTTCGTTAGCTGGGCTCGTTTTGTGCTCATTAATGTCAGTGTGTTCTGATGTTATCATCATGTGTGTATGGTTCTAAATGTCCTCTTTGCAATGCCTACAAAGGCCAAAATGGCGTCAGCCGACCCCCGCTCACGCATTGGACACGAAAACTGCGTCACTCGGACGTATGCGCTCGTCAACGATCAATTCGTCGACGAATATTGGGATTCGCGTTCGTGGCCAATGAGTGCACTTACGGAACTTATCATCACTGGCAAATGCCAAGTTCTACGGTGTGCTTAAAAAACACGGTGGAAGCTTGGGGTCATCGCACCGGTGCCCTATGTCCCGGCCACGTGATTTCACAGTTCGCTTTTGAGTTGAGGATTACAGCTAAGAAAAAAGAAGTTAAAATATCATTTCATGGTTCCATTAACACGGATATGTGTGCTACACCATATAAAAATATTGACATTTTGCATGCCGGTAAACTTCCGGACGACCACTTGGCCTGTCGGCAAGAACACCTCATATCCGGCGTCCGTTTCTTTTGATGGCGTTAACAATCCTCTGGAGACCACCGTGCTGTCCTTCTTAGTTTAACCTTGTCGACTGTTCATCGCCCAAACGAGGGTGAGACCGTCGTCGACGTCGCTCCTCGCCAGTCGGTGAGATAATTTCATCTTGAATGAATGATTGGGTCTTGAAGAAATATGATGCTAAGCGTACATTTGCTTACTATGGGGCGGTCGAGCAACAGTCATGTCCCGAGGCAATCGTCCTGTCGTGGTCGGTGTTTTCGGATTTTGTTTCACAGGAGCAAAGTCCAAAAGTACAAGGACGGTACGTACGTCCCACCAAGCGGCTGACATCCCGGCGGCGCGGAAAACCACTCGAGTTTTCCGTGCACCTACGATACCTAGCAGCTTTCGTCGCCCGACAGACCCCGGGCTGCAAATCGTCTCACTAATCAAAAGAAACAAACACCGTTCCTTCGGAGGCCCTTGCCGTACCGCCGTGCCAAGCGTCTTTTACCACTTTTCAATGGACGAATGGAGATATCAACTAGCGAAAAATTGCCGTCCGGCGTCGCTGGCAGCACGGTTACCATGGCAACCTCCCAGGCCCAAAATGGAGATCACTATTGGCGTTTCTGACGTCGTGCATCTAGAAAATTTTGCTTCGTGTCGCATCTGGCAGCTACGCTGCCATATAGAGTAACTCTAGTCCGCCACAATCCCGCCCATCGATCCGTAGGGGATCACGTGACATCTCGTATTACGTGATAGCCATATTGTTGGCGGCCCGAGGACAATGTTGCCGGACGGAGCCGAAGTTTCGGTTTCGATTTCTGCTCGTGTTTAAAGTAAGATTTATCAATATATATCTCATTTTTCGCGAAGCAAATGACGTAGTGCCTTTTATTAGTACTTTTTAATGTGATATCACTCATTATCTTGAAATATTCGGAATTCAGCGGAGTTGCCCCTGTAAGACCGTGTGCATCAAAACCTGCTAAAGGAATACTTCAACGAAATTCGAAATATACCTGTCGTGTTCAGAAATAGGCTGAATATGATCCACAAAATCCGTGAATGACGGTCGCACGTTTGTATTTTGAACCTGGTAACTGTAATTTTGGTTATAAGCGGCCCACTCTGGCAAGCGCTCGGAGAGTAGCCAGCGGAGAGCACGTGAAATCCGGCGCATTCGTGACGTAGATTGTCTCGGGACGAGCAAAGCTCTGGCGACGCTGACGTGAACAGGATGTCCTAACCGTTCCAGCCGCCGAAACGGCCGAAGCACGCCAGCGATCGGGCCACCGCAACTAACCCCAATGCTGCTTTTGTGCGAATTTTTAGTGACAGGTTAACCCTCTGTAATTTTGTAGAGGGAGAATATCGATGTCTAGACATCAAAAAAGGGAAGGAGTTCCTCCTTCCCCTTTTCTCTCGTGGTGGCCGAAGGCGAGACAGGCATCGTCACTACCTGTCAAGGTTCCTAGACGGGTATTCCAAACGAAGCTTTCGCGACATCCACCAGGTGCTCTTTGCTAATCGTTTAATTCTTTTTAAAAATCCCTTTCGTGTCTTTTTTAACAAGAGAGTGCTGTGCCTGATGTGATGCCGCTCCCTTGAACAGGAATGGACCAAAAAATAAGCGCCGAAATTTCGTTGTAGTATCGCTACTCTGCTGCATCTATCGGTTAGCCGTAGAGCACTTCCAGCTTCCGTATATTTCATATTTTTTCGCGCATCATTCTTTCTTTTTTGGGCTTTACAAAATTTCGTCAATATTATACCCGACAATTTCTCGTACATATAGTACGTATAGACATTTCATCTCGTGCAACGCCGCAATATCTTTGCTCTAGTGAAATGCATGCAGTTCCAAAGTTGACTCACAGATGGCACCAGCGTGCCGGTCTGCTGTTTAGGCTCTCTGGTGTCCTCTAGGACTGGTTTTCGTGAGAGATGCAACACGTAAAGTCCGGCTCAGACAATTACGGCTGCTTAGGACCGGAGAGGCCTAAAAACTGCTTCCGACTGGCTGTGCGCGGTTGCGCGGATCTCGGCGACCTCGACTGCCATAAAGCAGCCATATCGTCGTAAGAGATCGCAAAAGGTTTTGACGCACGCGGTTGTAGGCGTAAAGGCCCGTTCACACTCTTGCGACCGAGTACGACTGAGAGAGACGAGATCTCTTAAAACTTCTTAAATGTTTTTAGAATCAGGGAACACACTGGCATTGTGGCGCCATCTATGCTGTGACCCTGCAACTGCATTTCACAAGAGCGAAGGTTTTGCGTGATTTCCGAGGTCAAATGTGCGTAATACCCATAGAAAGACTCGTTTATAACATTGACAAAAGTTTTTCGGGCCAAGAAAGAAAGGATAATGCGCGAGAAATAAAAAAAAGATATGCCGGACCGCCGAGTTTACACTGCTTCCCAATAGATGGCGCCAGTGTGTTCTCTGGTTTAAGAAGTTTTAAGGAGCCCAGGTTTAAGAGGTCGCAAGAGTGTGAACGGGCCTTTAGTGTGTGAACCAGACGGCCGACACGCAGGGGTCAAGGCCATGTAAGCAGTATAGCGCTACAAACGAGTCCGCGTTTGCCCCCACTGGCGCATGCGCAGAAATCAGGATCGCTGAGTCGGAAGCTCTGCGCATGTGTTGCATACCGTCAGCAGCACCAACCGCAGCGGGGAGCGATGAAAACGGGCGCCGCGCGGCAGTAGCATAGCAACCGGTGCTGGCGTCCCTACGTCACTTCCGGGAGGCGCCGCGTCGCTTGCATCTGGTGGATACAGATAACGCCGCGCGGTGCGCCTGTGGTGCGCCTAGCGGCGAACGGCGCGCGACGCCCAGTTTCACCGCTCACATCTTCCATGCTTTAGGGTGTCACGTGACGTCACAGTCATGTGATGTCACACGCAGCATGTGCCCAGCTGATTGGACATAATGAAGACATGGCAATTTATTATTTTACAGAGAGTTGGAGAAGATCGGCTTGCGTTCCTCCAGTGCGCAACGAACCACATGATCCGCCATATGCTGCACGACTACCAGGCTCTTGGAATCGTCACTTTCAGCGGCCGGTGCCAAGTCGCCCATCCACTCGTGGTACTGAACACAACCGACGCTCGCGATGGAATCGCCAAAGTCATTGACGGCTTAGTGTTGGGAGCGGGCACCTCGATTGGTTGCGGACTTTCCAAAGCTACCGAGGTAAGTGCGACAACCTTTTTGCATCCTGAAGGGCGTATATCAGCTTGCCCTGTGACACAACGAGCTGATTCACCCGCTGTCTGAAGGGGTGTCCAAACAGGACACTATACAAAACGCACGACTCCGACAAATCGTAAAAATTGAAGCGGACGCGCCCGCTTCAATTTCCCCGATTTGTCGGAGTCGTGCGTTTTGTAGCGTCCTATGAAAAGCGAACGCCCTTCAGAAAGTGTGTTCTGGTCATTTTGCTTTACCACACTTTTCCCACGCCTGTTTCACACCCTTCAAAATACGAGTTATGTTTTATGCAATAGCAGCCATTTTGCGATGGACGTATCATACGAAATGAGGATGTTGAAAAATGTAGCCATGAGTGTAAGTCTCTGTAGCAGGACTTTTACAGCGTGAAGGGTGAAACATTGCTCGTCTGTAAGCTAACCGTTCTTCCGCGCGAGAAGGACGCAGCGGCGTGGTCGCTTTTTGCCCGCCAAATTTAGCAGACTGCCTTCTTGCTAAATTTAACGGACGGTGCTCATGTGACTTCATCAGCGCGATGTGACGTAGCGGTGTCTCTTAGCCCTGACACGACGCCAAGTCAGGTGACGCGACACTGCTAAATTAGTCCAGCTTGCGTCCTTGTGAATACGGGTAAAGCACACCTCACAATTCCAGTACCCGCTTTATCCGTAATTGTAATTTTTTTCTTTCTGGTCCTTGGACAGATGCTCGAAGGCAACGGCACTTCGGCAAGGGGAGGGCTGGTCTTTCTGGTCACCGACGGCGACGAGAATTACAAACCGTGGATCGTCGAACAACTGCCGATCCTTGTCTCCAGTGGAGTCAAGGTCAGCACGTTTGCCCTCGGAACTCTTGCCGAAAAGAAGCTGGAGGACGTGGCCCTCCAGACCGGAGGAACTGCTTACGCATTCGGGAACCTCAAGGCCCACCCTATCGCCGGCTTGACCGTCTCTTTTCTGCTCTCGACGACCGCAGCGATGCCGAAAGAGGAGCAATACGTCGTTGTAAGTTTCTTCGGCTATAGGCCCGTTCACACTCTTGCAACCGAGTACGACCGAGAGAGACCAGACCGGTTTTTAAGCCTCTTGCGACCTCTTAGGACCGGATGCGCTACAGCGGAGCTGGTGCTAAGCAGTCGCAAAAGGCTCAAAAACCGGTCTGGTCTCTCTCGGTCTTAGTCGGTCGCAAGAGTGTGAACGGCGCTTAAGACTCTAGAGGCGACATGGCCCGCGTTGACCTCAGCAAAACAAGCGTCGAAGAACGTCGAACGGCCCACGCCGCGGGCCGTTCGACGTTCCTCGACGTTTGTATTGCTGAGGAGCTACAGAGTTTTGGGGAACCGTTTTTGCATGTCCGATACGGTGCGATAAGCCTTCCGGTACGAACTGCGCATGCGCAAGTCTTCTGCGGCAGCGCATGCGCAGTTTGTGTCGGAGAGCTTATCGTACCATATCGAAAGTGAAAAAAAAAAACAAAAAAAACAGTACCCTAAAACTTCCTGATAGGAACTTTTAGTAAACCGCACGCTAGAGCTCCTGCTATCACTTCGAAGCATGGACTGAGCACGCGCCCTCTGGACCCACTTTCCGTAGCCTACTAGAATTCTAATCTCCTTAAACCTTCACGGTCTTCGCGAACAAAGAGCTAATTAGGTACGTATAAGAGGCAGGGAACAGTTGAGACACGTCCGTTCACTTGCTTCGGTAATGCGTGATAAGCGAGCTCTCTTCATAATGGTCCCTAAAACAAGTCCGGATTCCTTCTGATCGTCGTGAAGTGACTGTCATCGACACTGAAGATTGGATATGCTGTGTTATTTGAGATCTTTTTTTAAATAGACCCGGTTCGGAAAACGCGGCACCGTGGGATACGTACAAGATGTTGTTCGATTGATGAGACTGGTTGCATTTCATGTTGTGAGCGGAGTTCACAACATAAAATTGTTCGGATACTGAAGTGCAAATAGTTCAATGATACTGAATTGCTTTTCGTAGAAGCTTGTTTTTTTATGGAATACTGTAAGTTGTGCTTTAGTAAAAAAAGACCGGTTGTAGATGGCAAGACATTATAGTACGTTCACAGCAATAGAAACACACGGGCACTATTTCCTCTTGTAAAATTTCACGAATGAAAATAGTTAATTGCGTGGAGATTCTGAATCTTACTATGATTGGTCTTTTAGGCGCGTTGTGCATTTATTTTAACCAAAACTTCAAATATCTGGGTGTAGGAGACGTAATACAGCAATTATTTTTTGAAAACGCCGTCCGGCGACGCGCGTTTTGGTCTCTGCTCCAAAGCGCAGAAAGAGGGGCATGTCACGATCTTTGATTAAATTTTTGATCGGGAAATCGGCCGCCCATGGTGTAATTTCGGTTTGCTAGGATCTTTAGAGCCCATGTATTGAGTTATACTCATAAATAAACGATCTTGAAATTCGCTTGAGTGCACCTTTAAGTAGATTGGCAAAGCTGGGTGTTTGGTGGTGTAAAAGAACACGTAAAATGAAGCAAACAATCCAGTTGCATTCGTTCTGTGGCGTACAGGATCATTAGGAATAGCTTTAACTCGTTTATCTTTGTTCCCAGAGATGGTAAAATGCTTTCTCAAAGGCACCGTCAAATTCCGTTCGCAACAAAACGCGCCAAAAACAACAAAAAACCATCAATTTAGGCGACACCAGTGTTAGGGATTGAGGCTACGCAGGCTGCCCACAGCCCACTGACGAGAAAACCCATGGCCCAGCGCACTCGGGCAACACTGACATACCCCTTTTAAAGCGATGGACGACCTCTCTAAATCGCCTGGTTCTAGACTGCCGCTTCTATAGACGTTTAGAAGTACAACTTGTGGGCGCCACTATCTTGCTGCTGGTGTGGGTATATCGTTGAATAGTTAAGTATTGCTGAGGCCGTAAGCACGCCACAGCAATGTCTGACCCAACAGCAAAGCCTTGACTATAAGACAACCTACTTAGTGCCACTAAATAAGTTACGCTTCAGAGTAAAGACACTTACCCATCTTGTGGCTTAAAATCATGGTTGCCAGTTATCTGAAGCTTTATTTGAAATCACAAGAAACGCTTTTTCGTCTTCCACAAATGTTTGAACAGTTCGCGACCGAGCAAAGCAATACCACACGAGCTTCCTAGCACCGAATCTAATGCTGCGGAAGTCTCACTTTTGAACCATGACGATCGGCAGTGGCGTCTGCTTCCTACTAAGCACCAAGATGGCGGCGCCCACAATAATATCGGGAAACAGAGTGCCGATACTCTAAGCGCAGCTCATTTTGTGGCTCTAAACATCTACCCAGAGCCGTGGATCTACCCACATTAGAAGCAAAGCAAGATGGCAGCGCCAAGAGGCCGCACTTGCAAACGTTGATAGACCAACACGCTGTTTACAAATAAGTTCGCGTTTTCCCACACCAGGTGTGGGCACTGCGCATGCGCAGAAGCCAGATTCGTGTGAAGTCAAGCGTGTGCGCATGTGTCGTGCCGACACCAGCGCCACCGCAGCACCGAGACGTCGGAGATGAGAACAGACGGGATGTCAGAGTATATTAGCGGCGAGATGTTTTGGTGGCACCATCGAACGGTTACCATTCATGACGTCATTATCTTGCGAACAACGTTCAAGTTCGATTGTGTTTGAAATGAGCATGGTGGAAGCTCGAAATCTTAGCGCTCTGCAACCAACACCGTCAACATGGAAGTTCTTGCGTTCCTCTTATTTCCGCCTGTGAGAATTCCTTTGCTGACGTCATGGTCAGCATTCGGCCAATCGTGCAAGGCCGACCACTGCGACGCTCTCGATCACGTACGTCGCCAATAGCACCGAGCTCTGGTTGGAATGATTAGTGGGCACTGGGCAGACAGAGTCAAAGCTATAGGGAGTATTTACTGGCGGCCATAGCTGTGTGCGCCAATGCTGAGCACGTGCTGACGGCGAGCTTCCATGGTTCTTTTGCAACGTGCATTCCGCACCATCAAGAGTGTCGATCTTAGCAGCCTATTGATGTGAGCTCGTTCTGAGCATGCGCTCTAAACCGTACCCACGAATATGGCGTCTACTTCCTACAGCTGCCTTCGTCTCCACCCACTGTTCAAACGTCGGCGTTCGGCGTTCGAACAGCGAATAGAAACAAAGGCAGCTAGCTTCGCGCTGGGCCCTCTGGAGTCTCCGTGCTTTCTGATCTCTTCCCGTTCCTCGGTTTTTACCAGTTTCGGCGCTAACGGCGTTACTGGTAACGCGTTCCTTTTTTATGTAACGTAGTAACGTGCTTGTTACTTTCCAGACCAGTGACGAATAAGCAACTTACGTTGCTTATTTGGGATAATGGGTAGTGATATAGAGGGAAGACGATGACAAGAAGAGGGACACAGGAGAGGTGCTAACTTACAACATGCTTTTTAACAATGCTGTAGTTAAGAAAGACACACAAAAAAAAAGATGTGGAACTAATTAGAGTTAAGAAGAGGAAGAATAGACGGAAAATCAAAGTATGGCTACACTGATTTTTTTGGGGGGGAGCTTGCTATTAGGAATTATATATATATATATATATATAGTTACATATTATAAGTAATCTAAAAGCTAAGAAATAAATTATAACTAAAAGAAGTTATTGACCAAGAATAACAATACGTTAGTATAGTTTCAAGAAGAACCGTAGAGATATTGGAATTATTTTTACGACAAGGTCACCGACGAGGTGCTGATGCAGGCGTCACGGTCACGTTTGGATAGAATGACTGGCCTAGAAAAGGTCTCCACTTGCATAATCACTGTTACAATGACCATGGTGTGATTTAAACAAGGGCGTGCACTGGCAGTCCCTTCCATGCACCGCAAGATGTCCCGCCGGTAACAACTTGACCGCAAGGGCATGTTTTCTGATCTGTCATTGACAGATCGCCCTGTTTGTCCCACGTACACTTTTCGACAAGAAATCGGTATTTCGTATACCACCCCACCGTAGTAGTCGACATACTTGTCTTAATGTTTTACACCACAATCCGAAACCTTGTCCTTCAGGGGCTTTAAATCTGGACACTTGGCGAAAATGTCGGCGAGGAATATACCTTTCCCAGCATCTGTTTTGCGCATTGTGACTTTCAGATGTACGGCACGTGAAATGATCCAAAGAGGGGAAACGAAACTGACGCTGATTAAACAGTTCGTGACTTCAGAATACAGAGAAAGCACAAGGAAAGCAACACGTAGTATGTGATGACCCTCTTTTCCGTTCGCTTTAGTTTTTTGTGTCGTCTGTTCCCTAATGATAAGAAAGAACGAATCGTGACGCTACCAGGACGTACAAAGCGTTCGAGCCGTCACGAGCGTACATACGAACAGCCTGACAATTCCCGTCGTTGCAAGGTACGTCTCCTGGAGTTTTCCGGAAAAGGTCTATTCGACTGCCGTGAGTGGCCGGTGACAAGGTCAAACGCGGCCCCGGCTAGTCACGGCCGCCGGATTCCTCGTCGACTCTTTTACAGCGGAGCTGTCAAGGACTAGTTTCCCCAGGATCGTGTTCCCCGCAAAGAAAGGAAGACACCAAACTCTGGACACCTACCGCCATCTATGAGCGACGGCGGCAAGCCTCGTATCTGGTTGCCGCCGTCGCTCATAGATGGCGGCAGCCTTTCCACTCTGGCTTGCCGACTTGCGGCCGGCCATTACTTTCCATTGTACAGCTCCGCTGGACTTCCTTCTTCACCAGAGTGGAAAGACTGAAAGTTTTTACTGAACATGGGCACAGAGCAGGTTAGCACAGATGACTCGAAACACGAAAGAATGAAACACATAGGGGCGGACGCACACAGACAAGACAGACAGGACAGGGCACAGACGCACACGCAAACAGGACACACAGACAGAACTGTCCGGTCTGTGTGTGTCCGTCCCTATGTGTTTCAGGCGTTTTTACTGCGAAGCTGTTAAAAGAGTCGACGAGGAAGTGGGGGAAAATGCGTCCGCGGATGTTGACAGAAAACTCCCCATTGGTCGTGGCAAGTGTGAATAAATAAAAATGTAAAGAGGGGGCAACCATTTTAGAAAAAAAACAACGAGAGAGGCAGTGACAGACGATGACAAGGAGGAGAAGAGAAGGAAGGAAGGAAGATAAGAAGCAGTCAGCCTTTCTTGGCATTATTAGATAGTGAGGTCTTGATCCCTTGTTATCATCTCTAGGCAACGTCTTCGAGGTTGTCCTAGGTGTCGCCCTCTAGGTGTCGCCCTCGAGGTCGTCCTAGACGTCCTCTAGCCATTGTCCTAGACGTCGTAAAAATAACAGCTTCGCTGGTCCTCCATCTTCACGCGAAGTGGAAGGGCTCTACAATTTTCTTTTTATTTCTCCTTCTCTGCCAGATGTGACGAGACATCTGCCACAATAAATAGGATAGAATTGGGGTATCCAGAGGCTGTGAGTCTTAGTACCTGAGCATCAATATAGAGGTCTCCTCGGCTCAATGGTCACAATATTTATTTATAGCCGCACTAGATGATATTTTGTTAATTTGATGCGTGTCGTTTTCCCCAGGTCGATTATAAGGCGAACCAGTTCTACTTATATACATACTAAAAAATACGAGATATTTGGTTGGTGGAAAGTGTCTTGGCTGTATGGCCTGGTCACAATGTCACATAAGACTGGGGTCACGCACGAACCTATACATATTCCTTTCTTCTTAGTGTAATTCAAACGTTACAACCGTGGCGGAAAGGTAATACCTCAAAAGCTTTATGAAGGGTCCTACCGCCATACCACACTGGTTTTGAATGGGAATAGATTCATTGGCCTCAACACACTCAGATATTGCTGCGAACAAGTTATTATGCGCGACAGACTGAAACACATCATCTCTATCAAGCGAGAACACCAAACGGACGACCGTCGTAGAGTTTTGTCGCAGGTAATAGATCACTGTTTCAGAACTTCGTACATATATAGGAAAGGGTCTTCTAGTCTTCTATTTGGAGGCTAGACAGTTGACGAAGTAGAAAACTTCGCGTCGCTTTTTGCCAAGATCCTCCCTCTGTGACGTCCATCCGGAAACGGTGCACCCTTCCTTATGGCTCTTGACGGTGGACTACCGAATCTTCTTTGTTTATGTTTTTATTTCTAATACCAAGCTCGTAAAAACAAATAACCTGAGTGTTGCCCTATAGTTCATTTTTCCTTTCTTTTTCTTTCCCTTTTTAACTTCAATTCATTCCACACTTGCTTTTGTCTTCCTTTACAGAATCATTAAAACGCCTCCTGTAAGTTAGCGCCTGTCCTGTGTCCCTGTTATGCTTGTCCTCGTCTATCCGCTATTCATGTTACAATGTTCAACCAACTAGCCCGCCATATGATTCTGTTACAAGGAGCGTCGTTACCTTAGTTATTACATCTACCCAAAACTTTAAAAAAATATTACACTTCGTTTGTTTTTTTCCATGTTTTTTTTTTTTTATAGTGAAATCATACAAATTCTTCTACTCTCGCCATGTACCTTCGAAATTTCGCCTCTAAACACGCCACGCGAACACTGCTGCTTTAGAAAAACCCCGACGCTCACGCCCATTGTCCAAGCTTTGAAGCACGCTGTCGTTTTATAAATAAAAAGTTGCGCAGAAGTGACGTGCGTTAGTTTTTTTCGGTAACGGCAACCCGTTACTTTTTATCGGTAACGGAACGCGTTCCTTCTGCAGGGTGTTCCACGTAACTTTAGCCAAGCTTTAAAAATGTTTTGGTGCATTTTAGAAACACGAAACTAAAATAATTAGTTTATTTGTTGTTGGGAGCAAGTCATGCTATTTTTTTTGTACTTTCCCAACGAATTATTTATTTAAAATTAATTAATGCACTTTTCAAATATTCAGTTTAGAGCACAAGTTCCAATGACAAAATTGTAGAGCGTCCTTAGAAATATCCAGTTTTGTGGCTTTTATCAACAAACCTCTAAAACTTCGTTTTTCTGGACTTCAGAAAAGGCTCGCGTATTACGATAAAAAACACGTGACTTTGCGCTTGAGAGTCTTGTATTGCAGCGCTCTCAGCCGCAGCTTGAATAAACTAGGCCTGCATGCTGAATAGAACACTGTTGGCAGGACGCTGTTAAAATATTTGAAATATTTGCGTTTCTATATATATATATATATAATTTGCAATTTTTTTAAGTCTCGGAAAACTACCCGTGTTAGAGGTTTCCTCTGTTGGGACCGAGCGTTTGACCCTGGTTGGTGGTGTGTCGACTCATGCCAGGCACGGGAGCGGGAGTGGGGCAGGAGACTGGGAGCCGATCAGCGGTAGCGAACTGTACAGTATGTACAGATTTAATTACATCCTATGTACAGGTTAGGCGGCTGATCGTCAGCAGCGTTCATCGAGGTTGCGAGTTCCAGCAAAAGCTAAAAGAACACCACGCTTTTGCGCGCGCTCTTGCACCAGACCGTTTTCTTTCTCGTTGTCCCCCAGGTAGCTCGAGGCTGTAGGCCTCCTGCGCTTAAGCTTTGAACAAACTGTAGCGCCCTCATTTTGGGTAGTACAAGCTCACCTGATTGAGCATAGCACTACTTATGACAAGTTTGTCGAGCTTTTTCAATTCTATGTGGTGCTAAAGAACGAAAAAACACCTTTGGACGCCAGAAATCGGCCAAACTCAACGTCGCAAGAGAATCAAAAGTGCCAAATTCATGACACCGCCACTAGGGCACGCGTCTCTTATCTCTGGGTGGAGACGTCGCAACACCTGTGTCGCGACGCTTAATCTTTTTTTTCTTTTTGATGTCTACTTTGGAACGCGTGAAATGGCGTCTCTTGGCTCACGCTCTCAGCGTCTTAGCTTTGACGGCGTTCGAATTTTCGTTGTCTTTGTATTTTCATCGTGATCTCGCGCTCCGCACCAGAGCAGGCACGCTTCTGCATGCGTGACAGTTTGAGACGCTACTATTTGTACTACCCAAAACAAGTCCTAACGAGTCCCATTCGCAGCACCCTCTGGGCAGCGCAGGAGGCCCGTAGGAGCGTCCTTTGTCCGGGACGTTCGAAACTACGCCAGATGAGTAGACTTCCCGGCGCTGCCAGTTCTGTCGGGGCAGCCGAGGCAGTTCCTTTCTTTCATGCCTCGGGAAAACGAGGGCGCCAGGTGTGACCGGTCCATCTCGCCGATCGCCGATACTTGGTGATGAAGCCGGACGCCCGCAGGGATACAACACCTCATAAAAGCCATTGAATTGGATGTTTCTGATGGACGCTCTACAACTTCGCCATTGAAACTTTAGCTCTAAATTGAATATTTCAAAAGTTCAGTAGTTGATCTTAATCAATTAGTTAATTGGTCAAAGTACGAAAAGTAACCTGACTTGGCTCCCAACAATAACAAAGTTATTCCATTGGTTTCGTCTTCCTAAGATGGACCAAAATACTTTTAAACCTTGGCTTAAGTTACGAGGAACACCCTGCATTTTAGAGTAACGTATTTCGGCATCGCGTTCCTTCTACATAGTTGCAAGTAACGTATTTCAATACATTTTTTACGGTAACGCCTACCACACTGGTTTCCACCCGCTGAACAGTCACCCTACGGTAAGTAAAGGTCCGATTAAACTCGACTCGCAACTGAACGCTGTGGCAGCGCCAAAATAGTAAGTCAACTCAGTTGTGGAACTTGCCATAGACGCTGATTATACACTTCATTTAGGCTTAAGTACGGACCATAGCATACACAAAAAACGCCTGGCAGACGGCCGCGAGAAGCGGCCGCCGAAACGGAAAAGGTGGAACGGCAGACAACGGATGAGAGGAGAGCCACGTGACTGGCGCCAAGCTGCGGAGAGACGCCGAAACACACTTCTCCCGAGCGAACAATTGTGTTTCGGGTCCTCGCCGCTGCAAGCGTTGTGCGCTGACGTCCAGGTTCCCCGAGAAATGGCTCTTTGATGCCCTGTGCTACCAGATCCTCGTGCTCGAACCCTGCGACAGGGCACTCTGCGGCGCCGTCGTCAAACTGCCAGGTTTTGTGAGTATAGAGGAGGCTATGTCCAGACGCAGCCGACCCTTATGGTGCCTGCGATGTTTACGTTGCTTTGGTTGAGTTTGCGCCATTCAGAAAGACCATCTCAAAACCCACTTTTGTTCCCCTTTAAAGTTCAACAAGTAGGAGAGTACAGGGGGCACAAAGCTAAGAAGGGGAATGTCACCTTGGCACTCCTTAGAATGTGTGGAAGGAAGGCGGTGCCGCGAATGACATCCTTTTGTCTCCTCGTCTCGACCGTCTTTAATGTGGTGGCGTTCGTTCCTTTCAACGACTCCAGCTGCTCGACGAGACAGAAGCGGTCAGCGGACGGAAAGAATTCCCCTTCACCATCCCGAAGGAGCTCGGCCACGAGACCAAGATTCTCGTGACCACCCCGAATGACGAAGACTACGACCTCAAAGTGGAGGACTCGAACGGCGAAGTCTGCGCTGCGTGTAACGTGACTCTGGGAAATCAGTCCACCAACATAGACATGCCACGAACGAGCACGGTAGGAAAAAAATATCTGTCGCAGATAGGCAGTACACATTCCGGTCTTAAACACCGACAAACATCCGTCCGTGAAAAAAAATAAAAAAAGATAAAAGCAAATCGATTAATACAGCGATAAGCGGTGATGAAAACTGAAAAAAGAGGCGATAACTGGAAATCTTTTTTACATATCGGCTAGGTTACGTAACGCATGTTAAGTTAAAAACGCGAAAAAAAACAGAAAAAAATGTAACGCTAGCTAAGTAACGTTTTAATTGCAAAAAAAAAAAAAAATCAGTACGGAAAGGAAAAGAAAAAAACAAAATAAATATTTTTCACCAACTAAAAATATGAATATGTAACTCTACTTTACATTTGCAGTAATTCTTTCTTCCGCATTGTTTTCATTGATTAGACGGATTTATCAATATGCGTTTAATTATGCATTTAGGTATGAAAAAGCACTATATTTTATAACTAGAGTTTTAAAACAAACTATCTTTTTAAATTGTCGCTGGATCTCGTTGAGTCTAGCCGTGAAGTGTGTGCGATAGTGGGCGCTAAGGGGCGGGAAATGTCCTCCTTATAAACCGGTACTTCAAACCGAAACTAAACCGGCAAAGAGCGCTTGTAATATTGCGTCTTGCGCCGGCTCCACGTGACCACGCCGCGAGTGACGTCAGCAGTGCGACGCAAGCGCAGGGCATATCGATCCTCGTACCTTTGCTCGTTTCACGACAACTTGGCGAACTGTGGAGGCTGGGGACCCGCGAACCAATAAGAGCGTCGGAGCGAGGCACGTGACCCGACCTCAAGGCAGCACTTGTGTCACCACGCCAAATGCGAGGCCCGGAAGAACCGACTGTCGTCTGCTAGCCAGGAGTCGTCTGCTCCGAAACCAACCAACTTCGAATGAACGTCCACCGAAGCAACGTATCCTTCCGCTAGAATCGCGAGCACATCGGGAACAGTTCATGAGGCAGCCGTACGCTCAACCTAGCCGCGAATCTGTGGCGCGTGCTCATGCCAGGCCAAGGCCACGGCGCTGCAAGGCAAAAAACAATCGAGCGGATACGAATGTGGCCTCACTTTTTTTGGCATAAATATTTCATTTCATTTCATTTCATTTTATTACCTCAAAGGCACTCGACTTGCGAGCGCATTAATGAGGGGGGAAATTCATAATATACAATTAGAACTTCAAAACAGCATTTTCGCGTATATGCTATTTACATCTTAGAATAATACGCATAAAAATGCACTGGGGAAAGCGTGCACACAAAAGAGCAGGAAAAAGAACACATACATGATATAACATTGCAATTTCATATATTGCGACATAATTGAATGGGTGTAAACAAAAATTAACGCAAAAAAGATCAAGATGAAAATGCACAAATATACAACAGCGTGCAAGGCAAATAAATATCAAGGTAGAGACCGCTTACTAACTGCTCATTCCAATGTACTGTTCACATTTTAACTTATATGCTGCTAGGTTAGTTTCCGATACAACTTCGTATGGCATATCGTTCCAATCTCTAATGCACATGACAACAGGCGATGAGGAAAATAATAGTGTGCGTGATTTCTGCGGCTGAATCTTGAGTTGGTGATCCGTTCTGGGTGATATATAGGAGGGCGGTTTGCAGTAGGTTTGCCTAAATGTTGATGCGCTATTGAAAATGGTATGAAACAGACATAGTCGTGACAGCCGTGGACGTTTCTCAAGAGAATGTGGACCGAGGTTGTTTTTTAGTGACGTGACGCTAGTGAATGATGAATAGTCAGAGGTAATAAATCGGGCTGTCTTATTCTGGACAGACTCCAGTCTATCAACAAGGTATGCCTGATGAGGACTCCAGACAGCGCTAGCGTATTCTAGTTTTGGAAGTATCAGCAAATTGTAGGCAAGCAATTTAGTGGACGGCGGTGCGAGAGATATATTTCTTTTCAAGAAGCCGAGGGTTTTATGAGCACTTGCTACTATGCAATCTACCTGATAAGACCAGTTTAACGTTTCTGAAAAGTGGACACCAAGGTACTTGTAAACGGACACCCTGTCAATGTTGCGTCCTTGAAGGAAATACTGGGTAGACGATCTACTTGGCGATGTGGAAATGTTCATGTGTTTACTTTTTGAGACACCAATATTCATGGGCCACTTGGTGCACCAAGTTCCGATCCTGTCAAGGTCATTTTGCAATATTAAATGATCGGATGTATCGGATATCTTTCTGTATACGACACAATCATCAGCGAAAAGCCTAATAGTGGACGTTAATGAAGAAGGAAGGCCATTTACATGTATTAAAAACAAAAGAGGCCCAAGAACGCTCCCCTGCGGTACACCAGACGATACTGAACATCGATAAGAAAGAGAAGCGTTTATTTTTACGGACTGAGTTCTATTAGAAAGGAAGGAAGCGATCCAGTTAAGAATGCACGGTTCGATGCGGAGTCGTGATAGCTTTAGGAGGAGGCGACTATGCAGGACAGTATCAAAAGCTTTGGCAAAGTCGATGAAGATGATATCGGTCTGGTGATTGTCATGAGTGTTGACATGAAGGTCAGTAATGAACTCGAATAGCTGGGTGACACATGAGTGATGTTTCCTAAAGCCATGTTGGTTTGGAAACAAAAAGTTGAATTGATCGAGGTGAGCGAGAAGGTGCGTGTATATGACGTGTTCCATGAGTTTACAAGGCACACTAGTGAGAGATATTGGTCTATAGTTGGTAGGATTTGATGATGGACCAGCTTTGAGGATAGGTGTCATTTGAGCATGACTCCAATCGGCAGGAACAATGATAGAGTCGAAGCTTTGCTGAAAAGAATAGTGAAAGAACGGGAGATATCAAGTCCCTTGTTACTTTTAAGAGTTTTGAAGAAATTTGATCTTCTCCGGGACAGATACCGACTCGAAGGTTTTCAATGAGTTGGGAAATACCTTGAGGTGTAAAAATTAAAGGGGGCATAGGCTCAATGCTGTCTGAACGCAAAACGAAAGAAGGCAACGGAAAGCGTTCATCTGTAAAAACACTGGAAAAAAAGTTATTGAACGCGTTGGCTGCGTCGCCGTCCGACAGTGGCACACCATTCTCATCAGTTATATTTGGGTGGGCGTCCCTTTCCTTCGGATTAACGACACGCCGAAACTTTTGGGGGTCGGATCGCAAAGTATCTGGTAGTTTCTGGCCATAAAATTTCATCTTGGCGTTTTTTTACTTCACGCTTGCACGTATTTGAAACAGTGTGGTAATTTGTCCAATGTAGGGATGTATTAAACCTCGCAGCATTCTGAAAGAGCCGTTTCTTTTTATTCAGGAGTGTCTTTATAGGTCGGGTGAACCATGGAGAGGCCGGATTCGATGCTATTGAAAAAGTAGGAATGTGACGTGACAACACTTCTTGAAGTTGACTTCTGATCAAGCTCCAGTTTTCATCGACAGAGCGTGATGCGTGGTTGCGCGTGTAGTCTATAACGAATTGAGCCATAGTTGTGTTTATGTCTACGGTGTTTGCCGTAGACATTCCGTTGAATAGTCGTGAATATTTTTCCGAGCCTTGGTGGAGCGTTGAACAGGGAAGGCTGTATTGACAGAAATAATCTTGTGGTCACTAATCTGGTCAATAATGTTGACGCCCAGCACGCACTGAGGATGTGTAGTTAGAAATAGGTCTAAGATGGCGTTATTTCTTGTGGGTTCAGAAATCATCTGGTGAAGACCGTTGATACGTCACCACTCAATGCAGGCGAGTGGTGACGTGGTTCGTGATAGGAGGGGGCGTGTGGCGTCCGTTGAAGGAGTCTGCAAATTTGGGGTGATTAGCACAGAATTTGGGCCGCGAATACCCATAGTTGAAACTCATAAATCTCCATATAGTTGAAACTCATAAATTTGTGACTATTCATTCTTTATTTTTCATATCTTCTCGTTATAAAGGGAATCGCGCGAGTTGAATTGCCGTTGAAAGAAAAAAAACACCTAGAATTACTTTTTGTCGCGGAGGGCTTTGTTGCTGTGGCAGTAGCGAGGCCCCGGTGGCCTCGACGATGGAGTGTTATCACATGCCTTGCTCAAGCGCCCTTAGTGGGTCGCGGAGGCCGCAGCATCCACAGCTCGCGAAGTTATCATGAAACGGAGTTAGGAAAAGAGAGTAAGCTGCGAGTCTTTTTTTCCTTCTTGTCTCTTACAAAATACAAAAAGAAAAGTGGAGTTGTTCGCCTTACGACAACTCTGCGGCACTGCCTTCAAGGTGATTTCCTCCTCGCGTGCCGCTGGTCCTCGCTCTTTTACCTGTAGTCTGGCCGCTTACTGTTTTTGCGCCGAAAACGCAAGGTTTCACCGTGCGTAGGAGGCTATATGCATGTCATGCGCCATTATTTAAGAGTACCGGGTGATGTCTTTCAGACCAACACCTGGAGATTGGTCGTAAAGCCTAAAGCGGCTAGCATCGCCAACATCACGGTCGTGGTGCTTTCCAAGCAGCGGGTTCCTGGCCAAGACCCCATCCGAGCCGAAAGCAGTGTCGAACACAACAATCAGCAGACTCGCATCTACACCAAGGTCACCAAAGGTACCGCTGCGGTCCTGGGTGCCTTGGTCACCGCCACAGTCACCTTTGGCGAACCTGGTGGAACTGGCGAGACGCTTCAACTTCTGGACAACGGAATAGGTACGGCTGATGCAGCGTCTGAGCATACGCCGTGTTGACAGCAGCGACGCCTTAGCATGTACACTTAACTGAAGTAAAATGACTAAACACCGTTACTCAAAAAGTAACTGAGAGAGAGGAAGCTCGTGAAAAGTAATTAAGTGCAAAACATGAGGAAGATAACACAGAGAAGGGAGCGGACAACATCATTGTTGCCCGTCCCCTTCTCTGTGGCACTTTCATCGTGGTTGATACTGTTTACCAACGTTACTAGAACAACTCAGCTGGGAAACTGCCATGGAGCCTGCTCTGAAAAAGTGGCACCGATCCGTACTCGATAACCGAGCTAATGGCGACCGCAACGCCGCCATTTCTCCCGTAGCGGCCACTCGGGGAACTGCACGGCTGTTTGTATTGGTTCGGGAGTATCGCAATCGATAGCATCCGCTGTGACTGTTCAATTTTGGCTTTAATCGGCCATTTTGGCACCGAAACATATACGGTGGAAGGGGTTTTATGGATGCTGACCCGCGTCTCCCAAGCGTACGCGGCGCGAATTACTAACGAAATTGGACGAACACAGGTCGGAACGGGCTACCTGAAATCACCGGTTAGACATGGTTGTATAAAATCAATATTAATCCTGCCGCAAAACCTTTTAAACTAAATATTTTAGAAAACATCTTGCGCCTGTTATTTTGTACTAATCTTCAGTGAAAGTTTCTACGAAAAGAGTTTTTTTTTTTTCCGTTTGTTTTTACGCAAGAACATGGTATTCTAAAAGCTCAAAGGGACTACAGTAAAGAAAAAAGATTGAGCAGCCATCTTCGCACCTCGAGCCTGGAAGTTTTGGTACTCTGGGAACATTCAGGGACTCTTGCAGTAGCCATATAAGGAAACTTTTATGTTTCCACTCGTTGCTAAAAGGTGTCGCTGTTATCGTATTTAGCTCGGTCTCGGTGGACGCCAGCGGCCCAGGTTTTAACGGTGAGTTTCCTAAATGAGTGTTCTAGCAACGTTGTTGTTTACTAACATGCTCGTTTTGTACTTAAGTAAGTACCAGAGATGGCGAAATTTTTTTTCAAAAGTAGTTACATTACATTACTCATTTCTTTTCTCAGAAATAGGCGAATATAATTAAATTACGTCACAAATTACCGCAGACTAAAAGTAACTAATTACATTACAATTACTTTTGAGAAGTAATGAAATTACTTCGAACTTACTTTTCAATGGAAGTGTTAAGCATAACGTAGAGCTTCTTAAAATCTGACTACAACAGACAGCTCACCGGTTTTCGCTCTTAATTCGGCGGTTTAGTTGATCGTTCAATGGCTGATGTGATTCCGTCCTCCTGATTTTGGACAATTCATTCACTTCGATTGTTCGGGGCATAGCAGCTCGTTTTACATGAAGTCGTAACGATTGTTGTAAGGTCCGCTAAATTGCCTCTTATGTGGCTTTCGACGAACTGCCCCTTCTGTGGCTTCGCAAATTCATTTGGCACAAGGTTGAGGAAATGCCCCCCTCCAAAAAAGAAATCTTCCATTTTGCCGGGACCTCCTCTCCCCACTCCCCCTCATACAGCATTTTGTCATGGGCGCCCCCCCCCCCCCCCCCCCCCCCCCCCCAAAAACAAAAGCCTAGCTACGTGCCTGGAAATGCCTATAACCTCTTTCTTCTGACACGAACGCAGTCGAATCGTTTTCTCTAAAAAGCACTGGTCGATCCACTTCCGGACATTCTTCTCGAGAAGTATTGTTTCATAACACCAGAAGTGTGCAAATTATCGCGCGTTGTCACGCAAGGGGGCCGGATGTTTTCTTGGGAGAAGCGCTACCATACAAGGAAAGGGGTGGCGGGAGCCTCCTGAAATGTGTCCTTCGCCAACAAACCAGCGGCTCTACCTGCGGGTTTGCTTTTTTCCCCGATGTAACCTCGCAAGATTAGCCTGCTTTGCTCGCGTTTGGCCGTTTTCGACTATATTACGTTCACACCTAAGCTCACAGTGCGAGGGTAGCTACACGCCAGTCAAACCAGTCAATGGCTTCCCTTTCATGATTTGACTTCGCTCTCTGCGCGTGGGCATTTTAGTGTGTGTGTGTGGGGGGGGGGGGGGGGGGGGAGGGGGGAGGGGGGAGGGGGAGGGGGGAGGCATCATCAAGTGGCGGAATACCGACGTTACTGGAAACCTTTTCTTTATCCGCTTCGCCTTTCGACCCCGCCTTTGTGTGTGTAAATAGTCACTCCCGGGTCACTGTCACAGATTTTGATCTCAGATGGGCCTCGGAAAAAAGGAATTACGAAAGTAATGGGTGTTTCCTAAAAATTACGGCCTAAAAGTATTTCATTACATTACTAAATTACAAGCAGAGAAACGCAATTCATTACGTTACTCATTACAGCAAAAAGTAACTTAAA